>NC_048300.1:24662665-24833936 GCF_013100865.1 Trachemys scripta elegans | reverse complement strand
AGTTGAGAAAACAAAGGAAAACTAACACGCCTTGCCTGGCTATTTACTTACAAGTTTGAAATAGGAGAGACTTGCTTAGAAAGATGTGGAGAACCTGGATTGATGTCTGGTCCCTCTCAGTCCCCGAGAACGAACACACTCCCAAACAAAGAACACAAACAAAAACCTTCCCCCCCCAAGATTTGAAAGTATCTTGTCCCCTTATTGGTCCTTTAGGTCAGATGCCAGCCAGGTTACCTGAGCTTCTTAACCCTTTACAGGGAAAAGGATTTTGGAGTCTCTGGCCAGGAGGGATTTATAGTACTGTACACAGGACAGCTATTACCCTTCCCTTTATAGTTATGACAGTTCCCATTCCCCCCCTTAACAAAATACGATCCCAATTCCCCCACCCCCAGTCCCTGTTCCCATTCCCCCTCCACGTCCTGACTGACTGCAGACTATATAGTGAAACTTGAGTTCTGCTTAGCTATACCTTAACCAATCATTTTACTGAAATTTAACTAACCAATCCTAACATACTGTAACATGGTTATTTAACCAATGATAGTCCACCACCTTAATTGGTTTACACATAACAAAATTAATTATACAGCAGACAAAAACAATTACAGAACCAGACAGAGACCATGCAAATAAACATACAAAACAATACAGAAGCGAGGATTTCACATCCCAGCTATTGATAAGTAAGTTCTTGCCAGACAGGATGCTATCACACTAAGTTTCCTTTTACATCTTCTAGGCTCTGGAGGTAATAAAAATATCAGGACAGAATTGTATTCCTAACAGCCCAATAGCACCTTATTTTAATGTGACTAGTTTGGAATGTAAGAATGTGACTGTTCACTTCTTAGCTTATGGCTGCCTCTGCTGCTTAGCCAAAGGCCTTACTTAGCCTAAGAACAGAGCCTCAAACTGTCACAGTATGAGAAGGCACTTACACAAACAGACAGTGATTTTAGTTCTTTCTTTTATACCTGTATAACTAGCTAAGTAATAAAAATACACATAAATTATTGAAGTATAGGCCTTTACAGACAGGCTGAATATCTATATCCTAACACCAATGAGCGATAAGCCAAAATTGCTGCCAAATAAACCATACTAGAACTTACACATAAACCCAGGTGCTTTAAAAATAAAAGATAATCTTATAAAATAAGTGGAAAAGTAGAGGAAGTAGGAATACATCCTTTTGTTTTTGTCCAAATAGAAAATTTCTTCCATTTTGCAAGGTATCTTTTCCTAGTGGAGGGTTTTCTACTCTGTAACAACACTGATTGTACTTCTAGAGCACATTCCTTGTCCATTGGCGTTAGCCAAACATCTTCCATGTCATCAAATACAGAGATGCTGCATCTGGATGAAGCACTACACCTGAGTTTTGAGAAATAATGTCTTTTTGGAGACGAAGGTTATAAATTGATTCCTTGAAAGGTTGAGGAGATCTGAAACCAGAACTGACAAGGTAATGCCAGAGCTATGAGGATGACAGGAGCTCTGTCTTGCCTTACTTGTCTTAATACTTTTGAGATTAGTGGAAATGAGAGAGAGACATACTTTAGACATGATGTCCAAGATATTAGAAAGACATCTCCCAGAGAACCTCGACTCATCCCTCCTCAAGTGCAAGTTACTGACTCCGTACAACTAACCTAGTACTTAAGCTCTTCTCTTCTTCCCTGGGCCAAAAAGAAATAAAATATGAAAACCTAAACTATCTACCTTAATCTAAAACTAAATAAAGGAGGAGGAGGAACACTGAGAAGTTCACTCTTTGACAGGGTGGTCAGAAGGAACTGCTTGGTATTTGGGGTCTCTCTGCCTCTTATGTTTTTGGGAAAGGGCGCTTCAGAGCATGAGAAATGCATGCACAAACCCCCTCCTCCCAGAGGATACTGTTAGAGAAAAAAATTCTGAACCAGTACATCATGTGTGGGATCGACATGCACAGGAACTTGAAGTACTGTACTAGTATTGGTATCTGAAAATACTCAAAACCTCCTCTGGAATTTTTTTCAATCCTTTCATTGGAAGAATGTTAGATGAGTGTTCAGAAGCATGGGCAAAAGTGAAACTGAAACAATGTTAATCCTCCTGTTCTGAAAGGGTTGCTTAGTCAGAGTGACTAAACTGTTTGACTAGATTCTCGTCATTGCATCGCTGGGGATTGTTAAGGGATGATGTGAGTAATCTCTCCTATAGGGACAGCCATCTCACATAATATTTTATAAAGGTGTAGTGAGACATTGGCTTAGGGCCATCACAACTGGAGACATGATTATTTCTTAAGCTACTATAAATTTGGATGAAATTAATACTAATTCTAAGCACATCTGTGTATGTCAAAGCACATTACATAAATCATTAATAAAACTTCCCATCCCATCAGTGATGTAGGGTAAATAGAATTCCCATTTTTCAAAGGGGGAGATGGAGACACAAATGAGAAGTGACTTGTCCAACATGTCACAGTGAGTCATTGGCAGATATGGGAAAGAAACTGAATTCCTGACTTGTATGCCCATATTTTAACCACTAGATACCCTTCCTCTAAACTTTAGAGGAACCAGTACATCATGTGTGGGATCGACATGCACAGGAACTTGAAGTACTGTACTAGTATTGGTATCTGAAAATACTCAAAACCTCCTCTGGAATTTTTTTCAATCCTTTCATTGGAAGAATGTTAGAGGAAGGCCAGACTTAAACTTTAAGGCCAGAAGGGACTATCCTGATCCTCTAGTCTGACCTGCACATTGCAGGCCACAGATCCTCACCCACCTACTCCTGTAATAGACCCATAACCTCTGGCTGAGTTACTGAAGTGCTCAAATCATTATTTAAAAACTTAAAGTTACACAGAATCCACCACTTACAGTAATTTAAACCTGCAAGTGACCTGCGCCCCATGGTGCAGATGAAGCCTCCCCCCCACACTCCGGGTCTCTGCCAATCTGACCCAGGGGAAAATTTCTTCCAGACCCCAAATATGGCCATCAGTTAGACCCTGAGCATATGGGCGAGACCCACCAGCCAGACACCTGGGAAAGAATTTGCTGTAATAATTCAGAGCCCTCCCTATCTAGTTCCCCATCACCAGCTGTTGGAGATATTTGCTGCTACCAGTTGCAGACTGACTACATGCCATTGTAGGCAGTCTCATAGTACCATTCCCTCCATAAACTTATCAAGCTCAGTCTTGAAACAAGTTAGTTATTTTGCTCCCACTGCTCCCTTGGAAGGCTGTTCCAGAACTTCACTCCTCTGATGGTTAGAAACCGTCATCTAATTTCAAGCCTAAACTTGTTGATGGCCAGTTTATATCCATTTGTTTTTGTGTCCAAATTGGTGCTTAGCTTAAATATTTCCTCTCCCTTCCTGGCATTTATCCCTCTGAGGTATTTATAGAGAGCAATCATATCTCCCCTCAGACTTCTTTTGGTTAGGCTAAACAAGCCAAGCTCTTTGAGTCTTCACTCATAAGGTAGGTTTTCTATTCCTTGAATCATCCTAGTAGCCCTTCTCTGCACCTGTTCCTGTTTGAATTAAGTTTCATAAATATGAGAGACCAGAATTGCACATAGTATTCCAGATGAGGTCTCACCAGTGTCTTGTGTAATGGTACTAACACTTCCCACTCTCTACTGGAAATACTTTGCCTGATGCATCCTAGGACTGATTTGGCCTTTTCCACAGCTGCATCTCATTGGCAACTCTCAGTCTTCCTGTGATCAACCAATACACCTTTCTCCTCCTCTGTCACTTCCAGCTGATAAGTCCCCAGCTTGGATCAGAAATTCTTGTTGTTAGTCCCTACGTGCATGACCTTGCACTTTCTACTATTAAATTTCATCACTAATATTCATCCCTAATATTCCTGTTTTCAAGGTCATCTAGAGCTTCTTGTATGATATTCCAATCCTTCTGTGTATTGGCAATACCTCCTAACTTTGTATCATCTGCAAATTTAATTAACACACTCCCACTTTTTGTGCCAAGGTCATTAATAAAAATGTTAAATAAAATTGATCCCAAGACCAATCCCTAAGGAACTCCACCATAACGTCCCTCCAACCTGATAGTTCACCTTTCAGTATGACCTGTTGTAGTCTCCTCTTTAACTAGTTCCTTATACACCTTTTAATTCTCATATTAATCCCCATCTTCTCCAATTTAACAAATAATTTCCCATGTGGAACTGCAATCAGATGCCTTACTGAAATTCAGATAGATAAGATCTACTGCATATCCTTTGTCTAAAAAATCACTTATCTTCTCAAAGAAGGAGGTCAGGTTGGTCTGGTACAATCTACCTTTTGTAAAACCATTCTGTATTTTATCTCAATTACTGTTAACCTCTGTCCTTAACTACTTTCAAAATTTGTTCCAAGACCTTGCATACAATGGAGGTCAAACTAATAGGCTTGTAGTTTTCCAGTTCAAATTGTTTCCCCTTTCTTAAAAATAGGAACTATATTAGCAATTCTCCAGTCATAGGGTACAACCCCCAAGTTTACAGATTCAGTAAAAAACCTTGCTCTTGGGCTTGCAATTTAATGTGTCAGTTCCTTTAATATTCTAGGATGGAGATTATCTGAGCCCCCAGTTTAGTCCCATTAAGATGTTTGAGTTTGATTCTCATAGACTCATAGACTTTAAGGTCAGAAGGGACCATTATGATCATCTGGTCTGACCCCCTGCATGCTGCAGGCCACAAAACCGTCCCTACCCCTTCCCTTGACTCTGCTGTTGAAGTCCCCAATCCTGTGTTTTAGTGACTTCAATTGGCAGAGACCCTCCTGCTAGTGATCCCTGCCCCATGCTGTGGAGGAAGGCGAAAAACCTCCAGAGACTCAGCCAATCTACCCTGGAGGAAAATTCCTTCCCGACCCCAAATATGGCGATCAGTAAGACCCCGAGCATGTAGGCAAGAGTCTCCAGCCTGACCCCTGTTAGCCATTATACTATTTATCTACCATTGCTTGGTATTCCTTGGCTAATATGTTTTACCATTAAACCATTCCCTCCATAATCTTATCTAACTTAATCTTAAAACCAGACAGGTCCGTCGCCCCCACCGTTTCCCTCGGAAGGCCGTTCCAATATTTCACCCCTCTAACGGTCAGAAACCTTCGTCTAATTTCAAGCCTGAACTACCCCACGGCCAGTTTATATCCATTCGTTCTCATGTCCACATTAGTACTAAGCTGGAATAATTCCTCTCCCTCCCTTGTATTTATCCCTCTGATATATTTAAAGATAGCAATCATATCCCCCCTCAGCCTTCATTTTGTCAGACTAAACAACCCGAGCTCCTCTAGTCTCCTTTCATATGACAGGTTTTCCATTCCTCTGATCATCCTAGTCGCCCTTCTCTGCACCCGTTCCAGTTTGAGTTAATCTTTTTTAAACATGGGAGACCAGAACTGCACACAGTACTCCAAATGAGGTCTCACCAGCGCTTTATACAATGGAAGCAGCACCTCCTTATCCCTACTAGATATACCTCGCCTAATGCATCCCAAGACCGCATTGGCTTTTTTCACCGCCACGTCACATTGTCGACTCATAGTCATCCTGCGGTCTACAAGGACCCCTAGGTCCTTCTCCTCTTCCGTTACTTCTAACCAATGCGTCCCCAGCTTGTAACTAAAATTGTTGTTAGTCATCCCTAAATGCATCACCTTACACTTTTCACTATTAAATTTCATCCTATTTCTGATACTCCAATTCACAAGCTCATTCAAGTCTACCTGCAGAATATCCCTATCCTCCTCCGAATTTGCAACGCCTCCCACCTTCGTATCATCCGCAAACTTTATCAGCCCACTCCTGCAATCGGTTCCGAGGTCAGTTATAAATAGATTAAATAAAATGGGTCCCAAAACCGAACCTTGAGGCACTCCACTAGTAACCTCCCTCCAACCTGACAGTTCACCCTTCAATACGACCCGCTGCATTCTCCCCATTAACCAATTCCTTATCCACCTCTGGATTTTCATATCGATCCCCATCTTTTCCAGTTTAACCAATAATTCCTCATGGGGTACAGTATCAAACACTTTACTGAAATCTAGGTATATTAGGTCCACCGCATTTCCCTTATCTAATAAGTCCGTTACTTTCTCAAAGAAGGAGATCAGATTCGTTTGGCACGATCTGCCCTTCGTAAAACCATGTTGTAATTTATCGCAATTGCCATTAACCTCAAGGTCCTCAACTAGTTTCTCTTTCAGAATTTTCTCCAGAACCTTGCACACTACAGATGTTAAACTAACAGGCCTGTAGTTACCCGGATCACTTTTTTTCCCTTTCTTGAAAATAGGAACCACATTAGCTATTCTCCAGTCTAACGGGACCACCCCCGAGTTTACAGATTCATTAAATATTATCGCTAATGGGCCTGCTATCTCCCGTGCCAATTCCTTCAATATTCTCGGATGAAGATCGTCCGGTCCTCCCGACTTAGCCCCATTAAGGCGTTCAAGTTTTGTTTCTACCTCGGATACGGTAATCCCCCATCCTGTATGCCCCTCTGTCACGGTGCTAGTATCCCTAATACCTTCATTGGCCTCATTAAACACCAATGCAAAATATTCATTGAGATATTGCGCCATGCCTAGATTATCTTTAATCTCCTCTCTGGCTATAGTCTTCAGCGGTCCCACTTCTTCTTTCTTTGCTTTCTTCCTATTTATATGGCTGTAAAACCTCTTACTATTGCTTTTAATTCCCCTCGCTAGGTCCAACTCTACACGGCCTTTGGCCTTTCTCACTCTATCTCTACATTCTCTGACTTCACTAAGGTAAGTTTCCTTACTGATCCCTCCTCTCTTCCACTCTTTGTACGCTTTCTGTTTTTTCCTAATCGCCCCTTTGAGTCGGTCGCTCATCCAGCTCGGTCTAAATCTCTTGCTTAGTAATCTTTTTCCCTTTTTTGGGATACAGGCCTCTGACAGCTCGTGCATCTTTAACTTAAAGTAATCCCAGGCATTATCTGCCTTAAGATTCATTAATACGTTTGTCCAATCCACTTCCCTTACCAGTCCCCTTAATTTGTTAAAATTAGCCTTTTTAAAATTATAAACCCTAGTCTTTGATTTAATTCTGTTACTCCTTCCATGTATTAAACCGGATTAGCTCATGATCACTGGAGCCCAAGTTGTCCCCTACTATCACTTCCTCAACGAGGTCCTCACTACTTACCAGAATCAAATCTAAAATGGCCTCCCCCCTCGTCGGTTCAGCTACGACTTGATGAAGGAATTGATCAGCAAGCACATCTAGGAACATCTGAGCCCTATTATTGCTACTAGCGTTTGTTCCCCAATCTATATCCGGGAAGTTAAAGTCCCCCATAATTACACAGTTCCTATTAGTATTTACTTCTCTAAACACATTAAATAGTTCTTTATCCATATCCTGGGTCAATCCTGTTGGTCTATAGCACACCCCAAGCACTATCCCCAGAGAGGCTCTAGTAGTCCTTTTACCCAGTGTGATTATTGCCCAGACGGACTCCGTGTTATCTATTCCATCAACTATTATTTCTTTACAGCTTATTTCACTATTGACATACAATGCCCCCCCCCCACCTTTACCTTTGTCCCGGTCTTTCCTAAACAGTGCATACCCCTCCATACCTGTGTTCCAGTCGTGACTGCCATTCCACCACGTTTCAGTTATTCCTACGATATCTGGTTTCAATTCTCGGACCAAGAGCTCCAATTCCTCCATTTTATTACCTAGGCTTCTCGCATTGGTGTATAAACACCCTAATGTATGTTGTTTAGCCTGTCTCCCATTAGTAACACTATATGTTGCGGGCCTCTTTGTGTCCGTCCCCCCTGTCCTTCTTATGTCCAATCTAATCTCCCTGGCTATATCTCCTCTTATCTCACTCACCTTTTCAGTGTTGGAATCTGGCGTGGAGGTTAACTGTGCATCTCCCAACCGTCTCCCCAAACTTCCTAGTTTAAAGCTCTTTTGATAAGATGAGCCAGCCTCCCTCCCAGAAGTCTATTTCCTTCCCTACTCAGGTGAAGTCCATCCTGCGAGAATAGGTGTCTGTCCCCGAAAGCCTCCCAGTGGCCCTACATCCCAAAGCCCTCCTTATAGCACCACTCCCTTAGCCAACTATTTATTCTCACAATCCTATCAGCCCTTCGCTGCCCTTCCCTAGGAACAGGCAGAATCCCACTAAAGATAATCTGAGCCTCTATCTCCTTACCCAGCCTGGCATAATCTCCCTTGATTCTCTCTAACGAGAACCTAGCGGTGTCATTCGTTCCTACATGAAGGATTATCAAGGGGTTCTTACCTGCTCCTTTTAGGATCCTTTTCAACCGTAGGTCCACATCGCGTATCTTTGCGCCCAGTAGACAGCACACCCTTCTGTTCTCTGGGTCTGCCCTGGTCACAGGCCTGTCCAATCTCCTCAGTAAAGATGTTTGATGTTTGAGTTTGACTTTGACCTTGGAAGTGGTAATTTCTACTTCCATATCCTCGTTGCCATTAGCCACCCTGTCAGTACTTATGAAAAAGTGAAGCAAAGTATTTGTTTAGGTATTAGACCAGGGGTCGGCAATCTTCAGCATGCGGCCCATCAGGGTAATCCACTGGCAGGCCACGAGACATTTTGTTTACTTTGACCGTCTGCAGGCATGGCCCCCTGCAGCTCCCAGTTGCCGTGGTTTACCATTCCCAGCCAATGGGAGCTGCGGGAAGCAGTATGGCCTGCGGGCCACTGGGAGCTGCAGGGGGCTGTGCCTGCGGACAGTCAACGTAAACAAAATGTCTCGTGGCCCGCCAGTGGAATACCCTGATAGGCCGCATGCTGAAGGTTGCCTACCCCTGCGTTAGACCATGCTTAGATTATCTTTAGTCTCCACCCCATCCACAGTACTTAGTGGTCCCACTTCTTTTTCCCTTGTTTTCATTTTATTTATATGACTTTAGAACCTTTTACTATTGGTTGTACTTTCCTTTGCAAAGTCCAACTCTGCTTGACTTTTGGCAGTTCTCACTTTATCCCTACACTTTCTGACCTCCAAGAAGTAATTTTCCTTGCAGATCCATCCCATTTTCCATTCCTTGTAGTCCTTCTGCTTTCTTTTAATCACCTGTTTGAGATGCTTGCTCATCTAGCTTGTCTGCAACCCTTCCCTACAATTTTCCCCTCCCGCCCCCGTGCTTGGGATGCAGGCTTCAGTTTGTGCAACTTTGAGTTAAAAGTAATTCCAAGCCTCTTCCATGTTCAGATCCTTGAGTTCTTCAGTCCAGACTACTTCCCTAACCAGTACCCCCAATTTTTTTAAGTTTTCTCTTTTGAAATCAACGACCCTAATTGCAGATCTTTTTTTGCTTATGCTTCTATTTAGATTAAACTGAATTAGCTCATGATCACTCAAACCAAGGCTATCCACTACAACCAGTTCTTCTATGAGGTCCTCACGATTCATCAATACCAAATCTAAAATGGCATCACCTCTTGTTGGTTCAGTGACTGTTTGGTGAAGAAATCTGTCAGCTATAACATGCTAATAGATTCTTGAGTGAACCTAAGATCCTTGGGGATATACATGTTGGCTTACAAAAGAAAATACTCCTGAGGGGAATTCTGCACCAAAAAAAATAAAAATTATGCACACAATATTTTAAAATTCTGTAAATTTTATTTGTAAATAAATAAATGTGGCTTTGGCAGGGCAGTGGGGAGCACAGGCCACTGGCTGCATTGAGATGGGAGATCACCCTGAAGGCCCCACCTCCTCCAGTACAGAGACTCGACACAGTGCCAGGGGTGGGCCTGCCCCAGAAACACCCCGGGTCCTGCCCCTCTGCGCCAGGTATGGGTGGGCAGGCTGGCTCAGCAGAATCCAGTGATGCAGGGGCAGAGATGCATCTCAGCACCAACTTACTTGAGCTCAGAGCGGTTTGAAATGTGTGTGCTCAGTTCCTCCCGCTGATCATGAACACGCACATGAAAGTCATTATGGACAATATGGCCAGTATGTACAACATAAACTGGCAAGAAGCTCCCAGGTCTCATTCCTTATGCACAGAAAGCTAGGGAATTGGTGCATCTCACACAATGTCCTAATATCAGTGGCGTACGTACCGGGAATATACAACACGATAGCCGACAGCCTCAGCTGAAAGTTCCTGCTTGATCATGAATGGGAAGTAGAGTCAACTATTCTACATGATATATTCAGGAAATGGGAGTAGCCAGAGAGAGACTTGTTTGCTACCTACCAGAGAAAGAAATGTCTGCAGTACTGCTGCAGACCGGGGATGAGACGACACTCTAGGGGAGACGTTCTCCTCCTCCCTTGAAACAAGGGCCTTCTTTACACCTTTCCTCCATTCCCTCTATTACTAAAGGTGCTGTTGGAGACAAAAAAGGAAAAAGCAAATATTCTGATTGCTCCCACATGGCCCAGACAGATATGGTACCCTTACCCGTCCCAGCTGGCGTTGTGTCCATCAGTGATTCTACCATCACTCCCTACCTTCTGTCACAGAATAAGAGTCTCACCCTTCACCCCAATTTATGGATCCTACATCTCAAAGTGTGTCTCCTTCTTGTTTCCAGCACATAGAGACATCCTGCTTGGAGGAAATACAGGAGGTACTATTGCACAGTAGAAAGGGTTCTCCTCATCACACCTACCTGCAGAAATGGAAGAGATTCCAGATATGTGACTTGAGGTTAAATATATATTACCTTTTGTAATAGGTAGATCTTACTTTTTAATTAAGGCTGCATTTAATTGAAGGTCACTAACTTTAATATTTCAATACTTGAAATACTCTTTGTACTATTGACACATACATTTTTAAGAAAAGTCAAGTTTTTTTTTTTTAAATTTCAGTTTTTGATGATGAAGAAGAAAGCAAGTTGTCCTATACAGAGATTCATCAGGAGTACAAAGCTCTGGTGAGTATTATTCACCAATGGCTAGGGTGTAGGAATCTGGAGCATAGGTATGGGCATATTGGATCAGTAGTCGTTCATTTAGTCCAGTCTCTTGTCTCTGACAGTGGCCAGTACCAGATGTGTTAGGGGAATATGTGAGAACCTCATGCTTGTTCCATTTTTGTCCACTAACTCATAGGTGACATTTCTTCCTAAACCTAAGCCTTAGTAGTTGACTTATACCCTGAAGTGTGAAGGTTCATATACCGTCTAAAAACAGTTTTATTCTACTTAATGTAACTGTGTATGTCTTCACTATTTCTATAAATAAAGAATTCTTTTCTGAATCCTGCTAAATTTTTGGCCTTGTGATCTCTTGTGACAGCGAGTTCTACAAGTTAATTATGCATTATGAAGTATGTATTTCCTTTATCAATTTTAAATGTGTTGCCTTTCAACTTAATTAAATATTTCCTGTAGGAGGAGCTGATTTATCCTTTTAAAACTTTATTATTTTGTTTACTTCTCATGAATCATCTTATTTGTGTAGACTAAAAAATACCAAAGTTTTCAATCTTTTTGTTTTTGGAAGTCTTTTCATAACCCATTATTTTCAGTGCCTGTCTCTGAATTCCTTATTTTTTGAGCTAGGGTGACTAAAACTGAACACAGCATTTCAGGTGAGGGTGATTTGTATAATTTCCAATCCTCTGGTTTCACTTTGGTTATGGTAGAGTCCATCTCATCCATATAGGCTCTCTCCAAAAAAGTTTCTCAGTGCCTAATACACGTAATATTCTACTCTGTAAACCATGCATTGGGATTCTGAAATTCCTCCTGTTTAGCTGGACATAGGCCTTTTTCATAATACTCTAAATTGACTTTGTGGGATCTATTTGTGACACCTACTTTTTGTCAATGGCATAAAACGTAACATAACCAGAGATTCCTTCCCCACACACACTGGAAATGTAAGAACGTGAGAACGGCCATACTGGATCAGACCAAAGGTCCATCCAGCCCAGTATCCTGTCTACCGACAGTGGCCAATACCAGGTGCCCCAGAGGGAGTGAACCTAACAGGTAATGATCAAGTGAACTCTCTCTCCTGCCATCCATCTCCACCCTTTGACAAACAGAGGCTAGGGACACCATTCCTTACCCATCCTGTCTAATAGCCATTAATGGACTTAACCTCCATGAATTTATGTAGTTCTCTTTTAAACCCTGTTATAGTCCTAGCCTTCACAACCTCCTCAGGCAAGGAGTTCCACAGGTTGAATGTGCGCTGTGTTAAGAAGAACTTCCTTTTATTTGTTTTAAACGTGCTGCCCATTAATTTCATTTGGTGGCCCCTAGTTCTTATATTATGGGAACAAGTAAATAACTTTTCCTTATTCACTTTCTCCACACCATTCATGATTTTGTATACCTCTATCATTTCCCCCCCGTAGTCTCCTCTTTTCCAAGCTGAAAAGTCCTAGCCTCTTTAATCTCTCTTCATATGGGAACCGTTCCAAACCCCTAATCATTTTAGTTGCCCTTTTCTGAACTTTTTCTAATGCCAGTATATGTTTTTTGAGATGAGGAGACCACATCTGTATTCAAGATGTGGGCATCCCATGGATTTATATAAGGGCAATAAGATACTCTCCGTCTTATTCTCTATCCCCTTTTGAATGATTCCTAACATCCTGTTTGCTTTTTTGACTGCTGCTGCACACTGCGTGGATGTCTTCAGAGAACTATCCATGATGACTCCAAGATCTCTTTCCTGATTCGTTGTAGCTAAATTAGCCCCCATCATATTGTATGTATAGTTGGGGTTATTTTTTCCAATGTGCATTACTTTACATTTATCCACATTAAATTTTCATTTTGTTGCCTAATCATTTAGTTTTGTGAGATCTTTTTGAATTTCTTCACAGTCTGCTTTGGTCTTAACTATCTTGAGCAGTTTAGTATCTAGATGTACCTAGATGTTTAAAGAGATCTAGCACTTTCAATCATAGTAAGAAAGACACAAAATGCCTCTCCCAAGCATCACATATAGCTATTGAAGTTGTGATTGCATCTAAGGAATTGGACATTTAAATAAGTAAGGAAATAGTGTTTTCTTTACTCAGTTGTGCACTTGCAAGACTGTTACTGCTGGCAGTTATAGTGGTGCAAAAGTCTATTTATCAGACAAAGGAAATTCATATCAGAATGTGCGCAAGTTTTAGTTGTTTGTAATTTTGTTTTACTGGCTCTCTATTCTCTAATCTTTGTAAAGTGATGATTCTTCCCTGATAACTAACCACATGCAAAATTTGAATTTTTAAAGTTATTTTAATTTTTGAATATTTTAAAAATATCAGAACAATCTCTTAAAGCAGAAAATAAATTTTTCTCCAAAATACTCATTTCTGCATATTCCCATATTGCCCATACCCTTGCACACAGTCATGGCATAAACTTGTCATACTTTATGGCCTGGGAGTGGATTCCATTCTTCCCACCTCAGCAGAAATTTCATGCTCAAATCCCATTGTCTCAGGGTATGTCTACACTATGAGAGTAGTTCGATTTCACTTAAATAGAATATGTGGAATCGATATTACAAAGTCAAACGTGTGTATCCACACTAAGGACAGTAATTCAACTGTGTGAGTCCACAGTAACGGGGCAAGCGTCGACATTGGAAGCGGTGCACTGTGGGCAGCTATCCCGCAGTCCCCGCTGCCCATTGGAATGCTGGGTCGAGCCCCCAGTGCCTGCTGGGGAAAAAAATGTGTCGAGGGTGGTTTTGGGTAACTGTCGTCATCCAACCGTCACTCCCGCCCTCCCTCCCTGAAAGCGCCGGCGGGCAACCAGTTCGCGCACTTTTCTGCTGAGTGACAGCGCGGACGCCACAGCACTGCGAGCATGGAGCCCGCTGCGACCATCGCTGCAGTTATGGCCGTTGTCAACACCTCGCACCTTATCATCCACCTTTTCCAGAGGCAGATGCTGAGAAATCGGGCGAGGAGGCTACGGCAGCGTGATGAGGACATGAAGTCTGATAGTGGCACAGACCTGTCACAAAGCACGGGACCCTGCGCCATGGACATCATGGTGGCACTGGGTCATGTTGATGCCGTGGAACGGCGATTCTGGGCACATGAAACAAGCACGGACTGGTGGGACCACATAGTGCTGCAGGTCTGGGATGAATCCCAGTGGCTGAGAAACTTTCGCATGCGGAAGGGAACTTTCCTTGAACTTTGTGAGTTGCTGTCCCCTGCCCTGAAGCGCAAGGACACCCGGATGCGAGCAGCCCTGACTGTCCAGAAGCGAGTGGCCATAGCCCTCTGGAAGCTTGCAATGCCAGACAGCTACCGGTCAGTCGCGAACCACTTTGGCGTGGGCAAATCTACCATGGGGGTTGTTGTGATGCAAGTAGCCAACGCAGTCGTTGATGTATTGCTGTCAAAGGTAGTGACCCTGGGAAACGTGGAGGTCATTATAGATGGCTTCGCCGCGATGGGATTCCCAAACTGCGGTGGGGCTATAGATGGAACTCACATCCCTATCCTGGGACTGGACCACCAGGCCAGCCAGTACATTAACCGAAAGGGCTACTTTTCAATGGTGCTGCAAGCACTGGTGGACCATAGGGGACGTTTTACCAACATCAACGTCGGATGGCCGGGCAAGGTTCATGACGCTCGTGTTTTCAGGAACTCTGGTCTGTTTAGACGGCTGCAGGAAGGTATTTACTTCCCGGACCACAAAATAACTGTTGGGGATGTGGAGATGCCTATAGTGATCCTCAGGGACCCAGCCTACCCGCTAATGCCCTGGGTCATGAAGCCCTATACAGGTGCCCTGGACAGTGAAAAGGAACTCTTCAACTACCGTCTGAGCAAGTGCAGAATGGTGGTGGAGTGTGCTTTTGGACGTCTCAAGGGGAGATGGAGAAGCTTACTGACTCGCTCTGATCTCAGCGAAACCAATATCCCCATTGTTATCGCAGCTTGCTCTGTGCTCCACAATCTCTGTGAGAGCAAGGGGGAGACCTTTATGGCGGGGTGGGAGGTTGAGGCAAGTCGTCTGGCTGTTGATTACGCCCAGCCAGACAGCCGTGCGATTAGAAGAGCCCAGCGGGACGTGCTGTGCATCCGGGAGGCTCTGAAAGCTAGGTTCCTGAGTGAGCAGGGTAACCTGTGACTATTTAGTTTTTTTACAGAGAAGCTGAACCTGCCCCCGTTTCTTTACCCAGTGACTCTTCACTATCCTCTCCAGTTTCATACCCCGTTCACTCCCTTCCAACCCACGTTTAAAAATAAAATCACTGAAAATTTGTTAATGAACAACGTTTTGTTTATTACTGTTTTCGCGGTAAAGTGTTGAAACTGGGACGCAGACTGTGGTGGGGAGCGGGTGTAGTGTAGTGATGCAAAGGACGCTTCTAAACTCGAGGAATGACAGGCTCCTGCTTCTACAGTGGTCCGCACTGGTGGACTGATTGTTTCAACGGAGCCTGCACCCCTCCTGTTCGGGACTCTGTGTGTAGGGGCTATGTGACTTTGTGGCAGGGGGAGGACGGTTACAGATCCGCTGCTGCGTGGCTTTGTGATCCAGTATAAGGACCGCTGCATAAGATCTCTAACCGCCCTCCCCCGCCACAAAGTCACATAGCCCCCCCGCACACAGAAAATGAAAAACACCTCCCAGACTGACCAGGGTGCCTAGTGACTGCACTGTGTGTGTGACCTGCTGCTGAACCTGCCCCTGTGTCTGTACCAACCCCCTTCCCCCCCCTTCAAACAGACTGTCCTCTAAAAATACATGAAGGAAACAGTAATTAACAGAAACATATTTTTTATTAGCAACTAGACAGTTAGGGGATGAAACTGGGATGGGGGCTTGGGTGAGGCGGGAAGGAAAGCACTTCTCAAATTTTGGGGAATGACAGCCTTCTGGTACTTGAGCAGTCTGCAGGGGTAGAGTGACAGTTTTCACGGACTCTGCCGCCCCTCCTTCTTGGTACTTTGGGTGAGTGGGGTATGGGACTTTGTGACGGGGGACGGTGGTTACAGATAGACTGCAGCGGAGCTCTGTCCTCCTGCCTCCGGTCCTGCAGAACATCCACAAGGCGCCGGAGCGTGTCCGTTTGCTCCCTCATTAGTCCAAGCAGCGTTTGAGTCGCCTGCTGGTCTTCCTGCCGCCACCTCTCCTCCCGTTCACTGTGTGCTCGCTGGTATTGGGACATGTTCTCCCTCCACTGAGTCTGCAGGGTTGCCTCGGCTCGGGAGCAGTCCATAAGTTCTGAGAACATGTCGTCCCGTGTCCTTTTCTTTCTATGCCTAATCTGCGCCAGCCTCTGGGAGTTTGATGGCCGGGTAGGTCGGGAGACAGTCACAGCTGTGGAATGGGAAAAAGGGAGTGAAGTCCTCAGAAAGATAAATTTTTTGGTGAACAAAGAAAATAGTCTTTCTCTGTGAACAAGACCATTCACAGCACCTATCACATGCGCACTCAGGACAAGGTCGAATTTTCAGCCTTTGCATTCAGTCTCTGGGGTCTTGCAGTGCAGATCACACACGCGGAACAGGACAGCGGAATTTGGGTAGCAGGCTGACATGGTAAGCCGTAGACTTGTGGCACCTTAAAACTTTAATAATAGCACTGCCCTACTTTGACGTTCAAAGCAATGCTCCTAGCGTTGGCCAGTTCCTGCTGCCAGCAATCCGGCAAGCATGAACTCTGCCCCTGTCCCACCCCCTCGCGGCTGTCCCCGGGAAAGATCCCTCTATGCTGCCCCTCTCCCGCCTCCACCGCAGGGCTGTAAACCGCCGGTTACAGTTCTGTAAAGGAACAGGCAAGAAGTCCCGATACTAACATTCCCCTAATTCAAAGCAGGTCACCATGAGCGACATCACTCTGATGCGGATTTCAGACAGCGACAAAGAACGCATGCTTCGTGAAAGCCTGCAAAGACCAGGGCCGTATGCCGCCATGCTGTGCAAGGCAATGATACCGGAGTACTTGATGATAGCCTGGCGCGGAAACGTTTCATACTACGGAGGACACAACAAGGCCGCTCTCCCAAGGAACCTCATGCAAAGGCTTTCCAATTACCTCCAGGAGAGCTTCATGGAGATGTCCCATGAGGATTTCTGCTCTATCCCAGGACATATAGACCGAATTTTACTGTAGCTGCACTGGCAAGGACTAAACAGTAGAGCGCCTAGGGCAAACCAATCAAGATATACCGGACATTGTTAGATTTTTTTTTGCAGCAGTTGCACTGCCAAAGACTAAAACTTCAAGCGCCTGGGACAATCTAATCATGAAAAACCCACAGTTAATATTAATGTTCTGTTCTAAATAAATGTTTACATGTTTAAAACACTTACCGGCTGATCCTTCTCCTGATTCTGGGTCCGGGTTAACACCTGGGGATGGTTGGTAGGGGATCTCTGTGAGGATGATGAAGAGATCCTGGCTGTCTGGGAAATCAGCATTGTAAGCGCTGTCGACTGCCTCGTCCTCCTCATCTCCTTCCTTATCTTCCCCGTCCACTACCATCTCCGAGGAAGCGGGTGTCGACAATATCCCATCCTCAGAGTCTACGGTCAGTGGTGGGGTAGTGGTGGCGGCCGCACCTAGGATGGAATGCAGTGCCTCGTAGAAATGGCATGTCTGGGGCTGGGATCCGGAGCGTCCGTTTGCCTCTTTGGTCTTCTGGTACCCTTGTCTCAGCTCCTTGATTTTCATGCGGCACTGCATTGCACCCGGTTGTATCCTCTCTCTGTCATGGCTTTGGAGATCTTCTCGTAGATCTTTGCATTCCATTCGATCGCAGCTCCGAAAGCACGGACTCATCGCCCCACACAGCGATCA
Source organism: Trachemys scripta elegans (assembly GCF_013100865.1). NCBI lineage: Eukaryota > Metazoa > Chordata > Testudines > Emydidae > Trachemys > Trachemys scripta. The sequence goes on along the minus strand of NC_048300.1, from coordinate 24,816,139 downwards.
GATCCAAGACTTCCCGATCAGTCCATGCTGGGGCCCTCTTTCTATTCTGAGATTGCATGGCCATCTCTGCTGGAGAACTTTGCATCGTTGCCAGTGCTGCTGAGCTCGCCACGATGTCCAAACAGGAAATGAGATTCAAACTGCCCAGACAGGAAAAGGAATTCAAATTTTCCTGGGGCTTTTCCTGTGTGGCTGGTCTGAGCATCCGAGCTCGGACTGCTGTCCAGAGCGTCAACAGAGTGGTGCACTGTGGGATAGCTCCCGGAGCTATTAGCATCGATTTCCATCCACATCTACCCTAATTCGACATGGCCATGTCGAATTTAGCGCTACTCCCCTCATTGGGGAGAAGTACAGAAGTCGAATTTAAGAGACCTTTATGTCGAACTAAATAGCTTTGTTGTGTGGACGGGTGCAGAGTTAATTCGATTTAACGCAGCTAAATTCGACATAAACTCCTAGTGTAGACCGGGCCTCAGTCTTGAAATAGGGACCAGGATTTGGCAAGATACTAGCAGTTGGCCTATATTTTACTGCCTTCTTGGACCCTGTTCAGGTTACTATTCTTCAAGTACACAGTGTGGTACTGTCATGTTGATGTCCATTTTTAAGATCCATTTAATTTTATCCAAGATCTTTTTCTTGAATTTGGTCATTGTGGGGCATGCTCCAAACACACATACATAGAAATAATGGGTAAATTGTGTATTCAAATGGTATCAATTCAGATTGGATTCCTTAAGTCCCAGACTTTGAAGTTTCTCCAGAATCCAAACAAAGCATAATGAAGAAACGTGAAATATATTCGTTTTAGGCATTCATTTAAATTATCATCTTGTAATTTGTGTGGACATTTATTTTCTTCCAATTTAGAAAAAAAAAATTGTCCATACACAGTCTCTGAATGTCCTGACAGTTGTTTAAAATTAGAAAACCTAATGCAATACAGTCAATCCACCCGTTTTAACAATCAACAACATGATCAAATACTAATATCCCCATTCACTTGTCTGTACCTTAATCCCTCTATATTTCTTCAGAGGTGAGCTAAAACAAACGGGCCCTACAACATGCCTTGAAAGTTCATAAACCTGTGCTATTTTGTACAAGAGGTAGGGAGCTTTCTTGAGTCATGAGCCCTTATGCAAAACACCAAGTTAAATCCCCATCTTATTATATGCGGGTGAGAGGCTAGCATCAGTGCCTCCACTAACTGCAAATGAGGCAGTGTCAAAAGTAGGCTGATACCAGGCCATTTAGGTCTAAGTACCAAAACCTTAAAATCTAATCTGATATTTTATTTATACTTCTCCATATCCTTGTTCTGTATCACATTTTAGATTAAAATATTGTTCTTATCAAGAAACTTCGATACACAACTGTATCTTTTTTAGTGTTACATTTTCTTCAATTACACTGACCTAGTCTCTAGCTAAAATACTACTTGCATTCATAGACTTGAGAGTTTGGTATCCACTATTTAGTCAAGCTGACAATCAGAGTCCTTTCTGGAATCTGTGATGTATGCCTTCTATTTTGTTCAACAGCTCTAGTAAAGTTTTCTAATTAACTCACTAATATGAGCATTGAAAACCACTGTGGATTTCTGGAAGATACTACATACCAGCAGGTTTCTGAGGTTTTCACTATAACTAATTTTCTTAATAATATTGCAGTGACTTTCAAATGAATCAAGATACTGTAAAAAAATAAAAATCACAATAGTAAAATAATGTATTGACAATTAGTATGGTTTGACAGGTGAGTTTAAAAGTTTGGTGACTTATATGTCTATGTGTTGGGGTAAAAATTATTAGAAGGTAAGACTCATAATTTTTTGTAGGTTGAAAAACTGCTAGAAGGTTATCTTAAGGAAATTGGAATTAATGAAGAGACATTTCAAGAAGCGTGTTCATCTCCTCTTGCGAAGTCACATACTTCACAGGTATATTTTTCTTTGTTATGCTGTTATAGTCCACAGTAATGACTGGATTTTAATTGATAATCTGTTAATTTTCTATTTCCACTAATATAGCATTACAGGTCCTTTTTTGCAGAAAATTTTTCATTTTCTAAAATTCTATAATAAATTCATACCCATCAGCTATGAATTGTGGCTAGCAAATTACTTCTGCAGTTTTAACTTAGATCAGTGGTGTCACTTGAAGGCCATATATTATTTGTATGTGGCATCAAAAACTTCTTATCAAAATTTGTTTCCTGTGTTTTTTGTATTTTTTTAAATTAATTTTTAAGTTGTATTAACTACACAATATAAATGAATTAAAGTTAACTATGAAAGCCATACAACCATATTTTAAAGAAGACTTATTGAGGGCGCAGGAACAAACCATCCCGATGTGCAGAAAGAATAGCAAATATGGCAGGCAACCAGCTTGGCTCATCAGTGAAATCTTCAGGGAGCTTAAACACAAAAAGGAAGCTTACGAGAAATGGAAACTTGGACAGATGACCAGGGAGGAGTATAAAAATATTGCTTGAGCATGCAAGGGTGTAATCAGGAAGGCCAAAACACAATTGGAGGTGCAGCTAGCAAGGGATGTGAAGGGTAACAAGAAAGGTTTCTACAGCTATGTTAGCAACAAGAAAAAGGTCAGGGAAAGTGTGGGACTCTTAATGAATGGGGGAGGTAACCTAGTGACAGATGATGTGGAAAAAGCTGAAGTACTCAATGCTTTTTTTGCCTCGGTTTTCATAGACAGGATCAGCTCCCACACTGCTGTCCTGGGCAACACAGTATGGGGAAGAGGTGAGCAATCCTCAGTGGTGAAAGGACAAGTTAAGGACAATTTAGAAAAGCTGGACATGCACAAGTGTATGGGTCCAGATCTAATGCATCCTAGGGTGCTGAGGGAATTGGCTGATGTGATTGCAGAGCCATTGGCCATTATCTTTGAAAACTCATGGCGATTCGGGGAGGTCCCTGACAATTGGAAAAAGGCAAATATAGTGCCCATCTTTAAAAAAGGGAAGAAGGAGAACCCGGGGAACTACAGACCGGCCAGCCTCACCTCAGTCCCTGAAAAAATCATGGAGCAGATCCTCAAGGAAACCATTTTGAAGCACTGAGACGAGAGGAAGGTGATCAGGAACAGTCAACATGGATTCACCAAGGGCAAGTCATGCTTGAACAACCTGATTGCCTCCTATGATGAGATAACTGGCTCCGTGGATATGGGGAAAGCAGTGGATATGATATATCTTGACTTTAGCAAAGCTTTTGATATGGTCTCCCACATTATTCTTGCCAACAAGTTAAAAAAGTATGGATTGGATGAATGGACTATAAGGTGGATAGAAAGCTGGCTAGATTTTTGGGCTCAACGAGTAGTGATCAACGGCTTGATGTCTAGTAGTTGGCTTCCGGTATCAAGCAGAGTACCCCAGGGGTCGGTCTTGGGGCCGGTTTTGTTCAACATCTTTATTAATGATCTGGATGATGGGATGGATTGCACCCTCAGCAAGTTCGCAAGTGACACTAAGCTGGGGGGAGAGGTAGATATGCTGGAGGGTAGGGATAGGGTCCAGAGTGACTTAGACAAATTGGAGGATTGGGCCAAAAGAAATCTGATGAGGTTCAACAAGGACAAGTGAAGAGTCCTGCACTTAGGATGGAAGAATCCCATGCACCGTTACAGGCTGGGGACTGACTGGCTAAGCAGCAGTTCTGCAGAAAAGGACCTGGGGATTAGAGTGGATGAGAAACTGGATACGAGTCAGCAGTGTGCCCTTGTTGCCAAGAAGGTTAACAGCATGTTGGGCTGTATTAGGAGCATTGCCAGCAGATTAAGGGAAGTGATTATACCCCTCTATTCGGCACTGGTGGGCCACATATGGGGTATTGCGTCCAGTTTTGTGCCCCCCACTACGGAAAGGATGTGAACAAATTGGAGAGAGTCCAGCGGAGGGCAACTAAAATGATCAGGGGGCTACGGCACATGATTCACGAGGAGAGGCTGAGGGAACTGGGCTTGTTTAGTCTATAGAACAGAAGAGTGAGGGGAGATTTGATAGCAGCCTTCAACTATCTGAAATGGGGTTCCAAAGAGGATGGAGCTCGACTTTTCTAAGTGGTGGCAGATGACAGAACAAGGAACAATGGTTTCAAGTTGCAGTGGGGGAGGTCTAGGTTGGATATTAGGAAACACTATTTCACTAGGAGAGTGGTGAAGCACTGGAATGGGTTATGTAGGGAGGTGGTGGAATCTCCATCCTTAGAGGTTTTTAAGGCCTGGCTTGACAAAGCTCTGGCTGGGATGATTTAGTTGGTGTTGGTCCTGCTTCAAGCAGGGGGTTGGACTAGATGACCTCCTGAGGTCTTTTCCAACCCTAATCTTCTATGATTCTATGTGATTGGTTGGTTTGAGGTCAACACCTCAAAATGATGAAGTGGTAGAGAAATTGGAGGGAGTTCAGACAAGAGCCAAAAAAATTATTAAAGGGCAATAGTGGGATTGATTTTTTTGAATAAAGTTTAAAAGAACCCAAAATATCACTCGGTGAAGTAATGACTAAGAGGACTAGAAGGAGAGACAGAGTAAGTTTATAAGTAATTTAAAGGCTGTGAATTCTTAAGAAAGGAGAGAGATTGTTTAGGATGGCATGGGATATTGAGACTTAAAACCCTTACTACAAAGGGAAAATAACAAGGACAGTGTGATTCTTATCAATCAGTTTCCTTAAATTTGTTTACAAAATAAGCTGCAAAGAAAGATTGACTTGAGCCACAATTCTTCAACCCACTTAAACTTCAATACAAATATAAAAATATCCAGGTTTTAGAAAAGTTTTGGAATTGATAGCCGGCCTGTTTCTGCCCACGTGATTTTTCAGGTGGAGAAAGATTAGCAATCACTCTTGTTGGTTTCTAATTATCTAAGGACACAGCATAGTCCTTCAGCATTATTTTAAAGAGCTGCAACATCAGATTCTGGGAAAGCCCACCAAATTGTAGCACTTAAGTTGAACTGTAGTGTGGAGGAGCAAATGTTAGACATCTTATTCCTTTTAGCAACTATACCATAACGTGTTGGCTGTCGTTAGAAAGAGGGCAGGGGATATATTCCAGGTATTTTCCCTTAACCACTAGCTTTCTTCTTCTTCTTCTTCTTTTTTAATTTATGGCCTATCCAGAATCTGGAGTCTAGTTTACATTAGAGAAATTTAAGTGTTAGCTCTGTTGCAAGCATCTTCGGTGCTTGTAATGTACCTTTTAACCACACACAAAAGTTGCTACAGAGTAAGTCACACCACCACTGCATCATGCATCAAGTCTCTCGCCACCATTACAGTAATGGCGTGGCACTTAGCCAAGTGTAATCTGTCTTTCCAGTGTAATTCTACAATCCTCCTACCTACCTTTCAGTCCAACAGCGCTAATGACTCAAAGTTCTGTCACCAGCCAAGAAGGAATTGGCATACGGGCTGCATGTGTTGCCTTCATACCAATCTCCTGTGAGCTTGAGGAGGAAAAAAATACTGAAGATAAAATCTTGGCCCCACTAAAGTCACTGGGAGTTTTGCCATTTACTTCAATGGGGCCAGGATTTCTCCATGAGAATAGAATCCAATTCACATAAAATGCAGAGCACTATTATATGTCACTAGACCAACCAGCTTTTAATTTTTATTATTCTTTTTGACATCCTTAAATATTTTTGTCCTGTCTAGGAGAATTGGGTATAACTATTAAAATATTGATAAGTTTGACAGAATTACAGTCTCACTAGGTTCACAAAACATATAATAATGTTCAATTAAAAATAATTAAATATATTAGGCTCTGATATGGCAATGAACTATACATGGGTTACCTTACCATTCATACAGAGTCCCATTGACTTCACTGGGATTCTGTGCTGGTGTAGAGGTCCACCTGCAATGGAATTCATTGAAGGACTGGGGCCTCAATGTTGAATTAAGTCATTTAATATATTTTATACTCCTGGGGGAATTCTGCACTTCTGCACATGCACATAATTAACGAGCCCCACAGTTTTCTAATTTTTTGCACAGAAAAAGCTTCTGCCAAAATGTTGCTGCAGTTTTGCCTTTTGCCCACCTGAGGGCATTGTGGCAATAGAACAAAGCTGAAAGCAAACAGCCAGCTAAGGAAGAGAGAGCCTGCCTTCTTCACAGCGCCTGTCGGGCCAGGTCAGGAGACGGGGGTTATGGAGAGACAGACAGCGTGGGGTGCTGGGGGGGTCAGATGGGCTCATAAGGGCTAGTGCGGGAGGACAGACTGGGGCAGGGGCTGAATGGGAGTGGAGGCATAGGGCCATGGAGGGGAGGGAGGTGTGGAGACACTTGGGGACGGAGGGGGAGGGGCGTGCAGAGCTACATAGAGGCTGGGTGAGGGTACAGAGACACTTGGGGTTGGGGGAGAGGGTGCAGAGCTACATAGGGACAGGGGAGTGGCTGGGTAAGGGCACAGACACACACCGGGACAGAGGCAGATGTGCCTGACTGAATGGGAGAGGCTAGGGGTCAGCCAGGGTCTGCATGGGGGAAGCTCCCTAACAATCCCTCCTCACCCCCCCAAATAAAACTGTTTCATACTTTCCCCACCCATGCCTAACAACCCTCCAAGTTCACACCCAGGCTCCTTCCTAGCAATTTACTTCCTCTCCCTCAACAATTCGGTCACCCCTGACTCTCCCAAGCCTTTGCATTGCTTCTGAGGGGTGCAGGAAAAACGGTTCTGTATTGTAGTTTAAATGAATTATTACTTGGAATTCTGTATTAATATGCCTAGTAAGGAATCTATTTGTCAAAAAAACGTTTCCTGAATCTTTTTTTGTTGTCGGTATTGTTACAGACCTACTTGCTGACAGGTATTTTGAAATAAATGACCAAAAATAATTGAAACTGGTGTGATTATATTGTTTTATTTTGAAAAATAAAATATGCAGAATTTTGCAGAATTTTAAAATATTGTGCATAGAATTTTTAATTTTTTTGCTGCAGAATTTTTAATTTTTTGGCGCAGAATTCCACCAGCAGTAATTTTACTATATCATACAGTTTATAAACTGCATTTAGAAAACAGAAAATCAGATATGGCAGTGACAGATTTTAAAGAGCATAAGACAAGAAAAGCTCTTTGTTTTCCATGCTCATGAATCCTTGGATAGTTGCCTGTTGTTTCCAACGTTCTTGGCATTGTGTCAGCAATAGCTGTTTATTTCAGGGCATAAAACAAAAAAGATTCTAAGTAGACACAACATACAAATGTTGTCTTGCTGTAATAATACAGAGCTTTTTGTGTTTGGGCTATTTTGAAATGATCAGTTTTTGCTTTCTATAAAGTTTTTAATTAATTTGTAGATTTTTTTCCCTCCAAAGGCCATTTTGCAACCAGTGTTGGCAGCAGAAGATTTTAGATTATTTAAAGAAATGATGGTACAGAAAAATATTGAAATGCAGTTGCAAGCCATTAGAATCATTCAAGAAAGAAATGGTAAGAAATAGTAAATGAGAAATTTTAGTTTTCAGTGCATCTTTTCAGCTGTTTTGTGGATAACTCTATGGTCTACCCATCCATAAATACCACATCCTGGCCCAAATGAATTCAATGGCAAAATTTCCATTGATTTCAGTGGGGCTAGGATTTCACCCTGAGTCTACAACTGGTTCTGTCAGCCACAGCTAATTGTATTCCTTTTAAAATGTATCTAAAACTTTATCTGAAAGCCTATTAGATTATTTCAATGAAACTTGGATTCAAATTTCAGTTTAAGGATTGTCTGATTTAAATGGTGGTATTACAAAAGTAACTATAATTTGGCACAATGTAGTTGTGATCAAAAGTGCAGCAGCTCTCAAGTTGCCTGTTCCCCAGCTCAGTGGAGGACAGGGACAGATGGATTTTCATAGCATCTGATCCATTTGACACTTAACCTTACCGTTGCTCCAAACCTCTATGTATAGCTGCACAAGGAGCTGTATTCTACTCTGTTTAGGGAATGCACATTCAAATCTTCTCACCAGCCCCACTCTCTACCCAGAGGAATCGTACCAATTTATTTGTGTCCTAGACCCTCAGTATGGGGGAATATTTACCTCATTCTGTTTTGAACATAATGGCTGTACAGTAAGTTTGATGTGTACTTCCATTACTACTCTCTCATTTTCAGGTGCTGCATCTCAAACTGTAGGAGTTAAATACATGAGAGTTATTATTTAGTCACTCTATTAATATCTATTGACTTGTAACAACTTCATACATATATATGTGCAGTAATTTCAGCATGCTATTGTCTGGAGACTTCAACTCTTGTATTTCACACTGTAAGCTTGAAACTAAATCAAGAGGTTTTGTAATTTTCCTCTGCCTTTTTGGTCTGTACAACAAAAGTGTATGTGTGTAAGTAAAGTATATAGTTGTTACAAGTAATAGTCTAATGGACATGACTGGGACATGGGCAATCGGGTCCAATGGTTGGAGCCAAGAGGATAGCCAAGCTTGGAGGTTAGAGTAGAGTCAAGGATGAGGACCACGGGACACCCAGGGGTGTAGTCAAGAGTAGAGCTAAGGGTCAGAGCCAGGGACTAGAAGCTGAATGCCCAAGCCAGTGGGTAGGCTGGACACATGCTCAGTTTGAACACACTGACTGTTTTTGTAAGCTGTTTCCTTTTAAAAACCAGCATAAAGGGGCCATGGTGGAACCCGGAATTGGGGCCACAAAAAAGGAAAAATACCTACAATTTTCTGTTTGAATAACAACAGACTCAAACACACCCACACATATAATATACAAGAAATTCCATTAAAACAACATTAAGGTTGCAAAGTCAAGCACTTAAAAGCTAGGAAATTCCAGAATTAAAGTTGTCTGTGCAACCTTAATTTGGCCCCCTTCTGAGTATGCGTTATAATAGTCTTTACATGATCACATACTATTTTTTCCACTGGACCCTTGTCTCATTCAGTGCACAGGGTGGATGTTACTTAATACGTAGCTATTAAATATTTATTTTTATTGTCATTCATTGTGTGGTCCCATGCCATATTTACTGCACATCATCCAAACTATGTACTGAATACAGAATTACTAATTTCCTCATGGACTCATTCCACTTATTATTCCACTCATCAACATAATATCTGAGTACCTTTTAGATGAGGGAAAATTATTTACAGTAACTCCTCACTTAACGTCGTCCCAGTGAACGTTGTTTTGTTGTTACATTGCTGATCAATTAGAGAACTTGCTTGTTTAAAGTTGTGCAATGCTCCCCAGTAACGTTGTTTCACAGCTGCCTGCTTTGTCCACTGCTTGCAGAAAGAGCAGACTGTTGGAGCTAGCTGGTGGGGGCTTGGAACCAGGGTGGACCGGCAGCCCCCGTATCAGCTCCCCTAAGTTCCGTATGCTGCAGCCGCCCAGCAGGCTATCAATTGCCGGGCAGTTCAGCTGTGCCTCCCCACATTGCCATGTGCTGCTCCTGCCCTCTGCCTTGGAGCTGCTCCCGGGAGCCTCCTGCTTGCTGTGCAGGGGGGGCAAAGGGATGAAGGGTGCTATGTCAGGGTGTCCCCCTCCCCCGCTCCTGCACCTCATCTCCACAGAGCAGGTGGGGGACATGATAGGGCTCAGAATGGAGGGAGCTTGCTGGCAGCAGCTGCTGTCTCAACTTGCTGATCTACTTAAAAAGGCAGTGTACTTAGAGTGGGGTCAGCGTACTTAAAGGGGCAATGCACATCTCTCTCTCACACGGTGTGTGTGTCTGTCTGTCTCTCTCTCTCTCTCTCTCACACACACTCACACACACACACACACGGTGTGTGTCTCTGTCTCTCACTCTCACTCACACACAGACACACATGGTATGTGTCTGTCTCTCTCTGCCATGCTATGTCTCCTCCTCCTTCCATTCGTGCTGCCTTGTTGAGTGTGAGGCTACATTAACAACAATGCGTTAACCCATGAGGGCTCAGCCATGTGCTAGTTCATCATTTAGCAGCAAGGCATTCACTGGGAAATATCCCACCCTCTTCCACCCTCTGACTCCACCACCTCACCCAAGCTTCACAATCATCATTGCTGTGTACAGTATTAAATTGTTTGTTTAAAACTTATACTGTGTGTGTGTGTGTGTAGTCTTTTGTCTGGTGAAAAAAAATTCCCTGGAACCTAACCCCCCCAATTTACATTAATTCTTATGGGGAAATTGGATTAATTTAACATCATTTTGCTTAAAGTAGCATTTTCCAGGAACATTACTACAACGTTAAGCGAGGAGTTACTGTACCTGTAATTGTGCCTCTCTCAAGATCTTTCTGATATGATTCCCATTCATCCACCCATCTTCCTCCTTCAGAGTTTGGGATTTTGTCTTCTTGTGCTGTTTTTTCCTACTGTAATAGTTCTTAATCTGCGAGATAATTTTTCACTTTGGCTTGTCACTTGGGAGCTTCGGAAATGTGGGAAATGGCACAGAATAATGGAGAGCCTGGCTCATGCTCTACCAGCTACAGCTGCTCTTGGGGACCAGTCCTTTAGAGCTTTGAAAGTTTTGCCAGTCTCATATTGGGAAGTTGAGACCCAAAAGTTTTTGGAAACATACCTTCTGAGACACAGAATTACAGTTGAGTAATTTCCCCCTACTATTCTCTCTCTGGTTGAAGAATGCATGCAAAATGGAGTAAGAATCCATTTTCTTTAGAGCAATACATGCATTTTTGCTATTTTTTTTATAGGTGTGCTACCTGACTGTTTGACAGATGGTTCTGATGTGTTCACTGAAATTGAACAACAAGAAATGAAAATACTCAGAGAGGTTCTTAGGTAACAAGAAGTGGTCTCCTACTTAATATTTATGGTAGTAGATATAGATGGATATTCTGCTGCATTTTACTTGGGTGTTTTTTTCGTTTTCTAGGTGGCATAAATATTCTTCTTCAACATGTGTCAGTGTGGATCCTAGTATAAGTGTACATGTGTGCAAGCTTGGACTCTTTTGTACAACCATGTCCAGCAGGGCCGTGCCTCCTTGTGCTCCCATGAGAAGGCATATAGGGCAAAGTGTCCCCAACCCTCCCTTATTTCCCGCTTAACACCCCTGGCAGTCAGAGACAACCTGGACTGTATCTGACCTGCTTCTGAATTTCAGAACTCTTCTCCAGTGAAGAAACTCTTCTTCTCTTTGTTTTATTAATTTCTTCATTTGATTTTTGTTGTGTGTTTTCATTCCAAAAAAGAAAGAAGAAAGCAGTTAGGAAAGACAGAAGAGAGATTTCCCCCTCTAAACACCTGGGTGAGGTGCTTTGTGCCTGCCACTGGCTAAGGTGAAAACAAAACCCATCGGATTTAAACTTTGCCCTTCCTGCTGTTAGTTTATACTCATCATAGACGAACACAGCAGATGCCTGTTTTGTCTTGGGGAAGCACACATCCCCAATAAAAAGGAGCGTCCCAGGCCCAGCCGACGTTGCTGCTTCAGCACCGCGATGAGGCAGTGGGCACCGACCCTCCGGCACCAACTCGGGCCCCGGGTCAGAACGTCAAGCTTGCGGTACAGCCGGATGCAGACGACACTGCGGCAGTGACCTCCTTGGCGCCGGACGACTCCATGGCGCCACCACCTCCGGTCTCTCAGGAGGATTTCAAGGCCCACCAGGAGCTACTCAGGAGGATGGCATCAAACCTCCAGCTCCAGGCCGAGGAGATGGAGGAGCCATCGGACACATTGTTTAATGTCCTAACCTCCTCGACACCGGGGCATGTGGCCCTCCCACTCCATCAGCGGGTGGCCAATATTACTACTGGCCTCTGGCAAACCCCGGCATCTCTCTGTCGGATCTCCAAAAAGGCTGAATGAAAGTACTTTGTGCCCACAAAGGGGCACGAGTACTTATACTCCCACCCAACTCCGAACTCTCTAGTGGTGGAGTCGGTGAACCACCGAGAGAGGCACTGCCAACCCGCTCCTACTCCTAAGGACAAAGACACTCACAGGCTGGATTCCTTTGGGAGAAAAGTTTATTTGTCTGCAAGCTTTCAGCTCAGAGTGGCCAACCACCAGGCACTCTTGAGCAGATATGATTTTAACCTGTGGGGGTCCCTTGCCAAGTTTGAGCCCTCCCTCCTCGAGAAGGACAGGAAGGAGTTCCAGGCCCTTGTGGATGAGGGTGCGGTGGCGGCTAAAGCGGTGCTCCAGACGGCCTCTGATGCGGCGGACACAGCCGTTTGTTCGATGGCCGCGGCGATCTCCATGAGAAGGGCATCCTGGCTTTCGCTCTCTGGCCTATCGGCTGAGTCCCAGTCGATCATGCAGGACCTGCCATTCGATGGTCGGGCCCTGTTTGCAGATCAAACAGATACGCGTCTGCATGGGATGAAAGATTCCCGTACTACCCTGCAGACGCTGGGTCTGTACGTCCCGCCAGCCAAGGACAAGCCCAGGCCTCACACCTCCACTCCACAGGCTCGGGGTAGATACGAGTCCCCCCCAAGAAGCAGCGGGAGCAGGGGCGCCGGTCACAACGCCAGTCCCGCTCGGGCCCTCGTCTGGGGCCCTCTAAGGCCAAGAGGCCAGGGAAGCGGCATTTTTGACTGCTTGTGGGGATTCACCGGGCCTGTTGCCAGGTTAACCCCCCCCGCCCCGTTAATAAAGTTCAGGTTTGCAAATCGTTTACCTGCCTTCCGTTTGCAGTGGTCCCGTATTACTATGGACCACTGGGTCCTCAACACTGTATCCTGGGGGTACAGGTTGCAGTTTGTTTCGCCCCCTCCCAATTGCCCTCCGGCCAGGGAGTTGGCGGAGGACCCGGAACATTCGCTCCTCCTAGGTCAGGAGGTACAGCGCCTCCTCTCCCTGGGAGCCGTAGAGAGGGTTCCTTGGGAATTCCGGGGCAAAGGATTCTATTCCAGGTATTTCCTCATCCCGAAGGCGAAGGGCAGGCTTTGGCCCATCCTCGATCTGCGGAAGCTCAACCAGTTGTTGGTACCCTGAAAATTCCGCATGGTGTCCCTACCTCTGTTATTCCCTCCCTAGGCCCGGGGGATTGGTTTGCAGCGCTGGACCTTCAGGATGCCTACTTCCACATCCACATTTTCAAAGGTCACAGGCGCTTCCTCCGTTTTCTGGTGGGTCAGGATCACTACCAGTTTACGGTCCTCCCCTTTGGCCTCTCGACGGCCCCCAGGGTTTTCACCAAATGTATGGCGGTGGTAGCGGCCCACCTCAGGAGGAGAGGGCTGCAGGTCTTTCCCTACCTGGACGATTGGCTGCTCAAGAGCAAGTCCCGGTCCCAGGTGCAGCAGCAAGTATCCCTCTTGCTACGCACCTGCTCCACTCTGGGCCTAGTGGTAAACGAGGAGAAATCCACGTTAGTTCCAGTCCAGTGCATAGAATTCATAGCGCTGCTGGACTCCCAGGCGGCCACAGCCTCCCTTCCAAAGGACAGGTTCGAGGCGCTCAGAGGTCTCGTCGCCTCGGTCACAACCTTCCCGGTAACCACGGCTCGGATATGCCTTCAAATCCTCGGCCACATGGCAGCATGCACCACAGTGGTGCGACATGCCAGGCTCCGGATGAGGCCCCTCCAACTCTGGCTGGCCTCCCACTATTCCCAGGCCAGGGACGGCCTGGACAAGGTTGTCACGGTACCGCCAACGGTGGTTGCAGACCTCCAATGGTGGTCCCTCCCGAGCAACATGATCCAGGGTATCCCCTTCTGAGACCCCTCTTCCTCACTAGATCTAGTGTCGGATGCCTCGAACCTGGGCTGGGGAGCCCACATGTGGGACGTCAGAACCCAGGTTATGTGGTCACCCGAGGAACTGACCCTGCACATAAATGTCAGGGAACTCAGGGCTGTGTGCCTGGCGTGCCTGGCCTTTCGCCAGCACTTGCAAGGGAAGGTGGTCAGAGTCTTCATGGACAACACCACCGCAATGTATTACATTAACAGGCAAGAGGGCACGCGCGCCAGGGCCTTATGCCAGGAAGCCCAACTCCTGTGGGAGTTCTGTATAGCCCACAACATTCTCACCTACCCGGTGAGAGCAACATGCTCGCAGATCGCCTGAGCAGGGTGTTCTCACCTCAACACTAGTGTTCCCTGCACAGGGAGGTGGCAGAATGGATTTTCCTTCAGTGGGGCACTCCCCAGGTGGACCTATTTGCCACTGCCCAGAACCGCCTGTGTCCCAGGTTCTGCTCCAGGGTGATAGACGGCAATGGGGCCATGACAGATGCATTCCTGTTCGATTGGTCGGGCCCCTGATGTACGCCTTCTCGCCCTTCCCCCTCATAGGCAGGTGAAGTCAGACGGGGCGAGAATTATCCTGATAGCCCCAGATTGGTCCCGTCAACATTGGTATGGGACCCTACTGCAACTCTTGGTGGCCCCCCCCTCACAGGCTGCCACTCTCCGCCCGGACCTCCTCTCCCAGGAGGGAGGTCGTCTCCTCCATCCCAACCTGGCCCCGCTCCACCTGATGGCATGGCTGCTCCGTGGCTAGATGTGGAGGAGGGGAGGTGTACCAAAGCTGTTAGACGGGTCCTGCTTGAAAGCAGGAAGCCGTCCACACGGAGGACCTACCTGGCTAAGTAGTATTGGTTCTCCTCATGGGCAAGGGAGAGAGGTTCCTCCCCCGCGTCCGCTCCGCTCCAGCTGGTCCTGGACTACCTCCTGTTCCTTAGGACCCAAGGGCTAGCCCCCTCCTCGATCAGGATGCACCTGGTGGCCATTTTGGCCTTCCACCCTCTGGTGGTGGGACAGTCAGTGTTCTCCCACCACATGACTTCCAGGTTTTTAAAGGGTTTGGACAGAGCCTTCCCTTATGCTAGACCCACGGTTCCCCCTTGGGACCTGAACCTGGTTCTGTCACGCCTCACGGGACCTCCCTTTGAGCCCTTGGCCACTTGTTCCTGGTCCCACTTACCTGAGAAAGTGGCGTTTTTGGTGGCTATCACCTCAGCCCACAGGGTTTCGGAGCTGAGGGTGCTGACCTCGGAACCCCCGTACACTGTCTTCCATAAGGGGAAGATACAGCTTCACCCGCACCCAGCCTTCCTGCCGAAGGTGGTCTCGGCGTTTCATATGGACCAGGACATTTTCCTGCCAGTCCTGTGTCCTAAGCCCCATTCCTCCAATGAGGAACGCCGCCTACACATGCTAGATGTGCGTAGGGTGCTGGCCTTTTACTTAGATCGAACAAGGCCATTTCAGGCAACCCCTCAGCTTTTCATTGCTATGGCCGAGCGCATGAGAGGACAACCGGTTTCCACCCAGCAGATTTCCTGCTGGATCACCTCGTGCATACGCATGTATTATGACCTGGCCTCCTATTGTTAAGGTGCATTCGACAAGAGCCCAGGCTTCATCTGCGGCCTATGTGGCTCATGTCCCTATTCAGGACATCTGCAGGGCTGCTACATGGTCCTCTTTACATACTTTTGCATTGCACTATGAGATAGTCTCCCAAGCAAGGGACGACGCCAGGTTTGGTAGGGCGGTGCTCTGCCCAGGTAACCCTTAACCTTTATCATTTAGAACTCCTACCCACCTCCGTCAGGTATAGCTTGGAGTCACCTACTGTGTAATACACAGGAGCAATCACTCAAAGAAGAAAGGACAGTTACCTGTTCCGTAATTGGCGTTCTTCGAGATGTGTTGCTCCTGTCTATTCCACATCCCACCTTCCTTCCCCTCTGTCGGAGTTGTCTGGCAAGAAGGAACTGAGGATGGGGGGAGCACGCAGCCCCCTTTATAGCGCGATATGTCGGCGCCACTCCAGGGGTCGCAGCGGTGCTCCCCCACTACGGATGCTGCTAAGGGAAAAACTTCTGGCACCGGTGCACGTGGCAACCACGCACACCTACTGTGGAATAGACAGGAGCAACACATCACGAAGAACGCCAGTTACGGAACAGGTAACTGTCCTATAAAAGGGACATCGAAACAAAGGTGATTCAATTTGTTTGACATCCTCAGTGCCTGCAAGAATTGCTCTCCTGATCAATGAGAGAACCCAAAATACAGCACAGTGTCTGTGGGACACCCTGGCCGTGCTTCCCTTGACTTCAGAGCATGTGAAAAAACAGTAACAGGGTCCACCCAAAGGCTTTGAGTGATTCTACACACATTCATTACCAGGATCACTCATTGTCTCCATCATTCAGGAGAAAAGCAGATCAAACAAAGAAACTCCTAAAGACAAGGACCCCAAGAAGCTGGACATTTTCAGCCTAAAGGCCTACTCCTCAGCACATCCCACCAGTTTCACATCATGATCTATCATGTACTGTTCACAAAACACTACTTCCTGATGTGGGAGAGAGTGGTCCCCTTCCTATCTAGACTCCCACAAGATGGCAGGGAGGAGCTGAGAGACATAATCAAAGAGGACCAAATGGTAGCTAGAACTGCGCTACCAGGGGCAGTACATGAATCTGATACAGACACTCACTTGATGGCCATGGCAGTCACCATGTATTGGGCCTTCTGGTTTTAGGTGTCCGGGATATCAAGAGAAGTCCAAGCCACAACTGAGGACTTACGCTTTGAGGGTTTGGATCTATTTAGTACAAGAACAGATGAAGTGTGACAGATATTCCCTCAGAGATTCCAAGGCAACACTCAGATCCCTGGGCATTTATGCTCTGGGACTGTACCATGAACCTTTCTGCAACCACCCCCGAGGCCGAGAATGCTATTGTTCTGTCACAGTCGCCAGCCCAAGTATTCACCTAGAAAGCAACACTGATACTTGTGGAGTTGCCTGTTGTTTTCCTCCTCCATCTCGCATCAGCCTGCCTTCCAGAGACAGCAGGTTTGATGAAATGGTCGAGAGTGATACCAAGACCACTCCAGAGCTTATACTTGAAAACTGCTTCACTGCTTACTCCAGGCATGGCTGGACATTACTGCTGATAAATGGGTTTTGGACATCATTACTCACAGCTGCACCATTCAGTTGACTTCCTCACTCTCTACCTGCCTCCCTACCCTATCCTTTTTCAGGAGCCCTTCTCGTGAAAGCCTTTTACAAACAGAAGTGGCTTTGTTGCTAGAGCTGGTTGAAATTCAGAATTTCTGGTTTACAGGAAATTTTGACATTTTGAAATTTGGTTTCAGTCTAAATAGGACTGAAACCAAATTTTGTAAAAATTTCTCATGAACTGGGGGTTTTGAAATTTTTCATTTTGGAAACACGGAAAGATAGTGTTTGCAAAAGGAAGTTTGCTCTCTGATCCACAGCAGCTGCTCAGTGAAATTGACATTCATGCTGGATTGTCATTCATTCATGACCCTGTCACCATCCAGAACATTTGTCACAGATGCATCTGATACAGGGTAGCCCACTTGACCACCTGCAAATTCAAGGGACCTTCCCTTGAAAGATAGGAAACTATATATATATATATAAACATTTTAGAGTTCATCAAACTGGCATGCATGGTATTCATCCTGATCCTGCAAACCTTTGTGCAGATACTGACAGACAATATGTCCACTATCCACCAAATAAACAAGCAAAGGGGGAGCATGCTCTTCTGCCCTGTGCAAAGAAGCGATCATTTTATGGAACTGTCATTCCTGTCAGGAGCAGCAGGAATCCCGGACCACAGGAACCAGAGGTGCTGAGCCTCAGACTGACACCCAAGTGTCGGTTGATGCCCCAGGAACGTTGCAGTTGCTGGGAGCAGTGCAGCCTGTGGAAACCAGAGACACTGACACCCAGACCACGGATGACAGGAATCATGATAGAAAGTAGCCAGGAGCTGGGGGGACTAGCCATTGTCTCCACAGCAGTCGGTGTGTTTCAGTCAGACCCCGCCACTGACTCAGTGGTGAACCCACTTGCCATGATCAGGACGGTGGGCTTGGACACGGTGGAGTCAGGTGGGCCCGCGTCCCTCTTCCCTGTCACCCCACCCTTGGGTGGCAGTTCCCCCATCTGAGGCCAAGACAACTGCATTTGTCGGCCATCCGCCAGAGCTGGGACGATAGACTGTTTGCCGTCTGCTCTGCCAGAGAGCTGATCTTCCTAGACCGATTATTGCTCTGTCCAGACTGCAGGCCAGGGGCCCCACCCAAGTCGTATTGACTCAGGTCACTAGGCCACGCAGCCCTGAGGTCAAGGGCAGCCACGTTGACTCCAGCTGCTAGGTCATGCAGCTCTGAGGTTCAGGGCAGTCATATTGACTCTGGCCTTTAGGCCTCACAGCCCTGAGTCTAAGGGCAGCCATATTAACTCTGGCCACTAGGCCGTGCAGTTGAGAGGCTAAAGGCAGGCATAATGAAATGATACATGGGGCACGAGTGCCCATTTCCCTATCCCAAAGGGTATACAGGCCACGTGACACTGCTAGATGGAGCAGTTTGATCATGTTTGTCAAGTGTTACTCACTGGGTTTGGCTGCCAGAGCAGATGCAAAGTTCAGGAGAGCTGAACTTCCATCTCTATTCAACTGATGCTGCTGACTCTTCTGCCCACCTCCTGAGGAGGATACTGCTTGCCAGTCATCTACAGTGAAATCCACACTGACACATACTCAATGAAAGAACAGTTATTTACCTACAATAACTATGGTTCTTCAAGATGTTTTACTCAGTATGGATCCCACGACCTGCCCTCCTTTCCTGTTTTTGAAGTCCTCCGCTATGATGGGCTTTGAGTTGCAAGGGAACTGAGGCGGTGCAGGGACCATGCTGCCCTTTATACATTCATCCAGGAGCATGAGGGGAGGCACAAGACACACTTGCGGCCCCACTAGACACTGCTGTGCAAAAGATTTCAAGTTCAGGTGCATGTGCACCTACAGCAGGATCCACACTCACTACATCTTGAAAAAACAGTTACTGAAGAGTAAGTAACTGCTCTTTCTTGTTAAAGGCCTAATCATGAGAGGATGTAAATACTAGTTGCTAGTGGGGGGAAAAAGCCCACAGATGTTTCTAGAGGCTAAGGGTTGAATCCTTAGCTCTGGCTAATCTACTTTAGTGCTACCAAATGGTGTGCCACTTTTTGTCCTCCCCCTTCCCATCCCAGCCTCCTGAGCCACGCGTCTTTAGCTTGCAATAGCTAGTAAGGCATCTTCCATCATGAAGGGATTGCCAGAATATAGGAGCACTCTTGCTATGCCCTCTTCTTCTGGGCACTTGCTTAACAGTTAACTCCCTTAACTCCCAATTGTTAGGACAATTCTCAGCTGCCTTGTTAGAGCAGCATTATGGCTCCTTCGCATCGAGAGAATACCATGCTCCTCTCTGTGTCCATGTTTGGATGGGATACTGATCCCTTAGATGATCTGAGTTCTGTTTTTGCACCATGCTTTCCTCTTTCCCACAACTTATTGTAGCTCCTGTGCAGGGGCTCTTGCAGAGCTCCAGCTCAGTTGAGTTGGCACGGGAGAGCTGGTATGGCTCCTCTAGATCATGCTCCCTCCAAAAACAAAAACAAACAAACAAAAAAAAAGTGGCAAGCAACTGGATCAACAAAAAACAGCACAACTAGTCTGAGGCTGTATTACTATATGATGTTTCCCCTCTGTGTTGTGGAAACTCCCTACCTTCTGTCCTTCAGAGAGTGGTGAAGGGCATCCATGATTGTAAAAGAGGGCAGGTAGTGCCCGTAAGCAGATGGAGGCAAGAGGCAATGTATATTTTTTGAGAGGCTACTTGTCTTTTGTGTGGATCTCAGGTTATCTGTGACTAAAAGGAGAGGAACTCCCATCTTCTTGCATGGGTTATATGCTGGGGGAATCTACCACCCAAAGGAGGAATTCCCAGGAAACTCTCCTATGCAGATTAGTTCTGCACAGAGGAGAATGGGGCCTATACTTTCTCAGGATGTCTGTCTGTCATAGCTCTCTATTTCTATTGAGAGTACCCTTTTAATCAGGGTTCGGCAACCTTTGGCACATGGCCCATCAGGGTAATCCGCTGGCGGGCCACGAGACATTTTGTTTATATTGACCGTCCACAGGCATGGCCCCCCCGCAGCTCCCAGTGGCCGCAGTTTGCCATTCCTGGCCAATGGGAGCTGCGGGGGGCTGTGCCTGCGGACGGTCAACCTGAACAAAACGTCTCATGATCCACCAGCGGATTACCCTGATGGGCTGCATGCTGAAGGTTGCCGACTCCTGCTTTTAGTTGAAGTCATCAAAGATTTTGGAGGCTTTGGTGGTTTATCACTGTTATCCTTAGATTGTCCCTTGAGTGTTTAAGCAGTGCTAAGTCAATATGAATCACTTTTATATGCAGGATTCTTGCATATTTACTCAATTTTTTTATTTTACAGGAAGTCTAAGGAAGAGTATGAAATGGAGCAAGAAAGGAAAAGGTCTAAAGAGGTGAGTGCATTTTTTATATATATAATCAGTTGTGGTGATGATTAAGTAATAAGATCCTCAATATTTTCTTCAATATTTTTGTCCTTGTTAGCAACTTTCAGTCCATGGCAAAGTCTCCTTGTTGCCGTTATAAATTAAACTATCTTTCCTTTTGAAGTTTCTATTTCTCTCACTTTTACTTGAGTGCATTTTTATGACATTATTAACATCAGTGATGTGCATGATGGTCACGGGGGAAGCAGCTCAATGACGTCTCCCTTCAGTGTTGAAGTGCAAATGAAGCATGTGTTTCTATCAGATGGCCAACTGAGAGATGTGGTGTTTGGAGAAAACGAACAAATAGCTTGCCCTGTCTACCCACCACAGGAAGGAGGAGGGGGCACTGGTGATGCCATTTTTTGTTCTCAGTTGCAGTTATCCAGTTTGAAAAATGGTTTTGGTGTCCGTTATGTAATATTTATGTTGTAATAGTGCCCAGAGATTCTAATCAGAATCAAGGCCCCATTGTGCAAGATGCTGTACAAACACAGACAAAAACATAGTCACTGTTCTGAAGTGTTTACAATCTAACTGTGTGCCAAAATGTTTATAACTATGGTTCTTTGATACTTTATTTCAGTACAGGTAAGCTTTAGCAGTTGTATCGTATTCATCTTACTGTCTAGTAGGTGTGTGCATAACCAGAGTTGGTGTACTTAGTTTGGCACAAAAAACAGTTACCTACCTTTCGTAACGGTTGTTCTTTGGGATGTGTTGCTCATGTCCATTCCATTCTAGATGTGTGCGCGCCCACGTGCACAGTTGTCGGAATGTTTTGCCTTAGTGGTATCCGTAGGACCAGCTGTGGCATCCTCTGGAGCTCCACACTCATGCGCTGGTATATGAGGCGCCACTGGCCCTATGCCTTCTCAGTTCCTTCTTGCTGGCAACTCCGACAGAGGGGTAGAAGGGTGGGTAAAGGAATGGACATGAACAACACCTCTTAAAGAACAACAGTTACGAAAGGTAGGTAACCGTTTTTTCTTCTTTGAGTGCTTGCTCATGTTGATTCCATTCTAGGTGACTCACAAGCAGTATCTCTGGAGGTGGGCTCGGAGTTTATGGTTGTGCGATTGCAACAGTGCTCTACTGAAGCCAGCATTGTCCCGGACTTGCTGGGTGATTGCATAATGGGACATGAACGTATGGATGGATGACCAGGTAGCGGCCCTGCAGGTGTCCAGAATTGGCACCTGGGCCAGGAAGGCTGCTGACGAGCTTGTGCTCTGGTTGAATCGGCTGCTACAGTCACTGGTGGTGGCACTTTCGCCTGTTCATAGCAAAAATGGATGCAGGCGGTGATCCATAATGAAATTCTCTGGGCAGATACAGGAAGGCCCTTCATTCTGTCTGCTATCACAACGAATAGTTGCGTCGACTATCGGAATGGCTTATTCCTTTTGAGGTAAAAGGCTAGTGCTCTCTTGATGTCCAGAGAGTGTAATCTTCACTCCTCATATGACTTATGAGGTTTTGGAAAGAAAACTAGGAAGTTTTCCAAGTATATCCTGGTTGGTATGAAACTGCGAAACTACATTGGGCAGGAAATCTGAGTGTGGCCACAGCTGAACCTTGTCCTTGTAGAACAGCTCTGAGGTAGGGCAGCTCTGAGGTAAGTGCTCTAATCTCAGAGACCCTATGGGCTGATGTTATTGCCACCAGGAATGAGACCTTCCAAGAGAGCAGAAGAAGGGAACAAGCAGCTCAAAGTGGGGCTCCGTGAGCCTTGACAGCACAAGGTTCAGGTCTCAAGGAGGGATGGAGTCATGGACCTGCGGGTAGAGCTGCTTCAGACCTGTTAGAAACCGGACCATCATGTTGTGAGCAAAGACTGACCTGCCCTGAAACGGAGGGTGGAAGGCCGAAATGGCTGCCAAGTGGACCTTGATCGACGAAAAGACAGGCCCTGGAGCTTGAGATGCAGAAGGTAATCTAGGATCAACTGCAGTGAAGACCGTGGTTCAAGGCCCAACTCAAACGGTTTCCATTTGCCAGGTAGGTTGCCCTGGTGGAGGTGTTTCCTGCTGCCCAACAGAACCAGTTGAACATGGGTTGAGCAGTCAGATTGGAAGGCTCCAATGCTGGGCGAAGTTCAGCCTCCATGAGGAGGGCCTTTAGACGGATATCCCACTCTTTGAGTCCTGGAATTAATGTTTTTACAAATTCTGCACTTCTCGTTTATGTGTGACTCTCCCAAGCACTTCAAGCAGCTGCTGTGGGTGTCACACACATAGCCTGTTTCATGATGAACACGGTTTGAAGTCTGGGAAATGGGGTATGCCCTGCCCCAGGGCAAAGTCCCTGTCGGGACTCTAACTAAACTATCTGACAACTATATGTAACAAAGAAGACCGTCAACAGTCTGTAAGAACTGCTATCGCACTTGCAAAGCAAGATGAAGGCGCTCCATCCAACTTTCACCGGTGGTAAGAAAGAACTGAGAGGGTGTAGGGCCGGTGGTGCCTCATATACCAGTGCAAGAGTGCAGCACTCCAGAGGGCACCACAGCTGGCTCTACAGATACCGCTAAAGGCAAAAAATTCCAACAACTGTCCATTCTAGATGCGTGCGCACCCATGGGCAATCAACATCAGCAAGCACTTGAACTAGCAGTTTGTGCTCAGGAGGGTCCCCAGAATAACATTGATCTGATTAGAGAGAGTGCATACATCTTTGCAGGACAGAAATTTTATCCCCTGTGACCTGAAAATTTGGTAAAGTTTCCCTGTATTTGCAAGCACAGTGTTTGTGTTGACATTGTTAATCTTTTAATAGCTTTTATGAAAACTTATTTTAAACCTGGCTCATACAGGAAATCAGCAGCTTTGGGTAGGAGAATTTCAGATATCTTAGTACTCCAAGCAAGATTCATGTAGTTGTGCTTCATTTTATGCTAGTTAAATGCTCTTACTCTAGCTATGAGAAGATGAAATATCAGATGACTTTTTTAGTTTTTGCTAAATTACATATCAGTGGTTTACCACTTTAATCATTCCCATAGCAAACATTGTTGAATTCAGCAATGGCCTGACCACTGAGGAAAGCTATCTAAAGAAAAAAACTAGGAGAGGTACCACTAGAAAAATAAAAACTAAAAATAGCATATATAATATTTCAGGAATATTTAGCCACAAAACACCAATTGAAATTCATATTGAATGTTGGAAAACTGGTACTAACTGGTAACTGCAGGAAGGTTTTTGTAAGATTAAAAGGAATGCCGGCAACAATTCTATAAAAGGACATAGGAGAGTGGATAAATAACACAAAGATCTTATTCCTTTTGAGGGGGGAGGGAGTGGGGGAAACTTTCTTAGCCAGGGAATGGTTTAGTTACCTCTGATGAAGTGAGTTAAATGATTTGATAATGGTCCTAAATATGCTGTATTTGTCCTTTTAATTAAAATCAATTACAGTAGAACCTCAGAGTTATGAACACTTGAGTTAGAAACTGACTGGTCAACCAGACACATCATTTGGAACCAGATGTACACAATTAGGCAGCAGCAGAGACAAAAAAAAAAAAAGGCAAATACAGTACAGTATTGTGTTAACTGTAAACTACTAAAAAAAATAAAGGGAAAGTTTAAAAAAAGATTTGACAAGGTAAGGAAATTGTTTCTGGGCTTGTTTCTTTTAAATTAAGATGGTTAAAAGCAGCATTTTTCTTCTGCATATTAAAGTTTCAAAGCACATTAAGTCAATGTTCAGTTGTAAACTTGTGAAAGAACAACCACAACGTTTTGTTCAGAGTTACAAAATATAAAAATATAATTAGGAAGGCCAAAAAAGAATTTGAAGAACAGATAGCCAAAGACTAAAAAAGTAATAGCAAAATTTTTTTTAAGGACATCAGAAGCAGGAAGCCTGCCAAACAACCAGTGGAGCCACTGGATGATGCTAAAGGAGCACTCAAGGACGATAAGGCCATTGTGGAGAAGCTCAAGGACTTCTTTGCTTCGGTATTCACGGCTGAGGATGTGAGGGAGATTCCCAAACTTCAGCCATTCTTTTTAGGTGACAAATCTGAGGAACTGTCCCAGATTGAGGTGTCAATAGAGGAGGTTTGGGAACAAATTAATAAACTAAACAGTAATATGTCACCAGGACCAGATGCAATCCACCCAAGAGTTGTGAAGGAACTCAAATGTGAAATTGCAGAACTACTAACTGTAGTCTGTAACCTAACATTTAAATCAGCTTCTGTACCAAATGATTGGAGGATAGCTAAAGTGATGCCAATTTTTAAAAAGGGCTCCAGAGGTGATCTTCAGTACTGGGAAAACTGGTAGAAACTATAGTAAAGAACAAAATTGTCAGACACATAGATGAACATAGTTTGTTGAGGAAGCGTTATCATGGTTTTTGTAAAGGGAAATTATCCCTCACCAATCTACTAGAATTCTTTGAGAGGGTCCACAAGCATGTGGACAAGGGGGATCCAGTGGATATAGTGTACATAGATTTTCAGAAAGTTTTTGACAAGGTCCCTCACCAAAGGCTCCTAAGCAAAGTAAGCTGTCATGGGATAAGAGGGAAGGTCCTCTCATGGGATCAGTAACTGATTAAAAGGTAGGAAACAGAGGGTAGGAAAAAATGGTCAGTTTTCAGAATGGAGAGAGTAAATAGTGGTGTCACCCAGGGTCTGTACTGGGTCCAGTCCTATTCAACATATTCATAAATGATCTGGAAAAAGGGGTAAACAGTGAGGTGGCAAAATTTGCCAATGATACAAAACTACTTAAGATAGTTAAATCCCAGGCAGATTGCAAAGAGCTATAAAAGAATCTCCCAAAACTGGGTAACAAAATGGCAGATGAAATTCAATGTTGATAAATGCAAAGTAATGCACATTGGAAAACATAATATCAACTATACATATAAAATTATGTGGTCTAAATTAGCTGTTACTACTCAAGAAAGAGACCTTGGGAGTCATTGTGGATAGTTCTCTGTAAATATCCATTCAATGTGCAGCAGCAGTCAAAAAAGCGAACAGAATGTTTGCAATCGTTAAGAAAGGGATAGCTAATAAGACAGAAAATATCATATAGATATTCTATAACATTCTATATAAATCCATGGTATGCCCAGATCCTCAATACTGCGTGCAGCTGTCGTCACCCCATCTCAAAAAAGATATATTGGAATTGGAAAAGGTTCAGAAAAGGGCAACAAAAATGATTAGGGATATGGAATGGCTGCCATATGAGGAGAGATTAATAAGACTGGGACTTTTCAGCTTGGAAAGAGACGACTAAGGGGGGATATGATAGAGGTCTATAAAAGCATGACTGGTGTGGAGAAAGAAAATAAGTTATTTACTCCTTCTCAAAATACAAGAGCTAGGGGAATGAAATTAGTATGCAGCAGATTTAAAACAAACAAAAGGAAATATTTCTTCACACAATGCAGTCAACCTGTGGAATTCCTTGTCAAAGGATGTTGTGAAGGCCAAGACTATAACAGGGTTAAAAAAAGAATTAGATAAGTTCATGGAGGATAGGTCCATCAATGGCTATTAGCTAGGATGGACAGGGATGGTGTCCCTACCCTCTGTTTACCAGACGCTGGGAATGGGTGACAGAGGATGTATCACTTGATGATTACCTGTTCTGTTCATTTCCTCTGGGGCACCTGGCATTGGCCACTGTCGGAAGACAGGATACTGGGCTAGATGGATCTTTGGTGTGACCCAGTATAGCCTTTCTTATGTTATGTTCTTACGAACATTTCAGAGTTACAAACCTACATTCCCAACGTGTTTGTAACTCTGAGGTTCTACTGTAAAATAAAGTTGTAAAGTGGAATTTAAATTGTATAAATTCATTCTAAAAATGTTTCATGTCCATTAAATATCTTATTTTTTAATATTTACATTTTCAGTGTCAAAAGTGGAATAAGTACACTTCAGGCTGGATGTGTCTTGTTATATATTGGCACACTTTTGGTGCTGGAGGCACTGAAATCTTATCCTCATTACTCACTTTGCACCAAACTTTTTCCTACCTCCACAAATAGTGTTGTTGAAATCAATGGGACTGTTATATTAGGAGTAAAATATTACTCAATGTGAGTAAAGATGGCAGACTTTGGTTTATCTATCTATCTATCGTGTGTGTGTGTGTGTGTGTGTGTGTGTGTTATGCTGCTATCTCACAAAAGTAGAAGGACTCAATAGAAGGAAACCCTTATTACCAGGCAAAGTGCCACTGACATCATGGGCAAGATTGGGTTTATTCCTTACTGTATTCTTCATTCTTAACAAGTTATCCCTGTTGCACAAAGTCTTTATTATGGAAGTCTTAAAAATCTGGTACTCTGACTTGATTTTTCACTGTGGGGAATTTTTTCTGGATACTGCCTCATAAATCTTAGGAAGTTAACATTTAATTTTTAAGCACATAGTCATATGTGGTGGGATTTTCAAAAGGGACTTGGTGACTTAGGAAGACGTCCTATTGACTTTCAATAGGGCATGTGCTTCCAAATCACTGTGGTGCTTTTGAAAATCTCAACCCTTGTGCACTTGTGCTGACCTTGTCCTATGTCTTATTACTGTGTTTTTTAATATCCCTTGTTTTTATACTTTTAATTTTTTGAGGGTGCTGGTCTTTTTAATTCTAAGGCTGAGTAATTCCTGAATCAACTAATGAATACTGTGACTACACAAATAAGTTTCCCACCTGTCAAACTTTTCACATATTTTCAAATCCTACAAAAGACACACTCTTCTTCAAAGGAGAACTTTCCTTGGAAACATAAGGCTATCTTTTACCTGAAGGAACTGTCTGGCTTTTCCTAAGCTTTTAGACACTTTGCTGACTTTTAAATTTACTTTCCTACGTCAGTGGGTTCTTGTTTTTTCAAAGTTATATGCCTGACTTCTTGGAAATTAGAGCCTAGGGGTGAGATTCTGTGCTGCCCCTTTAAGCTGCTAAACTCTATGTTGCCTTTGCACATTTGCTATCCTGGGCTGCTCTGGGCATGACAGTGGCCCCCAGAATAATTTAGATGTTCTTGGGGTCTAAGTAACAGCAGCCTCTGTGGGCTGTCCTAATGGCTGCAGTGCTACTCAGCTTCATCACTGTGCTGTGCTCCAACCACATTCTGGCATGCATTTCTTGCTTCACGTCTTGCCTCCACTATGACAGGGTTTGTTGGGGGGGGGTCTTTGGAAAGCTGTCTTACAGCTGTCTTCTGCTATTCTTGTGCCAGTTTTTTTTTTTTTTCATGGATAGATCCTCAGGGTATTTATAGCCCCTTTATAGTGCTTTAGCCATTTTACCCAGTGTAAAGGGGGCCGGAGTGAGACTCTTACCCCATATGTCTGACTCTTCAGAATGGTATATGTTGTATATAATGAACATCTTCGGCATTGTAGCCTATAAGTCATTCTGAGAGGCTACAAAACAGCCAACTCAGTAACAGTGATTTATGTTGATTAAAAGAAGGAGAGGCTTTCCATTGCAGAAATTTTATAGGCTAACATTTTTCTGGGGAAAGGACTCTCAAGCTCAGTTTTCTCTGAATGTAGTAGAGGCAGTGAGGAGACAGTGTCAAATATAGAAAAGCACCTAAGTCCTATTTTCAAATGTGACTTAGTGGTTTAAGTCTCATTAAAAGTCAATGATACTTAGGTCACTTTTGAAAATGGGACTTTGATGCCTAAGTCACTTAGGTGCTTTTGAAAATGTTAAACAAAATATTTATTGGGTCATAGATTAGAGTGACTCAGTGTGTCACTTGGTGGAAATTGAAAGCCCATATGGTGGCTGAATCCTCTCTTTGCTATCTGGATCCCAAAATCTTGGCAACGGATGCCAGCCTCTCAGTATGGGGAGCATATCTGAGACAAAACAATACCTAAGGATTTGGTCATAAACAGGCTTCAGAGCACAAGGTTCCTAGAAATTAGAGTAGTCACAACCCTTAAGGACTTTCAGGATCACTTGAGGAATGAGAATATCCTGATTCAGTAAACCAGCAACAGCATACTGTTAGAGGAGAGGAAAGTGATTAGGAACAGTCAGCATGGATTCACCAAGGGCAAGTCATGCCTGACTAACCTAATTGCCTTCTATGATGAGATAACTGGCTCTGTGGATGAGGGGAAAGCAGTGGATGTGTTATTCCGTGACTTTAGCAAAGCTTTTGATATGGTCTCCGACAGTATTCTTGCCAGCAAGTTAAAGAAGTATGGGCTGGATGAATGGACTATAAGGTGGATAGAAAGCTGGCTAGATCATTGGGCTCAACAGGTAGTGATCAATGGTTCCATGTCTAGTTGGCAGCCGGTATCAAGCAGAGTGCCCAAAGGGTTGGTCCTGGGGCCGGTTTTGTTCAATATCTTCATTAATGATCTGGAGGATGGCGTGGATTGCACCCTCAGCAAGTTTGCAGATGACACTCAATTGTGAGGAGTGGTAGATACACTGGAGGGTAGGGATAGGATACAGAGGGTCCTAGACAAATTAGAGGTTTGGGCCAAAAGAAATCTGATGAGGTTCAACAAGGACAAGTGCAGAGTCCTGCACTTAAGATGGAAGTATCCCATGCACTGCTACAGACTAGGGACTGAATGGCTAGGCAGCGGTTCTGCAGAAAAGGACCTAGGGATTACAGTGGACAAGAAGCTGGATATGAGTCAACAGTGTGCCCTTGTTGCCAAGAAGGCTGATGGCATTTTGGGCTGTATAAGTAGAGGCATTGCCAGCAGATCGAGGGACGTGATCATTCCCCTCTATTCAACATTGGTCAGGTCTCATCTGGAGTACTGTGTCCAGTTTTGGGCCCCACACTACAAGAAGGATGTGGAAAAATTGGAAAGAGTCCAGCGGAGGGCAACCAAAAATGATTAGGGAGCTGGAGCACATGATTTATGAGGAGAGGCTGAGGGAACTGGGATTATTTAGTCTGCAGAAGAGAAGAATGAGGGGGGATTTGATAGCTGCTTTCAACTACCTGAAAGGGAGTTCCAAAGAGGATGGATCTAGACTGTTCTCAGTTGTAGCAGATGACAGAACAAGGAATAATGGTCTCAAGTTGCAGTGGGGGAGGTTTAGGTTGGATATTAGGTGAGGAAAAATCACTAGGAGAGTGGTGAAGCACGAATGGGTTACCTAGGGAGGTGGTGAAATCTCCTTCCTTAGAGGTTTTTAAGGTCAGGCTTGACAAAGCCCTGGCTGGGATGATTTTGTTGGGAATTGGTTCTGCTTTGAGCAGGGGGTTGGACTAGATGACCTCCTGAGGTCCCTTCCAACCCTGATATTCTATGATACCAGAAGCTAAACACCAGAGCACTTCAGATCCTCTCCCAGGCAGAATGTCACTTAGTCTCCATCAGGGCAAACCATATAAAAGGGACACGGGACACAAAAGTGGACTGGCTAAACTGTGAGCTATTAGCCAGTTGAAATGTGACAAAGTTCTTCACCAAGTAAGCCGATCGTAGATATCTGGGAACAAAGGCTTTGGCACAGAGATGGCTGAATTTGCTTTTGTATGCTTTCTCTCTTCTAATGCTATGAAGAGTGAGCTCAGTAAACTGGAAAAGGGAAATGTGGTTATTTTCATCACCCCACACTGGCAAAGGAAACTGATTCACATACAGGTGGAAGTGTCATAGAAGTCCCCAGTCTGTCTGTTCAGCAGAGAGGATCTTCTATTGCAGGGCTTGCTCCTGCATTCCAACCCAGAGTAACTGAATGTGACAGTTGGCTATTAAATGGCAAGTCCTGAACGAGATCCCTCCAAAGTATGAGACTTTCCTAGTCTCTTGCAAGCCTTCCACCATTTTGGCTTCCACAAAAGGGGGACAAAATTCTGTTCCTGTTGTCACTATTAGTAAGATCAACCCCCAGAAACCAGTCATCCAAATTCTGCTGGATTTCTTACAAGACAGCCTTGATTTCGACCTAAGACCCCACATACTATCGCAATTCACATCTCAGTTCTAAGAACAATCTCAAATGCGGGCTCATCCAAGTCTCTGGTAGATCATTCAGTGAGATGAGGGTTCCAATACATCTGTCTAAACCAAGTCATCATTGTTATTTGTATAACAATAGTACCTCGGGGCCCTACAGAGATCAAGGGTCCATTGTGCTAGGTACAGTACAAACAGTTGAGCCTCCAAAGGACTTAAAATCTAACTATACAAGACTGACTACATACAAGCAAATCTTGAAAAGTATACAACTTGTTTGTTTTTGTTTACTGTTTCCCCACACTATTTCCCAACTCCTGCCCTGTACAGGTGCCCCAAGCATTCTGTTTCCCACTGTTGACCCAAAGTGCTCTACCCTCCAGCTGCACACCCCACAAAAAGTCCCCTTCCCTAGTTAAAATGAGCAAGAACATGCTGCCATCACAATGTATTTTCCACCTCCCCAACCTGGAACCTGTTCACAGTGCTTGGACATCCCATCCATTCAAACTTATGGTATCTAATTTCCTTTATTGCCTCTTCTTAAAGACGTGCTTTCTGTTCACAGTCACATTGGTGACTAGAGTTACAAATCCTCTACTGTTAGAAGACATATACCATACTACATGTTTCATAAAGGTGTATTCTTCGTACTCCAGAGTAATTTGTTACAAAATAATTTCTCTTTCCTATATCACAGGAGATCATTCTTCCTAGAGTCCAAAGAAATAGCGTGACACATGCTAGATTTGAAAAGAACTATTTAAATTTATCTTAGTGCAACTGATCATTTCGGGAAATCATCCTTATTTGTTTTTGCAGCCTAAATGTGTGGCCTAAAAGCATCTAAATCCTTCATATTTTGGTGGATTAAGTGCTATATCATCAACCAGTATGCAGCTGCAGATAAACTGGACCCAGGAGGAATAGGAATCCACTCAATACATTCCTTTGTTGCTGCTTGGACAGAAAGGACAACAGCCATATCTGAGTAAATCTGAAATTGGACACCTGATTGTCCATCAATACCTTTATAAAACATTACAGGATTGGTCTTCCATTCTCAGTAGCAGTAGCATTTGTCAGGAAAGTGTTCCACCCAGGGTCCCAAAAGATTAAGGCTGCTAATTTTAGGAAAGGGAGAACCGCATTCTTATCCCTTCATTCCAACTATCTGAGACTGGGGTTGAGGTCAGGATCCAGAATGGAAAATTTACTTGAACATTTTTCTTTTGGAGCTCCATTTCTACCTCAGTCTGCCCCACTCAGTCTGGAAAAATCATGGAGCAGGTCCTCAAGGAATCAATTATGAAACACTTAGAGGAGAGGAAAGTGATCAGGAACAGTCAGCATGGATTCACCAAGGGCAAGTCATGCCTGACTAACCTAATTGCCTTCTATGAAGAGATAACTGGCAGTGGATGTGTTATTCCTTGACTTCAGCAAAGCTTTTGATATGGTCTCCCACAGTATTCTTGCCCCCAAGTTAAAGAAGTATGGGCTGGATGAATGGACTGTAAGGTGGATAGAAAGCTGGCTAGATTGTCGGGGTCAACGGGTAGTGATCAATGGTTCCATGTCTAGTTGGCAGCCGGTTTCAAGCGGAGTGCCCCAAGGGTCGGTCCTGGGGCCGGTTTTGTTTAATATCTTTATTAATGATCTGGAGGATGGTGTGGACTGCACTCTCAGCTAGTTTGCAGATGACACTCAGTTGTGAAGAGGGTAGGGATCGGATACAGAGGGACCTAGACAAATTAGAGGACTGGGCCAAAAAAAACCTGATGAGGTTCAACAAGAATCCTATGCACTGCTACAGACTAGGGACTAAATCGCTAGGTAGCAGTTCTGCAGAAAACTAGGGGTCACAGTGGACTAGAAGCTGGATATGAGTCAACAGTATGCTCTTGTTGCCAAGAAGGCTAAGGGCATTTTGGGCTGTATAAGTAGGGGCATTGCCAGCAGATCGAGGAATATGATCATTTCCCTTTATTCGACATTGGTAAGGCCTCATCTGGAGTACTGTGTCCAGTTTGGGCCCCACACTACAAGAAGGATGTGGAAAAATTGAAAAGAGTCCAGGGGAGGGCAACCAAAATGATTAGGGGTCTGGAGCACATGACTTATGAGGAGAGGCTGAGGGAACTGGGATTGTTTATTCTGCAGAAGAGAAGAATGAGGGGGAATTTGATAGCTGCTTTCAACTCCCTGAAGGGTGGTTCCAAAGAGGATGGAGCTCGGCTGTTCTCAGTGGTGGCAGATGACAGAACAAGGAGCAATTGTCTCAAGTTGCAGTGGGGGAGGTCTAGGTTGGATATTAGGAAACACTGTTTCACTAGGAGGGTGGTGAAGCACTGGAATGCATTACCTAGGGAGGTGGTGGAATCTCCTTCTTTGGAGGTTTTTAAGGCCCGGCTTGACAAAGCCCTGGCTGGGATGATTTAGTTGGGAATTGGTCCTGCTTTGAGCAGGGGGTTGGACTAGATGACCTCCTGAGGTCCCTTCCAACCCTGATATTCTATGATTCTACTTGAGATATGTTCTTCAGGTATCTGTACAGCAGTCTTTTTCCAGATCCACATATATATACAGTATGATTCCAGTAATTTGAACTTACCTTTTTTCAAAAATCTAATTATAGAATCCACAGTGTGTTGCCCATGTAGCTTTATGTTTATCACCTGCCAGTCACTTCTCAATTAGCTAATCAACAACTTTGTATTTTTATAGTGGTTCTGAATGATTACTTGCAGATACTGTGACCTACTCCTATTTCAGCAGCAGCTTGGCGGGGCAATTTTGAAAAGAAAAAGTGCTCAAAATAGCATTTCTATTTAACTGAACACTGGTTATCCGAAAGTTTTGGATATCCTAGGCCATTGGGATAAATGGGCTGTATATAGTTTCATAGTTGAAGAAAGCATTTCTGTTTAGAGTTATCTACTTAAAAGAATTTAGTGTTTATGTACAGCTTTTCTGGCCTGATGATGGTACGGATGGGGTAAGCCTTGCCATTCTGTGGACAAATCTGAACTGCCTCTAGCAGATGTGATGTGTAGGGGGGACATATGAGGTGAAATGTCCCCCCAGATTGGCCTGGTGGAGGAAGAAGGGGCTCTGTCCTTCTCCTTCTGTGTCTGCCTCCTGTCATGCTTGGTCCCTGTCCTTGGAACCTGGGCCCAGGCAGGGAGCAGAGAGGGTGGGACCAGCCTCTCCACTGTTGGTTGCTGCTCTGCGCAGCGCAGCTGCTGCCTGAGAAAGAGTCTGGCAGTGGCGGGCCATGCACCCCGCCCCCTTTCCCTCTCACCCGCCCCTACCCAGGCCCAGCTGTGGGGACAGTGGCCGAGCAAGCCGGAATCCCCTCTTCTTCCCTGCACATTTCTGGTTAGCTTGGCCCATCTCCAGAAGCTGGCCCAGGTTGGGGGGTGGCCTGTTGCCACCGCCAGGCTCTTTCTCAGGCAGCTGCTGTGCTGCACAGATCAGTGACCTGGAGCAGTTACCTTGAGCCATGTGAGAAGCGTCTCCCTCCCGCTCCCTGCCCAGGCCCAGCTGCCAGGGACAGCAGTCAAACAAGCTGGAGGGGGGGTGTGCAGCGGGAGAAGGACAGAGTCTCTCTCCCCACACAGATAACTCTGGTGGGGCAGAGAGTGAGCAATGGTCCCAGCCTGGGCGCAGGGTGGGGGAGGGGTTGCTGGGCACACGAGATGGTTGGTCACATGCTCCCCTTTAGATTGTGCCCCCCAGTATGGAGAATTTGCAATGAGGGAGAGCGTGAGAGGCAAGCCCAAATGTCTCAGAATGGAGGAGACATTATTCCCAAAAAGGATATCATTGGGTAACAGTGTTTCCATTCCATTAACTAAAGTTCTGCTATTGTGGTATCTTTTCTACAGACACACACACATGCCCCTCCTCTCCTGATTCAGGTTCATATTTCTCTGATATACTGATGGTAGAACAGCAGAAATCTGCCCCCACAGTCACACATGAAGTATGGCATCAAATCTCTTTGTGTGGCATGGAGGCAAACACTAACCTACCTGAAATTCTAAATTTCAGTGGTTCTGGATTAGGAGGCATGTCTTGAATTAAACTCAAGTCTTTTAATTTATGGTAGTGAGTCAGTAGGAGACTTCTTGTTAGTAGTGAGTAAAGTGTTTTCTCTTTTTTACCTCCATAGTATAGCAGATGGGCGTGGCAGCATTAATAACTCATCAAAAAGTTAATAACCATCTCTGACAATCCAACAGTTCATATTTTATTCTTGTTTGATATTTTTAATGCCTAAGGTACATTATTAGAAAATGTAACAAACTCTTTTTTTTAATTCTAAGACGCATGATAAATTGAAGTCATCAGATGTTACATACAGCTGTCCCGGATATTCAAGAGAAGCAAAAGTTAAGGAATCCACTGAGGATATTGAGAGAGTTGATGATTGTGAAGAAATTGCAAAATTATCATTAGGTAATGTTATTTGAAAGTATTTTATGTATTACATTATAATTAGCCTGCTCATCTCTACTCATTATAGAGAAATAGGAGTCTTAATTTTTCAGCAAAGAAGTTTGCCTTTCACATACCTGGAAAAAAAAAAGAAATAAAATGAGAAAGAGAGGTTATAAAACAAATTTTTAATTTGTATAATTAATATAATAATTTAATTAACCAGTTACCTCTACTAGGTTTCTTACTGTTCTTTGGATCTGTGCTCTTTGGCTAATGAACAGACTATAAAATTATTATAATTTTGTGAGTTGTCTTAGGCAAAATAGCTTTTAAAGTAAATAAGAAATTGCAGAAAGCAAAAGATGATTAGATGTTCACAATGTCAGAAGTTGACCTCAACGTGGAATGTTACAATTTTGAAGAGATAATAAATCAGTTGAGTTAATTCAAAGTCATATCACAATCTTGTTACAAAGGCAAACTTTTAACTTAATTCTGTGCTAGTCTTGGTGGGTGACTTTGCTATCAACATGGAACTATGGATCCTTAGACATAGATTCTTATTTTCAATCAAGTTTCTGTGCCAATGGAATTATGGAACTGCTCATGTCCGTTCATCCAAACAATTCTGCAGTGGAATTTAGAAATTTAGATAAGTTACCTAATTGTCAAAGAATGTTAATTCAGTTCAAAATTACCTTGCCTAGGTAATATTCATACCCAAGCTTTGCCACTTACACCACACAAAATTATCACATTCAATCCAAAACATAATATGCAGATTCTAACTTCACTGGAATTTCACCAGGGATTGTGGGCTCTTATACCACTTTAACCAAAGGTTCAAATAGTGGTAAATTCTCTAGTTTACAAGCCAATTCAAAGCTGTTGCTGCTTTTTGTCTAAGAAGTTGTCAGTTGTCTAGACCACATCTGTGTGACTTCTAGGCTGAACACTAGGGGTTTCTCACAGTAACTTTTGCTATAGGGAAGCAAAGTTACCTATTACAAGTAGTAGTAGGCTTAGTTGGGCAAGAACCCCTACAACGTGTTGAGTTACCATCCAATATTCTTGCTGTCAGTGTATTTCAAGTTGTTTGAGCATTTGATCCTCCAACAAATTGCTCCGGATTTGGACGATGTCTTGCAAGTTGAGCAGGCAGGGGTTAGAAAAGGATGCAACACCTGTGATCAAATCCACCACCACGTTTATCGAAAATGGTTTTCTACAAAAACTAAAGACGGAAGCAGTCTTCTTGGATTTGACTGCCGCTTATAATACAGTTTGGCACAGAGGCCTTTTGTTTAAATGCTCTCGAGTTGCTCCGCATTGGGTGGTTGAAGTAGTAGAGCTCTTTCACCAAACAGGCAGTTTAGAGTACACATGGGCAACTGCTGTAGCTTCTGGAAGTGTCAGATCAACAGCCTTTCTCAAGGCTTAGTTCTTTCACTGATACTGATCAAACTGTACTTCAACAACCTGCCAGTTACACTCTCGTGCAAGTTTATCCAGCTAAAATTGACATGGTCTTGAATGAAGTTATGAAGCTCATGGCAGACTATTGTAGTCAATGGTGCCTGCAACTGAGCATTTCTAAGACTGTTTCTAGTGTATTCTATCTGCAAAATGCAAGTGCAAGCCATGAGTTAAACGTTTTCCTCAATGGCCAACACCTGCATGTGATGGGGTGCCTGCCCTCACACTAGGCTCTAAGGGGTTAATAGAGCCCTTGGGAGGCTGCGCAGGAGGCAGCCAATCAGAGAGGGACTGCAAGGAGCAGCCAATCAGGGCTGGGCTGCAGAGCAGCTTCAGTTACTCCCTGGAGCTTGAGGTAGGAGAACTGTCTGTCTTGCAGGCTGAAAGCAGCAAGCACCCTGGACAGAGCAGTGCTGCAGGCAGAAACCCAGGGAACCAAAGGCAGCTCCTCGCGGTCTGCAGGGATCTGCTGGCTGAGGTCTGGAGGCAAGGGCAAAGAGGGTGCCCTTGGGGAACTGGCCCAGGGAGGTCTACTGAGGCAAGGGTCTGGAGGCAAGGGCAAAGAGGGTGCCTGTGGGGAACTGGCCCAGGGAGGTCTACTGAGGAGTCAGAGGGGATGCAGCAAATGGCGGCCATCTACAGTAGTGGGTGGGACTCAGAGTAGTGAGCTGGCCCAGGTCCCCCCACCCCTCACTACTGAAGACGTTTCCAGACATTGGGCTGTAGTTGCCACTGAGGGAAGTGGCTGCACAGCTGACTGCAGATCCCCTGGAACTGGGGTCCATGGAGTGTGGCACAGGCGGATGGCTATGTCATCAAGAGGATGCCACAGTCCTGGGAGTGATGTGGGTCCTTGGAGCAGAAATGACAGCGGTGAGATGCCACCAGAAGAGGGTGCACTGGTTAGCAGAGTTGATCCCTAGGACATCCAGCAGGAGGCGCCGCAGTGGTCATTCACATCCTGTCACACTGCATCATAATCCAAACCCATTTTACCTTGGTGTGACATTAACATACCGCAACCACTTGAGGAAGACAGCAGCAAAAGTCAGCACTTGGAACAACCTGCTCAGAAAATTGGCCAGTTGAACCTGGGGTGCGAGCGTCCAGATGCTTAGATCATTAGCCCTTGCCCTCTGCTATTCAACAGCAGAGTACTGAACTCCTGTCTGGTGTCGCTCTTCTAACACAAGGCTGGTTGATGTAGAGCTTAACAAAGCTATTCGTATTGTTACTGGGACTTTACGGGCAACTCGCTTGCCATGGCTACCAATACTTAGCAACATAGTACCGCCCCATAGTTGCCGTGAAAATCCCTCTGTCATGCTGCTGGCTAAGATCTGTGAGAATAGCGACATGTCATTGTACACAGACCTCTTCGATCACCCACCAGCTCACCTGTCTTTTAGATGCCCTTTATGGTCATTTATGCTACCAAAGGACATGATGGTGGAATCTGCTTAGCACAATGAGTGGTCAGCGATGACTGTCATTAATCACTCTCTCATCACTGACCCAACTATCTGTCCACAAGGTTTTGATCTGCCAAGGCACCTGTGGTGATCTCTGAACTGGTTTTGAACAGGACAGAGCAACTGTGTGGCCAGTCTCTTTAAATGGGGTTTTTCTAATGACCTGTGGTCAACTTCAGACTGTCACATATCATTGTCGAGTGCCTGCTATTTATTTCAATGGCAGGCTGCTGGCTCTCCACTTGGGTGATGATGGTGCCATTAAATGGCTGGGCATATTGCGCATGTGCCAATGATGAGTAGGCTTAGTTTAAGTATAATTAGTCTCTCCCACCTGAGTGTACTTAATTACTTATTGATTTAGCATACCTTCTAGATAAGACTAAACTTGTTAGTGAAACACAAATACGCATTATACATTTTAGTCATTCAGAGGATTTTAACTTAGGTTTGTACTTTCTGAGAAGCATTTAGCTAAACATAATCAAGTCACCACTTGGAAAAACAATACATGTATAAAAGTTATTTTTCTACTTATCAATTGGTCTGGCATGAAGGTGGGTTCTCCACCTCAGCATCACAGTTGCAGTGACTGGTTTCTCAAGAATGATGGAGTGCATTCAGGTTATTCACTCAAGTTGTTATGTCAGCAGTATTCTTATTCTCTTTCCAGATTTTTCGGCAGTCTTCTTAGACAGGACTCTCAAAGACAGAATTAATAGGGTGCTTGTTAGCGACAAGACTTTAGTTGTTGCCAAGCTGGGGGTGTCTTGCTGGTCAGTCCAGTTCAGTGTCTCTCGTCCAAGTGTTTCTGCTTCATGAAGCAATGTATTGAACAACTCAGGACACTTTATACATTTTTCTGCTGGATGGCATGGTCTTGTTCCTCTTCTTGATATAGCTGATGGGGGCCCAATGAGAAAGTGACCCAAGCTTCTGGTGAAGATTTGAAATGACCAACCAGGATACAAGTTTGGTCCCTAACTATCGTCCATTGAGAAAACAAGGCATCTCCTTTATGACTACTTGCAATTTTGTCTGGGAAACTCCAGTATCTTCATATAAAACATCTTCTGCTCTACCAGTTTGTGAGATATACATGGGATCATATGTTGAACGTCTACTCTCTTAGCGCTAATCATTGATCTACTTCCACAAGTTACTTTTCTTGGCCCTTCGTGGTGGTGTCCTTTGGCCAACTTTGCACAACTCCATGCTCTTTCATCAGCATTTGTAGCTGCCTGCAGAAATGTCCATTTTGACTTTAGAACAGAGGCTTTATGTAAAGTCTCTTCACACTGTTCAATGATTCTGTCTTGTTTAGTAGTTAATTATGCAGCAGTATAAAGTTATTTGACTCATTTGCTTGGTCAGTCACCACTTAAAGATAACATTTAATGAAATAGTACAAAACAGCTGTACACACCTCTGTATCAGTACTTAATTAACCCCTACACTTCACTTATGAGGTTAATACGATTGCTTCATGTATAAAACTCTCTCTATGAAACTGCCAAACATACATTTGACCATACCTCATTATCTTATACACTTCGGTTGGTTCACTTTAAAGATTTATACTTCACATTGGCTTTTCAAGATGCCATTTAAATGTATCAGCTTTTTAAATTCAAAACAAACACCTGGCAATTATACCTTGTTAAAGATTAGTTATATTATTGCTCACATTTCTATTTAAAATAGGCAGCATGGTCTGAACTGTTTTTCAGTACTTTCTGGTCAAGTTGCCTAGGCACTGAATCTTCCTTCAAATGATGGGTTCTTTTATAGAATGCATTTAGATCTCTTAAATTATCTGTATAGTTTCTTAAATCTTAATTAACACCTTTTCAGATTTATTTTATCTAATAATAAAATTTTACCTTGTGATACAATATCAAATAGTATAGCTTGATCTACTAGATTTCTATAATGTATAGGGATAAAGCATATAAAATAGATGAAAAAAGTTAGTTTATAATTTAGCAAAAGGTTGTAGTTACTCAAGGTTGTAGTTACACTACAGCTCCTCTGAGTGAAACACAAAGCAGCATCTTCTGTTTAACATGTTTTAAAGGCTTCAGCCTAAATTATGCCAAGATTCTGGCCTCTGGGTGTGTATTTATATAACATGTTTGTTATTAATAAACTCCATATTTTCTATATTTTCACTACAGAATTAGTTTTTATAAAACTGCATTGATTCTGTCTCCCTGGTGTTACCAGATTTGCCTCTTACTTTGAGGTATGCTCATTTATTAGAGTTACTCTTCTGTGTGTGTGTGTGTGGGGTGGGGGTGTTCTGTAATTCTACCAACGTACTGCTTGTCACGTGTATTTTCATGTGGAGTTCTACTTCTCCCTTCTGCAAGTCTCCTCCAATGGAGCTATCCTGCAGGGGACACACTCACTCACACTCTCTCACACATTCACTCACACTCTCTCTCTCTCTCTCTCTCAGAGCAGACCGGGTCAAGCAGCACATTCAAGCTGCCACCCTTGTATGTCACAGGTTCAGCACATCCCTATCCCCACTTTCACGTCACAATTATACTGGTAGTAACCCACTTGATGAGCAAACCCCACAGTATTTTTGGGCACTACTTAGCTTAGGTAAAAGCTTAGGTAAAAGAAGCGTTGCTGCAGAGTAAATGGGGAAGCTAAAAACACCAAAGATAAAGTTCAGAGAGAGAGAGAGAGAGAGAGAGAGAGAGAAAGAAGCAACCAGCTTAACCATAAAAGTTATTTATTGAATAATAATAACTACACAAGGAGAGCTTAAACCAACATCAGTTACCTTATTAAAGGTTCATACCTGAGGTAGAAAGGAAAACACAGAGAGAGAGAGAGAGAGAGAAGCATCTCACCGCTCCACGAAGCTTGAACTGGTTGGGGTTTCCAGGTGATGATGATAGTTCAGGGTCCTGAGTGCTGGGGACAGGCAGTGTCCCCAGCACTATCAGTCAGGAGAAGATGAAATCCCAGTGGAACTGATGCAGAGTTTGGGTCCATGCATCAGAACACTTACTGGAGTGTGAGTAGGGTTTTTTTGTAGGGAAAAGACAATGATTCAAGGGAGAACACTAGATTTGTTTATGGGTAAACTGATGATTCAAGGGTTTTCTTTAGGCTAGACAATAGGAGCTGATCACTCTTGGCTATGGGTGGTGTTTCTTGCAGGGAGCTCACAATGCAATTAGACAACTTTAGTATTTTGGATACACTGCTCTACAGCCAAAATGCTTCTGAAATAAATGTAGTCAAACTTTACTAATTCTGGGTCACTGAGAACAAAAATGATGCTTAAAATTGTTGATTGGCTCTAGTTTTCAAGATATGCTATTGGGTCAGTATATACGACCCTTGACTTGGGAATGGCGGAGGATAAGTGAGTTATAAAGGGAAGGGATCTCAATTTAAACCAGAAATGACTAAAATACATCTTTGACTGGATCTATGAATAAATCTATGACTGGGTTTGGACAGTACTTGCTTTTTAGGCAAAACAATGAATGATGCAATCTGAAGCTGGTATTGCGTCATACACGATATGAATTGCATCATGTTATTCCTACAAGTCATGGATGATGCAATCATAACGAAGCTTACATCACTCTGCTGAACAAATTGCCCTATATCAGCTCTAGAAATCGTACAGTGTCATGCTCTCTTATTTATCAGTGTTTGATTTTGCAAAGGGACACATTTCTGTTTAGCCAAAGTGAGCAGAGATGCCTCGTACTTGTGTGAACAGTGCAGATAACTTCTGCTATGTTTGTGGTGAAGTGACTTTTGCATCACAAAAGCGCAGCATAACCACTTTGGTTAAGAAAGCCTATCACCTTTATTTTGGCTGCAAAATTGGAGATCAGGACAAGAGGTGGGCCCCACACATATGCTGCAACACTTGTGCAACAAATCTTCCCCAGTGGTTGAACAGGAAAAGGAAATCTATGCCTTTTGCAGTGCCAATGATTTGGAGAGAGCTAGCAGATCATACCAGCAATTGTTACTTCTGCATGGTGCCTCCAGTTGGGAAAGGTGTGTCAAAGAAGAAAAAGTGGACTGTGCATTATCCAAACATTCCATCAGCTATATGCCCAGTACCCACGGAGAAGGACTGCCGGTTCCTGAT
The DNA here is from genome assembly GCF_013100865.1 of Trachemys scripta elegans. Taxonomy (NCBI): domain Eukaryota; kingdom Metazoa; phylum Chordata; order Testudines; family Emydidae; genus Trachemys; species Trachemys scripta. The sequence continues at coordinate 24,774,318 of NC_048300.1, read as the reverse complement.
GCACCAGAATCAGTCAGACGAGGAAGAGGATGAAACTTCTGGTCCTGAACCATCAATGTCACAGGACCCACATTTTCTCCCATCCTCCTCCTCTGAACCACACCTCATAACACAAGGTGAACTGAATGACCTTGTCAGGGATTTGGAACTACCCAAGAGTAAGGCAGAGCTGTTGGGCTCCAGACTACAGCAGTGGAATCTCCTGGCAGGTGATGTTAGGGTTTTCATGCTCCGTGACGGTCAAAAAGATCTTGTCCCATTCTTCTTCATGGAAGGTGATCTTGTAGCCTGCAACAACATCGATGGTGTGATGGCAGCCCTCAACATGGTTCATAATCCAGATGAGTGGAGACTGTTCATTGATTCATCGAAGATGAGTCTTAAAGCTGTTTTACTGCATAATGGCAATGTTTTGCCATCAATTCCAGTTGGTCATACAGTCCATATGAAGGAAACCTATGACAACATGAAACAACTTTTGAGGTGCATCAACTGTGACCAACATCAGTGGCAGCTTTGTGGCGATTTGAAGGTTGTTGCTCTCTTGCTTGGTCTGCAGACTGGATACACAAAGTACTGCTGTTTTCTCTGCGAATGGGATAGTCATGCAAGAGATTCCCACTACATCAAGAAAGATTGGCCACTCCAACAGTCATTGGAGCCTGGGAGGAAAAGTGTTCAGCATCCACCACTTGTTGCATCAAGGAAGATTTTGTTACCACCCTTACACATCAAGCTGGGTCTGATGAAGAACTTTGTCAAGGCCATTGACAAAACACAAGCAGCTTTCAAGTACCTCCGTGGAAAATTTCCAAGGTTAAGTGAAGCTAAGATAAAGGAAGGTGTCTTTGTTGGTCCTCAGATTCATGAACTTCTTCGAGATGATGCGTGGCAAGGAAAAGACGGCATGGAAAGCCTTCCAGTTAGTGGCAATAAATTTTCTCGGAAACAACAAGGCAGACAACTACAGGTTGTTGGTGGAAAACCTCCTCAAGGCATACAAAAGCCTTGGTTGCAACATGTCACTAAAGACACATTTTTTGCACTCTCATCTAGATTTTTTTCCGCTGAACTGCGGAGCAGTGAGCGACGAGCACGGCGAGCGATTTCACCAGGACATTGCAACAATGGAGAAACACTATCAGGGCAAATGGAGCCCATCAATGCTTGCAGACTATTGCTGGACCGTGACAAGAGATGCTCCATTTAATGAATACAAGAGACAAGTCAAGAAGCGCCGAGTAGACACTGAATAGGACTAAACTATGTACATAATCGTTTTTTGCCTTTTGTTTCATAATAAATTTTATTTATATAACCCTTTTGCTGATTTTTAAAGTGTTGCATAAACAGGACAGGTGAAATATTATCATGTAAAGCAACCATAAACACATGAAAAGACCTAGGTTTACAATTTATGATTAAAACTCTACTATCTGCACAATATACATATACATAAAATGTAAAAACTTAAATATCTTAGAAACAGTAGCCAATCAGTTGTTTTAATTGTCATATTTGAATTCAGCACATCAAAATACATAATAAATAGCACATTTTATCTCTGAAGCAGACGACTTCTCAAAAATTGTAGACCAGTGATATCAATCAAGGATTTATTACTAGAATTGGTCTGATAATTGCTGAGCTGGGTGTGTGCAGGCATAGGTTCATTAACATCAGGAGCAGAGATCCCCCATGATGCAGTGCTTCCCTGCTTTTCTGGTCCCAGAGTGCAGTGCGGTTTTTGCCTTAGAATCTCTGTTCTCCATTCTGTATGCTAATGGAGATGCCTCCTTGTCCCATCTTTGATGCAGATGAGGCATGGGGAGTTGCCTTAATCTTGTCTCCCTTGTCAGAAGGGATCTAGGTGTATCTCTCGCCACCCTTCACTGCTCTCTGCAAGTCTTTTCTCCGATCGGTTTTGGTTCAAGCAGAGGCTGGCGGGGGGTGGGTGTCTTTCATGAGTCAGACAGGCTGGATACTGTGCCCTGGTTCCCCAAGAACACAGAACTGATTGGTATCACTGATGCATGTCTGCATTACACCTTTCATTGTTAATTATACAGCATTTCTATATAGTAGGAAAATATCCCTTTTAAAGAACCAGGCATAACTGTTGATGACTTGTTCAGAATTCACTCTGGCATAGCTGTGTTTTCTCCAAAGAGAATCATTCTGCGTTTGGTTCAAGATCAGTTTCTTTATCTCTTAATTTTACTTTTTGAGCAGGTTTATGATTTTTGGCAGCATAATATATTTACCTCCTTGAGTTCTCCTCTAGGTAGACTTGAAGTGTGCACAAGTTGCACAGTGAAAAATGGCTGGATCGTTAAAAGAAAAAGGACTATGTTTATTAAAGGTCATGATGTATGTGTTGTTTGATCAAGTCAGTGCTATTTGCTATAGAATGTTAACAGTTGTGATGTAAAGCTTTGATGGGGTGTTTGTATTGCAACCAAAGCAAGTGGATGAAGAAACCAGTGACCTTTCACATTGGGGAGGAAAATTACCTGCCATACCCTAAAAAGAGTTTCAGCTGTAAATATTGGAGGAAGGATCTGAGATCTGGATCTCAGAAAGGAAGCTGGTATTTGGGTTTTGGAACAGGTTTTTGGTTCCAGTGAGGAACATATTCTATCTACTCCCTGGGCTGAGAAGTTGTAGAGCTGAACAACACGGATCATGATGGAGAAACACATTGGGGAGACTTTGTATATTTTGAACTCTGGGATTGTTGTAGCATTCCCTAGAGAATGAGCACATTTGTTGTGAATTAACCCCTCCAAGAGTCTGAGATGTACTCGCTTAGTCCCTGCAACTCTGCTGTCTTGTAGTATTGATCCTGAAATTGGATGAACATTATTGACTCTGCTAGGGATGCCGTAAGCTCTTTGCTAACAATGATTGGGGTGGACCAAAATACTAATTTATTTTAACTGTACTTATAGTACTGCTTTGATAGCTTGAGGTGTAAACATAATATGTATTTTCCAAAGATAGATTTTGTAAGAAATCCCTACTGTTGGGATCCATACTCTTGTATGAGACCTGGTAGGGAATTCTACTAGCTTAAAGTTTCAAGGCCATTTTCTCCAAAGACAGTTCCAACAGGGAACAACTTCTACTGCCTACAACTATCTGTTTCTTTTTCTTAATCATATTGACTGTAGAGGAACTCCTTGGCTTTTATTGTGCGTCTCTCATCTGTTGCTAGGATATCTTTATCTTTCCTTTGTCTATTCACCATTTTTTCTTGAGCTAAGAATCTTGTCCTAACACAATACCTATTTAGTATGCCTCTACTTCACTTAAAAAATCTACTGATGTGATTATAGGTGCACTGAGACTTGATTCTCACAGAGCTTTAGTTCAGTGAAATGAACTGTTCTTGAGATCAGGGTGGATAAAAATCTATTAAAAAATAAAAATTGGATTTTTTTAGTGGACTTTCAAAATACAAGTTTATTTTTTAAAAAATAAATGTATTTAAAATTAAATTTGAAATTGACAATCAATGTTAAGGCCAAAAATTATTATAATATATTAAAATCATTTAAATTAAATACAAAAAATAATAATAAGCAATACATGTTTATTGCTAACTTTTAAAGAAAGTCAGACTACTGATACGGTGGAAATCTCTGGGTAAGAATCTGGAACCAGAGTTTGGGGAAGTGCTGAGCTAGCTTTGAACACCAGTAGCCTCTTCTGTAGGTGCAGAAAGAATTTTTTTTTTATTTCAATTTATTCAACTAGATCGGTTCAATTACTATTTCATTAAAAGTTAAGAAACAATTGGGAGCTGAAAAAGCTGGAAATCTTGTTTTCCTTTTCCAATCTATGAATAAAAAGTTGTAGGTATGAGAGGGGTGAGATCTACTAGAGCTAAAGTCTACTAGAGCTAAAGTCTGGCACCATGAAGGACATGGTGGCCAGAAACAAATGAGTTCAGTTCACTAATTACAGATAATACTGCCTTTGTATAAAAAATAATCATTTTAAATGCAAAACATGTTTTGATAAACTTTCTGATGAACTTTTTTTTTAAGGTATCCAGCACTTTTAAGGTAGCTTTATCTCATTAAAAAAATAAAACGCTGTTTTTGTGCATTTTTTTCATTTAATCTGAATTTCCATCCAAATACAGCTTGACACAAATAACAAATAAAATTACTTATCTAGTAAATAAGAAATGCATCATTCTTCTTCGAGTCATTGCTCATATCGATTCCAATTAGGTGTGCGTGCGCAGTCGTTAGAAAGTTTTTCCCCTAGCAACTCCCGTTGGGTTGACTGTGGAGCCCCCTGGAGTGGCGCCTTCATAGTGCTCAATATATGACCCTGCCGACCCGGTACCTCCTCAGTTCCTTCTTACTGCCAATGATGGTCATTGGAACTGTGGTGTCTTGCTTTGCAAACTATCCAAGTTTCCCTAGCATTGATTGTTTGTTCTTTGTATTTCTTAGTTAGTTCTTAGTTGTTATAGTTAAGTTAGTTAGCTGTTGGGCTGGCAGGTTTACCCTCCACCCTGACTGTGTTTCCTTGGGGGGCTTAAATGCCCAAGTCCCAGGAGTTCAAGCCCTGAAAGTCCTGCAACAAACCTATGCCAATGGGTGACCCCCACAACGCTTGTTTAAAGTGTCTGGGGGAGGCTCCCCAGGCAGACAAGTGCAGGATTTGTAAAGGGTTTCGCCCCAGAACAAAAACGGAGTGAGACTTTTGCCTCAAGCAGCTCCTTATGGAGGCAGCACTCAGACCACAATCTCCAGCAGTGCGGCAAGACCCGGTACCAAGCTCATTGGTCCGCAGTGTCCTGGCGACAGTGGTGGAAGCAGCACTGCAGAAAGACTCTGGCAGAGACCCACAGCACCGCTGCTCCCCGGTGCTGAAACCGGCAGGATCGAGCTGGCACTGCTCCCACTCCCCAGCGCAGAAGCAGCACTGGAAGCAAGAGAGAAGTGGATCTCCGTTCCAGAGACCCAACTCTCTGGAGCCGGCCAATGGGGCGCGTCCCAGAGAGGAGCACCCAGTGCCAAAGTCTGTGGCGATGGCACCGTTGACTTTGTCCCCACAAGTTGAACTCCCCTGCCCAGGTCATCGAGGAGGTGGAATTGCTATCCACCCTGGACGCCTTTGAGGCTGCGACGGACTTCACCGCCATGACAGCACCGAGGACACCCATCCTTTGCGCCGAGCCTCTGGTACCACATTGTGTGGCACTGTCTCGAGGCAAACCAGCGATGCTCTGTCCCTCGGCACTGCTGATGGAATCACGGCGCCGCTCGCAGTCCCGGTGCTGGTCGTACTTGCGGCACTGCTGCAGGTCACACCAGCACTCCTGCTTGCGACATTGATCCTCACGTTGACCCCTGTCGCGTAGCAGGTCCTGCTCCCGACACCGGTCCAGGCACCGATGAGCGACCCCCTGCAGCTCCAGATCACGGCACCTCTTTCCAGCCTCGTGGCACCATTCCCCAGCGCAGCGCCACTCACCAGACCAGCTCCATAGCGGTCCCGATCCCCATCCTCACACTCAGAGATGGGGTCTAGATACTCGGAGTGGGGCCAGCACCGGTCAGGCCGTGGAAGGCCTGAGGTGGGGGCAGGGCTGTGGCCTGTGCAGTGGCAGGGACCAGCGCAGTGGCCATTTTGGACTCCGTGGATGTACTACCAGGCACAGGGTACCCAATCTGAAGGTTCCTAGTCAGCCACCTCTGAACCACGGGTGCCGGAGCCTTCCGCCAGTTGCCCCACCCCTAGGGGTGCTGAGCAGGTACCATTCCCTCGCCCCCCCAGAACCAACCCCAGTTCCTGAGCCTGATTCAGGTTTGCCTGGCCCAGTCAGCAAGACAGGACAGGAGGTTCCTGGAGAGCAAGAGGGACAGGAGGATCCTGTTCTTCCATTAGCCTCCTTGTCCTCGTCTCTGGACTGCAACCCATAAACAGTCACGCCCACCAGGGCCTCCTTCATAGGGTGGCCTGAAACATGGGTTTGCAGGCCAAGGAGGTGATGGAGTCGGAGGACCTGGTGGTCGACACCCTGGCCCTGGAAGGTCCATCGAGGGTGGCTCTGCCTGTCATCAAGACCATACAGACCAATGCTAAGACCATTTGGCAGATCCTTCCTCTCCCACAAAGGGCATGGAGAGGAAGTACTTTGTCCCATCTATGGGGTACAAATACCTCTTCATTTACCCGCAGCCTTGCTCGTTGGTGGTGGCTGCGGTGAACGAGAAGGAAAGGCAGGGTTAACAAGCCCCAGCACGAAGTCCAAGGACTCCAAGTGCCTGGACTTATTTGGGCGCAAAGTGTACTCTACGAGGGGGTTGCAACTCAGGATTGCTAACCAGCAGGCAATTCTGAGTAGGTACAGCTTCAACTCTTGGAACTTGATGCTTAAGATTAAGGAGCTGGTGCCAGCTGAGTCCAGGGAGGAGTTTGGAGCTATAGTGGAGGAGGGCAAGGTGGTGGCATGGACCTCTTTACAGGCCTCAGTGGATGCTGCGGACTCAACGGCACACACCTTGTCCTCCGGTATTGCCATGAGGCATAGCTCATGGCTACAGGCCTAGGGATTTCCACCTGAGGTTCAACAGACCATGCAGGACTTGCCTGTGATATTATTGACATGAACTGTGACCCCATAGATCAATGTTGCAACCAGGGTCCTATGGTTGCATCAGGTTTTGTACAGAGGAGGTCAAGTGGGGTGTCTATGGAAAGGTTGTAGTTTGCTGATTATGATTATGTATCATTTGTATCATTTTTGAATTTGAAGTTATGAATATTGGCTATGTACTTGTAGCTCAATGTGTTTGATTCTAAGTAGTGAAGCATTTGGTCAGCTTCTTGAGAAAGGACTATTCTCAATAAGTGCCCAATCAAGAAACACTTAACTGACAATGGACTTTGGGAGACGCCAATCCACATCTGAGCTTTCCTGGGAACTTTCAAACTAACATGTAAACAATGGCATCGGCCTGCAAAAAGCTGAATCATTCATGGACATGTGACTTGCCCAGGTGGCTACAAACTCAATCTTGTTGCTGTGACTTTGCACTGAAGAACAAAGGGGTTTCCGCCCACAAGAGAGAGAATATAAAAGGCCCTGGAAGCCTCTCCATTTTGTCTTCAGCTGGCTCAAGAGATGGCTTCTCCACCCCAAAGAGATGCCTGAAAGAAACTGGAACAAAGAACAGTAACTACAGGGGTGTGAGTGATTGCTGGACCCAGACTAGGAAGGAGTCCAGTCTGTGAAATAAGCTTATTGGAACATCTCTGGGGGTGAGATTACACCTGTAATCAGTTTCTTAATGTATCAGAATTAGATTTGTGTGTTTTGTTTTATTTTGCTTGGTAATTTACTTTATTCTGTCTGTTATTACTTGGAACCACTTAAATCCTACTTTTTATACTTAATAAAATCACTTTTTGCTTATTAATTAACCCAGAGTAAGTAATTGATATCTGGGGCAGCAAACAGCTGTGCATATCTCTCTATCAGTGTTATAGAGGGCAGACAATTTGAGATTACCCTGTATAAACTTTATACAGAGTAAAACGAATTTATTTGGGGTTTGGATCCCATTGGGAGCTAGGTGTCTGGGTGCTAGACACAGGAACACTTGCTAAGCCATTTTCAGTTAAGTCTGCAGCTTTGGGGTGCGTGGTTCAGACCCCAGGTCTGTGTTGCAGCAGATTAGCATGTCTGGCTCAACAAGATAGGGTTCTGAAGTCCCAAGCTGGCAGGGAAAACAGGTTCAGAGGTAGTCTCAGCACATCAGGTGACAGTCCCAAAGGGGTCTCTGTGACTGAACCTGTCACATTGCCTTTTGATGGGGCGGATCTGTTCGTGTAGTAGACTGACTCTAGGCTGTATAGCCTAAAAGACTCAAGGGCTGCTATGAAATCCTTGGGTATGCACACTCCAGCAACCCAACGAAAACATTTCAAGCCTCAGCGGCAGCAGCAACACTCCTATCATCCTCGGCCAAGGAAGGATTTTTATAGGAGACCGGGCATTTATGGCAGAAGACAGCCTTCCAACCCCCCTTCTGGACAGGGCCAGGGCCCGATTAAACCATCCTTTGGTTCCAAGCAGGCCTTTTGAAGGGGCACCCGAAGGCGGTGCACCAGCCTCACTTCTGGATCCTTCCATGTTCTTTTTGAATAGTCTGTCCCACTTCTACTATGCTTGGTTCCAAATAACTTCAGACCGCTGGGTCCTCCATACGGTGGAAGTGGGATTTTCTCTCCAGTTCTGCTCCTACCCTCCCTCCCACCTCCCTTCCCCATCCCTCTTCAGGGACCCTTCTAATGAGCAACTCCTTATCCGGGAGGTGCAGGCGCTCCTCGCCATGGGAGCGGTGGAGGAGGTTCCTCAGGAGCTAAGGAGCAAGGGATTCTACTCTCAATACTTCCTAATCCCCAAGGCCAAGGGGGGGTCTCAGACCCATTCTAGATCTGTGTGGACTCAACAATTGCATGGTAAAGTTGAAGGTCTGCATGGTCTCCACGGGCACCATTATTCCCTCCCTGGATCCGGGAGACTGGTACGCTGCCCTTGACATGAAGGACGCATACTTCCATATGGCGATTTGACCTGCACACTGGTGCTTCCCACGCTTTGTGGTCAACCACAAGCATTATCAATTCACAGTCCTATCATTTGGCCTCTCAACAGCCCCCGGAGTGTTCACCAAGTGCATGGCTGCTTTCCTCCGTTAGTGGCAGGTGCAGGTCTAACCCTACCTCAAAGACTGGCTGCTCAGGGGCCACACCAGGGGGCAGGTGCAATCCCAAACCCAATTCATCAGACACACATTCGAGTGACTGGGTCTCCTCCTCAACTTGGGGAAGTCGACCTTGGAACCGACCCAAAGAATACAATTCATTGGGGTGGTGTTAGACTTAATTCAGGCGCGAGCATGTCTGCCAGAGGCCTGATTCCAAGCCATCACAGACATCATTCAGGGCCTCTGGCAATTCCCAACCACAACAGCAAGGGGGTGCTTGATTCTCCTCGGCCACATGGCTGCCTGCACTTACATGATCCGCAGGGCTGGCTCTAGGTTTTTTACTGCCCCAAGCAAAAAAAAAAAAAAAAAAAAACCCACCTCTGAGAGCGGAACTGCCGAAGCAAAAAAAAAACAAAAAACACCTGGAATGCTGCCCCTGGAATTGTGCCGCCTCAAGCACGTGCTTGGTTTGCTGGTTCCTAGAGCCGGTCCTGATGGCCGGCACACCAGACTGAGGCTCAGGCCTCTACAGACATGACTCGCTTCGGCCTACCGCCTGGGATGCAACAGCTTGAATTCAGTGGCCTTGGTGCCAGGCCAGGTCCTGGAGTCCCTTCAATGGTGGCTCAACCCTCGAACAGTGTGCGAAGGTGTCCCCTTCAACAGCCCTCAGCCTTCCTTGTCCCTGGTAAGAGATGCATCGGCTCTGGGATGGGGTGCGCATTTGGGAGACCTCCAAACGCAGAGCTTTTGGTTGCAGGACGAGCTCTCCATCCATATCAACGTCAAGGAGCTGAGGGCGGTGCGACTAGCATGCCAGGTCTTTCAGGCCCAACTACAGGGTCAGTGCGTAGCTGTTCTAATGGACAACACTACTGCCATGTTTTACATCAATAAGCAGGGTGTATCCCGTTCCTCTCCCCTATGTCAGGAAGCCCTCCGGCTGTGGAAGTTCTGCATAGCCTGCTCCATTCACCTGGAAGCATCCTTTCTACCAGGCATTCAGAACACACTGGCAGACCACCTCAGCAGGTCCTTCCGCATGCACGAGTGGTCCATCCAGATGTCATACACCTAGTTTTCAAAAAGTGGGAGTTTCTCCAGGTCGACCTGTTTGCCACCTGCTGCAACAGGAAGTGCCCTATGTTCTGCTCCTTCCAGAGACACAGCTCAGGCTCACTCACGGACACATTCCTGCTACCCTGGGGAGGTCGCTTGCTCTAAGCTTGCTCTGCGCTTTTCCTCTCGTGCACCAGGTCATTCTCAAGGTCTGCAGGGATGGGGCAGAGAGAATTCTGGTGGCTCCAGCGTGGCCTCAACAACATTGATACACCACGCTCTTGGAACTGTTGGTGTATGCCCCAGTCATGTTGCGTTTCTTCCCCGATTTAATCTTTCAGGACCATAGTCGCCTTCATCACTCTGAGCTGCAGTCCCTCCACCTCACGGCTTGGAAGCTTCATAGCTGAACCCCATGGAACTTCTGTGCTCAGAACAAGTAAGGGAGGTCCTCCTCGGCAGCAGGAAGCCCTCCACTAGAGCCACATATCTGGCGAAGTGGAAGAGATTTTCTTGTTCGTGTGAGGTCGTACACCCGCTCTCCAAGTACCTAGACTTCTTATATTGGAGTACCTCCTGCACCTGAAACAACAAGGCCTGGCAGCGTCCTCCATAAGGGTACACCTCGCTGCTATCTTGGCCTTCCAGCCAGGAGTGTCTGGTCGATCTGTCTTCGCCAACCCTATGGTTGGTCACTTCCTCAAGGGTCTGGACCGCCTACATCCCCAGATCAGGCAGCCTGTCCCAGCATGGGATCTTAACCTGGTTCTCTCCAGTGTAATGGGGCCCCCATTCGAACCACGGCGACTTCCTCCCTTCTATATCACTCATGGAAGGTAGCCTTTCTGGTCGCCATACATCTGCAAGGAGGGTGTCTGAGCTAAAGGCCCTTACCTCAGACCCACATTACACGATTTTCCACAGGGATAAGGTGCAACTCAGGCCTCACCCTGCCTTTCTTCCCAAGGTGGTGTCACACTTCCATACCAGTCAGGATATTTTCCTGCCTGACTTTTACCCTAAGCCTCATGCCAGTAGCCGGGAGCAGAGGCTGCACTCCCTCAATGTTCGGCAAGCACTAGCCTTCTACACTGAGTGCAGTAAGCAATTCCAGAAGTTGAACCAGCTGTTCATAGCGGTGGCAGACTGGATGGAAGGACTCCCGGTCTCATCTCAAAGAATATCCTCCTGGACCACGTCATGCATCCACACGTGCTATGAGCTGGCCAAAATACCAGCCCAGGCTCTTATGGCGCATTCCACAAGGATCCAGGCCTCGTCAGTAGCGTTCTTGGCCCAGGTCTTGTTACAAGAAATCTGCAGGGCCACAACTTGGTCCTCGGTACATACGTTCACTTCTCACTACGCCATCATCTGGCATGCCAGATATGATGCAGCTTTGGGCAGAGCGGTGATCCAATCAGTGTTTCCATAACTCCGACCCCACCGCCTGGATAAGTCTTGGGAGCCACCTAATTGGAATCGATATGAGCAATCACTTGAATAAAAAACAGTTACCTTCTCGTAACTGTTGTTCTTTGAGATACGTTGCTCATAGCCATTCCAAACCTGCCTGCCTTCCCCTCTGTCGGAGTAACTGACAAGAAGGAACTAAGGAGGCACCGGGTCGGCAGGGTCATAAATTGAGTACCATGAAGGCACCACTCCAGGGGGCTCCACAGCCAACCCGGTGGGTGCTGCTAGGAGAAAAACTTTCCGACGATTGTGCATGCGGCGCACCCACAGCTAATTGGAATGGATATGAGCAACACATCTCGAAGAACAACAGTTATGAGAAGGTGAGTAAACGTTTTTTCACCATTTTCTTACATTATAAAAATTAAGAATCTGAATAAATATAAGTTAAGATCTAGAAGTGCTTAAATAAATGTGTTTACACATAGTTTAAGAACATAAGAACGGTCATACTGGGTCAGACAAAATGTCCATCTAGCTTAGTATCCTGTCTTCTGGCACTAGCCAATGCAAGGTGCTTCAGAGGAACAGAACAGGTTATCATCAAGTGTCGCCCATTCCCAGATTCTGACAGAGGCTAGGGACAGCAGCCCTGCCCATCCTGGCTAATAGCCATTGATGGCCCTATCCTCCATTCATTTATCTAGGTCTTTTTTGAATCCTGTTATTGTCTTGGCCTTCACAACATCCTCTGGCAAAGAGTTCCTCAGGTTGACTGTGCGTTGTATAAATAAATACTTCCTTTTGTTTGTTTTAAACTTGCTGACTGTTAATTTCATTTGGTGACCTTTTGTTCTTGTGTTATCAGAAGGAGAAAATAACACTTCCTTGTTTACTTTCTCCACACCAGTCATATTCCCCATTAGTTGTCTCTTTTCCAAGCTGAAAAGTCCCAGTGTTATAAATCTCTTCTCACATGGAAGCTGTTCCATACCCCTGATCATTTTTGTTGGCCTTTTCAAGTTCCAATATATCTTTTTTTCAGATGGGGCGACCATGTCTGCACGCAGTATTCAGGATCATAGAATCATAGAATATCAGGGTTGGAAGGGACCTCAGGAGGTCATCTAGTCCAACCCCCTGCTCAAAGCAGGACCAATTCCCAACTAAATCATCCCAGCCAGGGCTTTGTCAAGCCTGACCTTAAAAACCTCTAAGGAAGGAGATTCCAACACCTCCCTAGGTAACCCATTCCAGTGCTTCACCACCCTCCTAGTGAAAAAGTTTTTCCTAATATCCAACCTAAACCTCCCCCACTGCAACTTGAGACCATTACACCTTGTTCTGTCATCTGGTACCACTCAGAACAGTCTTAATCCATCCTCTTTGGAACCCCCTTTCAGGTAGTTGAAAGCAGCTATCAAATCCCCCCATATTCTTGTCTTCTGCAGACTAAACAATCCCAGTTCCCTCAGTCTCTCCTCATAAGTCATGTGCTCCAGCCCCCTAATCATTTTTGTTGCCCTCCGCTGGACTCTTAATTAATGATCTGGAGGATGGTTTCCAATTTTTCCACATCCTTCTTGTAGTGTGGGGCCCAAAACTGGACACACTACTTCAGATGAGGCCTCACCAATGTCGAATAGAGGGGAATGATCACGTCCCTCGATCTGCTGGCAATGCTCTTACTTATACAGCCCAAAATGCCATTAGCCTTCTTGGCAACAAAGGCACACTGTTGACTCATATCCAGCTTCTTGTCCACTGTAACTCCTAGGTCCTTTTCTGCAGAACTGCTTCCTAGCCATTTGGTCCCTATTCTGTAACAGTGAATGGGATTCTTCTGTCCTAAATGCAGGACTCTGCACTTGTCCTTGTTGAACCTCATCCGGTTTCTTTTGGCCCAATCCTCTAATTTGTCTAGGTCCCTCTGTATCCTATCCCTGCCCTCCAGTGTATCTACCACTCCTCCCAGTTTAGTGTCATCTGCAAACTTGCTGAGAGTGCAGTCCACGCCATCCTCCAGATCATTAATGAAGATATTGAAAAAAACCAGCCCCAGGACCGACCCTTGGGGCATTCCGCTTGAAACCGGCTGCTAACTAGACATGGAGCCATTGATCACTACCTGTTGAGCCCAATGATCTAGCCAGCTTTCTGTCCACCTTATAGTCCATTCATCCAGCCCATACTTCTTTAACTTGCAGGCAAGAATACTGTGGGAGACCGTATTAAAAGCTTTGCTAAAGTCAAGGAATAACACATCCACTGATTCTCTCTCATCCACAGACCCAGTTATCTCCTCATAGAAGACAATTAGGTTAGTCGGGCATGACTTGCCCTTGGTGAATCCATGCTGACTGTTCCTGATCACTTTCCTCTCTAAGTGCTTCAGAATTGATTCCTTGAGGACCTGCTTCATGATTTTTCCGGGGACTGAGGTGAGGCTGACTGGCCTGTAGTTCCCCGGATCCTCCTTCTTCCCTTTTTTAAAGATGGGCACTACATTAGCCTTTTTCCAGTCATCTGGGACCTCACCCGATCGCCATGAGTTTTCAAAGATAATGGCCAATGGCTCTGCAATCACATCCGCCAACTCCTTTAGGACCCTCAGATGCAGCGCATCCGGCCCCATGGACTTGTGCTCGTCCAGTTTTTCTAAATAGTCCCAAACCACTTCTTTCTCCACAGAGGACTGGTCACCTGCTCCCCATACTGTGCTGCCCAGTGCAGCAGTCTGGGAGCTGACCTTGTTTGTGAAGACAGAGGCAAAAAAAGCATTGAGTACATTAGCTTTTTCCACATCCTCTGTCACTAGCTTGCCTCCCTCATTCAGTAAGGGGCCCACACTTCCCTTGACTTTCTTTTTGTTGCTAACATACCTGAAGAAACCCTTCTTGTTACTCTTAACATCTCTTGCTAGTTGCAACTCCAAGTGTGATTTGGCCTTCCTGATTTCCCTCCTGCATGCCTGAGCAATATATTTATACTCCTCCCTGGTCATTTGTCCAATGTTCCACTTCTTGTAAGCTTCTTTTTTGCGTTTAAGATCAGCAAGGATTTCACCGTTAAGTCAAAGTCTGCTTTTCTAAAGTCCAGGGTCTGTATTCTGCTGCTCTCCTTTCTTCCTTGTGTCAGGATCCTGAACTCGACCATCTCATGGTCACTGCCTCCCAGGTTCCCATCCATTTTTGCTTCACCTACTAATTCTTCCTGGTTTGTGAGCAGCAGGTCTAGAAGACCTATGACCCTAGTTGTTTCCTCCAGCACTTGCACCAGGAAATTGTCCCCTACACTTCCCAAAAACTTCCTGGATTGTCTGTGCACCGCTGTATTGCTCTCCCAGCAAATATCAGGGTGATCAAAGTCTCCCATGAGAACCAGAGCCTGTGATCTAGTAACTTCTGCTAGTTGCCGGAAGAAAGCCTTATCCACTTCATCCCCCTGGTCTGGTGGTCTATAGCAGACTCCCACCATGACATCATCCTTGGTGCTCACACTTCTAAACGTAATCCAGAGACTCTCCGTTTTTTCTGCAGTTTCATATCGGAGCTCTGAGCAGTCATACTCCTCTCTCACATACAATGCAACTCCCCCACCTTTTCTGTCCTACCTGTCCTTCCTGAACAGTTTATATCCATCCATGACAGTATTCCGGTCATGTGAGTTATCCCACCAAGTCTCTGTTATTCCAATCACATCATAGTTCCTTGACTGTGCAAAGACTTCCAGTCTCCTTGCTTGTTTCCCAAGCTTCTTGCATTTGTGTATAGGCACTTAAGATAACTCGCCAATCGTCTTGCTTTCTCAGTATGAGACAGGAGTCCTCCCCCTTGCGGTCTCCTGCTCGTGCTTCCTGCCAGTATCCCATTTCCCCACTTACCTCAGGGCTTTGGTCTCCTTCTCCCGGTGAACCTAGTTTAAAGCCCTCCTCACTAGGTTAGCCAGCCTGCTTCCAAAGATGCTCTTCCCTCTCTTCGTTAGGTGGAGCCTGTCTCTGCCTAGCACTCCTCCTTCTTGGAGCACCAATCCACAGTCGAAGAATCCAAAGCCTTCTCTCTGACACCACCTGCATAGCCATTTGTTGACTTCCAGAATTCGACGGTCTTTACCCAGGCGTTTTCCCTGCACAGCGAAGATGGACGAGAACACCACTTGCACCTCAAACTCCTTTATCCTTCTTCCCAGAGCCACATAGTCTGCAGTGATCCGCTCAAGGTCATTCTTGGCAGTATCATTGGGGCCCACGTGGAGAAGCAGGAAGGGATAGCAATCCAAGGGCTTGATGGGTCTCGATAGTCTCTCCGTCACATCGTGAATCCTAGCTCCTGGCAAGCAGCAGACCTCTCGGTTTTCCCAGTTGGGGTGGCAGATAGATGACTCAGTCCCCTTGAGGAGGGAGTCCCTGACCACCACCACCCACCTCCAATGTGGGCGTGCCATGGATTTATATAGAGGCAATATTTTCTCTTTTCTAATGATTCCCAACATTCTGTTAGCTTTTTTGACTGCCGCTGCACACTGAGTGGATGTTTTCAGAGAACTATCCATAATGACTCCAAAATCTCTTTCTTGAGTAGTAACAGCTAGTTTAGACCCCATCATTTTTTGAATATAGTTGGGATTATGTTTTCCAATATGCATTAATTGCATTTATCAACACTGAATTTCATCTGCCATTTTGTTGCCCGGTCATCAGTTATGTCAGACTCTTTTGTAACTTTCTGCAGTCTTCTTTGGACTTAATTGTCTTGAGTAGTTTTGTATCATCTGCAAATTTTGCTGTCTTACTGTTTACCCCTTTTTCCAGATCATTTATGAATATATTGAATAGTACTGGTTCCAATACAGACCCCTGGTGGCCACTACTATTTACCTCTCTTATCTGAAAACTGACCATTTATTCCTAACCTTAATTTCCTATCTTTTAACCAGTTACTGATCCATGAGAGGACTTTCCCTCTTATCCCCATGACAGATTGCTTTGCTTAAGAGCCTTTGGTGAGGGACCTTGACAAAGGCTTTCTGAAAATCTTTGTACACTATATCCACTGGATCCCCCTTGTCCACATGCTTGTTGACCCCCTTCAAAGAATTCTAGTAGATTGGTTAGGCATGATTTTTCTTTACAAAAACCATGTTGACTCTTCCCAAACAAATCATGTTCATCTATCAGTCTGCAAATTCTGTTCTTTACTACAGTTGCAACCAGTTTGCCTAGTACTGAAGTTAGGCTTACTGGCCTGTAATTGCTGGGATTGCCTCTGGAGCCTTTTAAAAAAATTGGCATCACGTTAGCTATCCTCCAGTCATCTGGTACAGAAACTGATTTAAATGATAGATTACGTACCACAGTTAGTAGTTATACAATTTCACATTTCAGTTCCTTCAGAACTCTTGGGTGAATACCATCTGGTCCTGGTGACTTCTTACTGTTTTATCAGTTTGTTCCAAAAACCTCCTCTAATGACACCTCAATCCAGGGCCGGTGCAAGGATATTTTGCGCCCTAGGTGAAACTTCCACCTTGCGCCCCGCCTCCCCCCCACACACATCGGTTCATTGAGGGGCATTCCCAACGAGCCTTTATAGACCCCAGGGGCCAGCCGTGCCCAGGGGCTGCTCCCCAGAACAGGTTCCCCCCTCCCTGCGCCCTGAACTCCCCTGGAGGGTGCACAGCCCCCCCGTGAGCCCTCCCCACCCTACCCCACCCCACCCCACCCCGGCGGCCCCCACCCCAAGTCCACTTACTGGCTTTGCCGGGCTTGGGCCGCTGCAGTAGCTTGGCAGGGAGGAGCCGCCTTCCGGAGGCACCTGAGAGCGAGAGCGTCCCACTTGCAACGGCGACGAGCCCCAGCCATGGAGGAGGCAGCGCGGCGCAGGGGGGCAGCAGCCCTGCAAAGGCGGAGGCGCCGTTAGTGGGGAGCAGCTGCGCCCACTGTCCCTCCCGCCCAAGCTGCGGCCAGGCACCCCGCCCCCCCCGCTGGCCTCCCATGCGCCCCCGGCTCTCCCCCTGCCGCGCTCGGGTTCTGCGGCTCTCGGGCATGTGAGCCACTGCCAGGGTGCAGGGCCCTGAGCCTGCTCCGGGAGGGGCAGCGGTGGCTCACATGCCCAGGAGCCGCAGAACCTGAGTGCGGTTAGGGGGAATCCAGGGAGTGCGCCTGCCCGGGCTGCGACCCACCCAGCGCCCTCTCTCCCCGGGGACTCCTGCAGTGGATGCATGCGAGCGGCGGCCCCCGTGTGCCCCTGTCTTTCCCCTGCTGTGCTCGGGCTCTGCGGCTCCCGGGAGTGTGAGCCGCCTCTGCCACTGCCCCTCCTGGAGCAGGCTCAGGGCCCCACGCCCCAGTGGTGGCTCACATGCCCGGGAGCTGCAGAGCCCGAGTGGGGCGAGGGGGGAGCCAGGGGGCGCACGGGGGCCGCCGACCACATGCATCTGCTGCAGCCTGCAAGAGCCCTTTGGAGGGGGTGCACTGGGCAGGAGGGGCAGGGGGCGCAGCTGCTCCTCGATAGCGGTCCTGCCGCCTTTGCAGGGCTGCTGCCCTGCTGGCTCCTCCATGGCTGGGGCTCTCAGCCTCCGCAAGCGATGCTCTGGCTCTCTGGTGCCTCCGGAAGGCGGCTCCTCCCTGCCGAGCCAGGGCACTGCTTTTTTAGGGTTACCATATTTCAACAATCAAAAAAGAGGATGGGGGGGGAGGAGAGCCCCACCTGAGCCCTGCCCCCAACCTCCCCTTCCCCCTCAGAACCTCCAACCCTCCCCCCGCTCCTTGTCCCCTGACTGCCCCCTCCTGAGACCCCCCCCCACCATAACTGCCCCCCTAGGACCCTTCCTGTCCCCTGGTTGCCCCAACCCTTATCCACACTGCCGCCCCCATACAGACCCCCGGGACTCCCATGCCCCAATCAACCACTCCCCCCCAGAACTCCCGACCCATTCAACCATCACCCTGCTCCCTGTCCCCTGACAGACCCCCCCAGAACTCCCAACCCATCCAACCACCCGCTCCCTGACTGCCCCCCGGGACTCCCCTTGCCGATGCCGCTCGAGCTGCTGGCGCCACGTGGAGCCAAACCAAACAGGCTGCCGAGCGCACAGCCCCTCCCCCACAGAGTGCTGGCGACGCGATACTGAGGTGGGGGTGTGGGGGAGGGACTCTGGCTGCTGGAGGCCAATGGGAGTGCCTAAATCAGGCCCAGGCACCCAATCAGCCACGCTGCACTCTGCGTGAGGGGAAGGGAGGGGAAGGAGAAAAAATCCCGGACGCCGCCAACCACTTGGTGCCCTAGGCGACTGCCTAGTTCGCCTAGTGGTTGCACAGGCCCTGCTTCACATTTGAGTTCCTTCAGAACTCTTGGGTGAATACTATCTGGTCCTGGTGACTTCTTACTGTTTTATCAATTTGTTATAAAAACCTCCTCTAATGACACCTCAATCTGTGACAGTTCCTCGGATTTGGAATCTAAAAAGAATGGCTCAGGTTTGGGAATCTCCCTCACATCCTCAGCCATGAAGACCGATGCAAAGAATTCATGTAGTTTCTCCTCAGTGGCCTTGTCTTCCTTGAGTGCTCCTATAGCATCTCGATCGTCCAGTGGCCCCACTGGTTGTATAGCAGACTTCCTGCTTCTGATGTACTTAAAAACATTTTTTGCTATTACTTTTGAGTCTTTGGCTAGCTGTTCTTCAAATTCTTTTTTGGCCTTCCTAATTGTAATTTTATGCTTCACTTGCCAGGGTTTATACTCCTTTCTATTTTCCTCAATAGGACTTAACTTCCACTTTTTAAAGGATGCCTTTTTGCCTCTCACTGCTTCTTTTACTTTGTTGTTTAGTAATGGTGGCACTTTTTTGGTCTTCTTACTGTGTTTTTAAATTTAGGGTATACATTTAAGCTAAGCCTCAATTATGGTGTCTTTAAAGTTTTCATACAGCTTGCAGGGATTTCACTTTTGGCACTGTACCTTTTAATTTCTGATTAACTAACTTCCTCATTTTTGTGTAGTTCCCCTTTCAGAAATTAAATGCTACTGTAGTGGGCTGCTGGGATGTTCTCCCCCTCCCTCCCGCCCCCCGCCAGGGATATTAAATTTTATTTTATTATGATCACTGTTACCAAGTGGTTCAGCTATATTCACCTCTTGGACCAGATCTTGTGCTCCACATAGGACTAAATCAAAAATTGCCTCTCCTTTTGTGCATTCCAGGACTAGATGCTCCAAGAAGCAGTCATTTAAGGTGTCAAGAAACTTTATCTCTGCATCCCATCCTGAGGTAATATGTATCCAGTCAATATGGGGATAGTTGAAATCCCAATTATTATTGAGTTTTTTTAATCTTTATAGCCTCTCTTATCTCCCTGAGCATTGCAGTCACTATCACCATCTTGGTCAACAGTATATTCCTGCTGCTATATTGTTATTATTCAAGCATGGAATTACTATCCATACAAATTGTATGGTACTTCATTTGACTCTACTTCCTTTCATAGATAGTGTCAACCTCCCCCCAACCTCCCACCAACATGACCTGTTCTGACCTTCCGATATATTTTGTACTCTTGTATTATTGTGTCCCATTCATTATCCTCATTCCACCAAGTTTCTGTGATACCTATTATGTCAATATCCTCATTTAATATGAGGCACTCAAGTTCACCCATCTTATTATTTAGATTTCTAGCATTTGTATATAAGCACTTAAAAACTGTCATTTTTTAGCCGTCTGCCATTGTGATATAATTGAATGGGAATCTTTTTCATTTGACTGTTTCTCATCAGATCCTACTTGTATTTTATCATCTTCCATCCTTTCCTCTTTACAAGGACATAGAGAATCTCCATTAATAAATTTTCCCCTAAGGGATGTCTATGTCCAAACCACATGTTCTTCCGCACCTATCGGCTTTCCCCCCAACCCTTAGTTTAAAAACTGCTCTACAACCTTCTTAATTTTAAGTGCCAGTAATCTGGTTCCATTTTGGTTTAGATGGAGCCCATCTTTCTTGTACAGGCTCCCCCTTTCCCAAAAGTTTCCCCAGTTCCTAATAAATCGAAACCCCTCCTTCCTACACCATCATCTCATCCACACACTGAGACCCTGCAGTTCTGCCTAACTGGCCCTGTGCGTGGAACTGGAAGCATTTCATATAATGCTACATGGAGGTCCTGGACTTCTCTCTTACCTAGCAGCCTAAATTTGGCCTGCAGGACCTCTTTCCTATCCTTCCCTATGTCATTAGTACCTACATGTGCCACGACTACCAGCTCTTCCCCAGCTCTACATAAGTCTGTCTAGATGTCTTGAGAGATCTGCAACCTTAGCACCTACCAGGCAAGTCCCCATGCAGTTTTCCCCATCATCGCAAACCCAGCTGTTTCTAATGATCTAATCACCCATTACTATTACCTGTCTCTTCCTAATAACAGGAGTTCCCTTCCGCAGAGAGGTATCCTCAGTGTGAGAGTATACCATGGCATCATCTGAAAGGAAGGTCCAAACTATGGGATTGTTTCCCTCTGCTCCAATTTGATGTTCTCCTTCCCTGAGACTTTCATCTGCCTCAACAGCACAGAAGCTGTATCCTCCAAGTTAGCAAAAAGAACCACCAAATTTAGCATAAAGGCTGTATTTAGTTGCAAATCACCATGTTTCAATGGGCATCAGCTAATGAGAATAAACCTTTCCTTAGACAAATAATAAAAAGTACAAATGGAAAACATTTTAAAATCAATTATTTAAATCAAGGTTTCTGGCTTATTTAAAGAATAATTAAGATCAGTGATTTAAATTGCTTTGATTTAAATCAGTCTACCCAGCTTGAAATTGACTTACGTTACATATTTCTTGTGCATTTCTTTACTTTGCAGGCTGCTCCCCCTTCACCACTTTTTTAGATATCTATAATACAGAAGCAGCACAGCAACTTCAAAAAGTGTTCTAAATGATTTAACTGTTGATACAACTGACTAATGTCTGGTCTGAATTAGATTGGACCGTAGCTATGATGTTTGTGCCACATATTATTGCGGACTGATGGGTTCCAGGGTGAGCACCTGAAGGAACTCCTGCCATAATCCTTGTAAGACTATTCTGAAATCAACATAGCATAAAGGCTACAAAAGGCTGGCATTACAGCTGAGGGTTGTGATTACATTGACACTGTATGTCTCAACATAGATCTTATGTGGTTAGTGTAAAAACTGTGATTGAACACCTTGAAACTCCAGTTACATTTGATACTCTCATGTTGACAAACTGCTTCAAAATATCACTTTCTTTGTGGCCTCAGTACACCACCCTATTCAAGTTTGACACCAGCTCAGGAGACAGGGACTCACCTCTCCCTAAGCACAGGTTTATCTCATGAGGAGCCTATTTCACTCTGAAGACATCCCACTCTGTCCTCAGTGACTGGAAAACCTATGGAGACTCCAGTCACAGTAGCATTGATACTGCCTCAGTCACCTTAGAGCATAACTAGTTGAAGTTTAGTTGATGCTAGACTTCTAGGAGCTCTTGGAATTATGAGTTTACCAAGCGAATTGGAATTGAGAGTTGTGACTTGATCAATCCATGACACACTTGGCTCTGGGGCCTACACACAGACATATGCTAGCATTGCAACTGGAATCAATTCTTGCTCCAGTGGCACTATTCTCTTTTCAGCATGGGCAGCTGTGCAACATTCTGCATCTCCTGTCCAAGAAGAAAGAAAAAGGTGAACATGCAAGACTGCTATCTTGACATCGATACCCAATATCTATCACTTGGCCAAAAGAGGAAGAAAACCAAATTTTCAGCTTTTTCAGCATATATTTATGAAGAATTTTTTTCCAAACTTTTCATTGCTTTTCCTAAAAAAACCCCCCAGAATCTCAAAATTAGTGCACAAGTGTAATGTAGTAGAAGAAATATTTGGACTTAGTAAAGCATTTGACACTGTCTTACATACATCACTTCAAAATTAATTCACATTGGCTTTGAGTGGAACACTGCCTTGTGTATTGAAAAAAGCTGAAGGGCCATAAACAAAGGCTAATGATAACAATGTATCAAGTAGCAAAAAGTTGAGATAGGATGGTACACAACTAGGATTAATGAGATGAAATTGAAAAGGAGAAGAATGAGGCTGAATATTGGAAAAATCTAAATGACAACAAAATAGCCCTGAAATGGTAGAAACTCTCTCACTTGGAATATTTAGAACAGTAGAAAATACTAGAAAATATTCTGTAAAAGAGCATTCTGCATTTGTGGAGAGATGGACTGTAAGATCTAATAAGTCTTTAATAAGTTCCTTCTACGATTGTATGAAAATGTCTAGGGTTATTCCATTTTATTTGGAAACGGTCCATAACTCTGGTATATCTAAAGTAAGTGGACACTGTTCTTCCTCTAGAAAGGTTGGCGCCTCTTGTTTTGATGGATCCTTATTAAGTAGGTGAGAGGGACATCTGGCAACATGAAGCTACAATCCAAGCAATCTGCAAAAGGGCAGAAGTAGTTGGAACACAGGGACACTGCTGACTTTCTGCATGAAAACCTGGTAGAGGCTACAATGGCCAGAGAACAGTGATAGGACATGTGTTTTGGCACCCCTTCTCTTTGATTGTAACATTAAGATGACTGTTTACCAGTCTTCAAAGCTTACACTGTGCATTGGGGACTACTAATCATTATTGCCAAGTATTAGTTGATACACAAAATGATTTCTGAGGTGGAAGAAGGCTCCCTTCCAAACAAATACAAACAAAAAAACCCAAAACAATATTTTTTTAAATCAGTCCATCAGTGAGCTAGTTAGTATGATCTTTAACGTCCATGTTGCAACAATAAGAGCAGCGGTCACTGGGATAGATGTCCGCTGCCAATATCTAGGAATCAATGGGAACGATAACAGAAGCACAAGGGCCTGCTGTGTGATGGCAAAGTTAAAAAAACTAAAGCCACTCTTGTTCCCTAGCATGTGTCATGGAAGGGGGTCTGGTGGGGAAAAACAGGATGCGATCATTTAAGTGCAGGCTGTATCATGATGCATATGCATAGTGGTCTGGATTAAGATTGGATGATCAACCTTAATTCTAGCATTTCAAAACATTTGAGTGCTTGACTTTGCACTTTTACCATGCTCTTATTGTAATTTGTGTGTGTAATGTTTTATTTAGGTGGTGATTAAAAGAAACGGAGAAACACATACGGGAAGAATGCTCTTACCTGGGAAATATCACTATTAATTCAGACTGCTTCCTTTTTGGGTCAATGTAGGCATAGTGTGTATCTACAGAATTCTTGATAGCTGTAGTAGCTGTTTATATATGATGGGATTGCATGTTTTCCCTAAAATGGAGGATTAGCTGATCATGGACATAATTTTAGAAAAAAGCAAGAGAGAGTCCTGTGGCATCTTTAAGACTAACAGATGTATTGGAGCATAAGCCTTTGTGGGTGAATACCCACTTCGTCAGACGCATGTAATGGAAATTTCCAGAGGCAGGTATAAATATGCAGGCAAGAATCAGTCTGGAGATAATGAGGTTAGTTCAATCAGGGAGGGTGAGGTCCTCTGCTAGCAGTTGAGGTATGAACACCAAGGGAGGAGAAACTGCTTTTGTAGTTGGCTAGCCATTCACAGTCTTTGTTTAATCCTGATCTGATGGTGTCAAATTTGCAAATGAACTGAAGCTCAGCAGTTTCTCTTTGGAGTCTGGTCCTGAAGTTTTTTTGCTGTAAGATGGCTACCTTTACATCTGCTATTGTGTGGCTACGGAGGTTGAAGTGTTCTCCTACAGGTTTTTACATAATTTTAGAAGGGATTCAGTGGAGACACAAGTGGATCCTTGAGATTCTGAAGTCAACAGAATTCATGAGAAAAACTACCTGGAGTCCCCACCTTGTTCCTTATTACAACTGGAGTACGTAATAGTCTCTTCTAGACGCAGCTCATTTTAAAGTCTTCGTGTCCCAGACTAAGGTCTGGAACAATGGATGTATCAGAGAGAATTTGTCAGATGGCTACTGTCAACAAGTTGAAAACATTGAGCCTGATGTCTTTAGCACTGTTCATTACTCATGGCATGCCTTTTTATGATGCAGCCTCAGTGGATCCCCAAAAGGCTCAACATATGGCTCCATGTCTAGTTAGCATCTGGTATAAAGTGGAGTGCCCCAAGGGTCGGTCCTGGGGCTGGCTTTGTTCAATATCTTCATTAATGATCTGGAGGATGGCATGGATTGCACCCTCAGCAAGTTTGCAGATAACACTAAACTGGGAGGAGTGGTAGATATGCTGGAAGGTAGGGATAGGATACAGAGGGACCTAGACAAATTAGAGGATTGGGCCAAAAGAAATCTGATGAGGTTCAACAAGGACAAGTGCAGAGTCCTGCACTTAGGACGGAAGAATCCCATGCACTGCTACAGACTAGGGACCGAGTGGCTAGGTAGCAGTTCTGCAGAAAAGGATCTAGGGGTTACAGTGGACAAGAAGCTGGATATGAGTCAACAGTGTGCTCTTGTTGCCAAGAAAGCTAACGGCATATTGGGCTGCATTAGTAGGAACATTGCCAGCAGATCGAGGGACATGATCATTCCCCTCTATTCGACATTGATGAGGCCTCATCTGAAGTAGTGTGTCCAGTTTTGGGCCCCACACTACAAGAAGGATGTGGAAAAATTTTAAAGTGTCCAGCGGAGGGCAACAAAAATGATTAGGGAGCTGGAGCACATGACTTATGAGGAGAGGCTGAGGGATCTGGGATTATTTAGTCTGCAGAAGACAAGAATGAGGGGGGATTTGATAGCTGCTTTCAACTACCTGAAAGGGAGTTCCAAAGAGGATAGATCTAGACTGTTCTCAGGGGTACCAGATGGCAGAACAAGAAGTAATGGTCTCAAGTTGCAGTGAGGGAGGTTTAGGTTGGATATTAGGGGGGAAAAATCACTAAGAGGGTGGTGAAGCACTGGAATGGGTTACCTAGGGAGGTGTTGGAATCTCCTTCCTTAGAGGTTTTTAAGGTCAGGCTTGACAAAGCCCTGGCTGGGATGATTTTGTTGGGGATTGGTTCTGTTTTGAGCAGGGGGTTGGACTAGATGACCTCCTGAGGTCCCTTCCAACCCTGATATTCTATGATTCTATGTGATTTAAAGACAATGGTGATGCTATGGCTTTAGTAGCTGTGTATTCAAAAATGGACTAAACAAGTAATTATGGAAATAACTGCATGTTACCCAGAGTTCTGGAGCATTCATTCCTGCTATCTAGGAGGATCTATGGGATTTAACAGGGGAGACTTTGTGAGGAGGATAGTAAATGTGACTAAGTTCACAATTTAGAATATTTTGGCTCTCTCTGTAGCTTCTACTGACTGTGGAAGGTTGGCTGTTTAAAAAAAAAAATCGGACAGGTCTGGTCAGGACCATAAGACCTTTTGGCTGCAGAATACCTAACTACCCCATCTTTCCAATACTGAAGTAATTATCGGGGCTTAGGCGTGGATAAGTCCTGTGAGGCAGGCTCTCTCTCCAATGATTTTCTTCTGGTCTGAAGCTTCCTCTGAATCCTTCTTGAAAGCCCACCTCTACAAAATAAATAAATAAAAGAGGCAAAAGACAGTAAAGACTGCAGCCATATCATTTCTGTGTGTTTTGTTCAGTATGGCCACTAACTGAGGATTGAAGGAGCCGACCAGTAGACTGAGGGGAATCAAAGCTGACACTCTTACCTGGTTTGAAATATGCTACCTACACTTCCCCTAAGGCTCCTCAAGCCAGCTCTGTGACTGGGAGGTCTGGGTGCTTCCTAAGTCAGAAATCTGGCAGACCTGCCTTCTGTTGTAATGCATGGGCAAGATTAGCCCTGAAGAGCCCTCTCTGGTCAGATTGTTCACAATGAATGATCAAACTCCACACTGAACAAATTGATCTCCCAGTCTTTAGGGTCAGCCTGTGCATATGAAACTTTTTTTTTTTGTATCCTTTCAAGAACCTTTTTCTCTCCTATCAAAACACAGATTTTAAAAAGAGCATACTGCTGTTTCCAGGATCTTTGAAGGAGGGAAAAACTGCACAGTACAAGTGCGTTTGGAGCTGGCCAGAAAGTGCCTCATTTCTCAGCAGTGATTGGTTCTGCTGACTGTAATACTAACAACTGAAAGGAGAGCCCAGATGGCATGAACTGGTCTTTTGAAAGTGAAGAATTTGAAATAGTATTTCTTATCATTTGAGTAATTGTTAGTCATTATAGAATAGCATACAAACCAATGATGTTGCTCCCCCTACTTGTTTCCTGTTCTTGTAACAGAAATATAGTGTTTAGCTGATATTAGTGTGAAAAGAATGCTTCATCAAAATACATTTTTGAAGGAAGCTGTTTTTTAATTAAGCCATAAAGAGGAAATCTCATTTCAAAAAAGTTGTTTTAACTGACAATGTTTTTATGCATTGGTGCAATATTATTTTTTAATCTTACATTTGTTAGTTTGTATATATAACGTTTCTAATTTGTTTCTGTGCAAAATTGGTGTCTAGAAGAAACAAACAAATCTACTAAGGAAGATTTAAGGCCCGTGCATCCTCTACTAAGAGTGATAGAACCTCCTCCGCAGTCTTCTGAACCTACTAAAGTGAAAGAAGAAATTAAGAAAAAGGGAACTGGAAATTGTTCAGAGAATGCAACAAGAGAAGCTGGGCCTGAGGGATTTGTAAGTAACAGGTTTATTCCACTTAATTTGAATAAGATATCATACAGCTAAGGTATTTGAACAATTATTATACAACCAATACATATTTTCATGTTGTTATAACATTTTACTGGCTAGAATTCTCTTATATTAAGTATCAGTATGCAAGTAATTTTTCAGTGTATCCAATGATCTAATTTGCAGAAAGCTACAATTCAGTATAAACTGGACCCTGAGATCCCAACCTTGGAATAGAATTCATTTTCCAGGAGTTTATTGCCATTCTTCTAACAATTTCTTAGTAGTATCTGTGTGTATGATGTAATATGGACAATTGAGTTAAGCACCTTAACTCAAATTCATTAGTTTTGTTAGACCGATAATTCTAGAGCCAAATATCTAGGTATGAATTAGGTGAACTCCATATCCCTTCATTTATAAATATATAACTGGTACACTCTGAAATGAGTTTTCTAGTAAATTTGTCTTTTAAACAATTCCAGAATTTATCAGAGCTTGAACCGCACCACCTCAGACAACGAGAAGACTATTTAAAACAGAAGCGAGATACATTGATGGCTATGAAGGAGTCAAGAAATAATCTACCAACACCAAATATAGATCAGAAAGAAGAGGCATTATCTTCTAAAGAGGTGAAAGATGAACACTTTAATCAGCATGACTAATCTTGTTTAGAAAAATCACAGACCACTTCAATGAAGATATGGATATTGCAGCTGAATATTAAAACAGGACAAAAGAACAAGGAAAAAGTGGTAGAATTTAATGGCAGAACAAACTCAGTTACAAGTTATTCATTGTGCAGAAATTAATTCTGCAATCTAAAATCAGTATAGCTAAGAAGCAGAAAGCTTAGTGATTGTGAGCATTAAATGCTTTTTCTACAATGGTAAATCTTCATAATAAACCCATGCTCTTTGTTCTTGTACATATTGTTAAACTGCTTCATTGCATGACAGTTTGCTCCTATCTGCTAGTGAGATGTGATTTTGCATACTGGTTCCCTGAAATGTTAGCTCCTTTTTTGCTAACACACGCAGAAAAATAACGTTCATGGTTAACACCACTAGCTTGAATTTTCTGAGAAGTGTTATTTTATAGAAGGGTTAAGTTTGATAAAAGACGGTTACTCACCTTTGTAACTGTTGTTCTTCGAGATGTGTTGCTCATATCCATTCCAATTAGGTGTGTGCACGCCGCGTGCATGATCGTCGGAGAAGTTTTCTACCCTAGCAACTACGGTAAAGAAAAGTTGCGTCGTCTTTCGGAATGGTTTAGTACGTTCAATATAGAAAGCAAGGGCCCTGCGCACATCCAAGGAGTGCATAGGCTGGTCTTGACGCGTGGTGTATGGCTTAGGATGGAAGACCGGGAGGAATATATCCTGGTTCACATGAAAAGCTGAAACCACCTTGGGAAGAAAGGCAGGGTGGGGGCGAAGCTGCACCTTGTCTTTATGGAAGACTGTATACGGAGGCTCAGACGTGAGCGTCCTGAGTTCAGAAACACGCCTCGCTGAAGTGATGGCTACGAGGAAGACTGTCTTCCAAGATAGGTAAAGGAGTGAGCAGGTAGCCAATGGCTCGAACGGGGGCCCTGTGAGCTTGGAGAGAACCAGGTTAAGATCCCACGCCGGAACGGGTTGGCGCTGTTGTGGGTACAGCCGGTCTAAGCCCTTGAGGAATCTGACAACCATCGGGTTAGAGAAGACCGAGGAAGCGTGTTCTCGATATAGCAGCCAGGTGAACTCTGATGATATCGCCAAGCCCTGCTGTCTCAGGGACAGGAGATACTCGAGTATGAGGGGAATAGACGCCTCCAGAGGGGGCGTTGCCCGCTGTTCGCACCAACAGGAGAACCGCTTCCACTTGGCTAAGTAGGTGGTCCGCGTAGAGGGCTTTCTACTTCCCAGCAGAATCCGTTGCACGGGATGTGAGCATTGCAGTTCTGTCCGATTCAGCCATGGAGCATCCACGCTGTAAGGTGGAGCGATTGCAGGTCAGGGTGACACAATTGACCGTGGTCCTGGGAGATCAAGTCTGGGCACAAAGGAAGACTGATTGGAGTCTGAATCGATAGCTCCAGAAGCGTGGTGTACCAGTGCTGTCTCAGCCAAGCTGGAGTGACTAGAATCATACGTGCCTGGTCTCTGCGTAGCTTGAGCAGTACCCTGTGGACCAGTGGGAACGGAGGGAAAGTGTAGAACAGCTGGCCCTTCCACATTAGAAGGAAGGCGTCGGAGAGGGAACCCGGAGATCACCCTTGAAGGGAGCAGAACTCGTGGCATTTCCTGTTGGCTCGAGATGCGAACAGGTCGACCTGGGGAAATCCCCACCTCTGGAAGATGGAATAGATGATGTCCAGGCGAATCGACCACTAGTGCATCTGGAAGGATCTGCTGAGACAGTCCGCCAGAGTGTTCTGGACTCCAGGGAGGAAGGATGCCATGAGATGTATCGAGTGGGCAATGCAGAACTCCCACAGGCGAATGGCCTCTTGGCATAGGGGAGACGACCAGGCTCCTCCTTGTTTGTTGATGTAGAACATGGCCGTGGTGTTGTCTGTGAGGACCAACACGCAGCGGCCATGCAGGAGACTTAGAAATGCCTGACAGGCTAGGCGTACTGCCATGAGCTCCCGAACATTGATGTGCAGAGCTAGTTGGGATGCGGTCCACAGGCCTTGGGTATGGTGCTCCCCGAGGTGAGCCCCCCAACCTAGAGATGAGGCATCCGTGACTAGGTGCAGGGAGGGCTGTGGGGCGTGAAACGGCATTCCTGCACAAACCGCCTTGTGATCCAGCCACCAGGTGAGAGAGGTCAAGACCGAGCTCGGAATCGAGACTACCATGCTCAGGCTGTCCCGAGAAGGGCAGTACACCGACGAGACCCAGGCCTGAAGCTGACGAAGCCGAAGTCTGGCATGTCTGGTTACGTAAGTGCAAGAGGCCATGTGACCCAACAGACCAAGACATGTCCTTACAGTGGTGATCGGGAAGGCCTGAAGTCCGCGGATGATGTTTGCGATGGCGTGAAACCGAGTGTCTGGCAGAAGAGCTTGGGCAAGTGTGGAGTCTAGGACTGCGCCGATAAACTCTATTCTCTGGGTTGGCTCCAGAGTGGACTTCTCTTCATTGAGTAGAATGCCTAAGTCTTGGAATGTTTGTAGTATTATGCTGACGTGCGCCCGAACCTGTTCCCTGGTACAGCCACGGACCAGCCAGTCTAGAATGGGAACACCTGTATCCTTTGCTGACGAAGGTATGCTGCCACGACGTCCATACATTTGGTGAACACTCTCGGAGCCGCGGACAGCCCGAAGGGAAGGACAGCAAATTTGTAGTGTACCTTGTTTACTACAAAACGAAGAAAGCACCTGTGCGGGGGATAGATCGCTATATGAAAACAAGCGTCCTTCATATCGAGGGTGGCGTACCAGTCTCCAGGATCCAGGGAAGGGATGATGGTCCTCAAGGAGACCATGCGGAACTTCAACTTTACTATGAATTTGTTGAGTCCGCGCAAGTCTAAGATGGGTCGCAGACCCCCTTTTGCTTTGGGGATCAGGAAGTAGCGGGAGTAAAACCCCTTGCCCCTTAACTCTGGGGGAACCTCCTCTATGGCCCCCATAGAGAGGAGCCCAGAAACCTCCTGTATAAGGAGATGCTTGTGAGAAGGGTCCCTGAAGAGGGACGGGGGGGGGGGGGGGGAAGGAGGGGAAGAAGAAAATTGGAGCGCATATCCCCTCTCCACCGTGCGAAGGACCCAACGGTCCGAAGTTATAAGGGACCAAGCACGGTGGAAACGGGAGAGGCAATCCCGAAAGGAAGGAAATGGATGTGGGTGGTGGCGGCAGGTACTCCATCCTCGGGCGCAGCTTCAAAAGTTTTGCCTAGAGCCTGAAGGTGGCCTAGGTGGGCCCTGATTCTGACCCTGCTGAGGGCCCGTCGAACTCTGTCTACCACCTCGTCCCCGCCGTCTGGGGAAGTCCCGTCTCGGACGAGGAGGAGGAGGGTAGAACCTCTGTGGCTGTGGCCTAAATGGCCTGCGTTGGGGTGCTGGGACATGCATCCCCAAGGAGCGCATCATGGTTCTCGAGTCCTTGAGGCTCTGTAACCTAGAGTCCGTCTTCTCCGAGAACAAGCCTTGGCCGTCAAACGGCAGATCTTGCAGGGTCTGCTGTAGTTCTGGTGGCAACCCCGAAACCTGGAGCCAGGAGACACGTTGCATGGCTATCCCTGACGCTATTGTCCTGGCTGCCGAGTCTGCAATGTCTAGGGAGGCCTGTAAGAAGGTTCTAGCCACCTTTTTTCCCTCATCCACCAGGGCCCCGAACTCCTCCCTTGAGTCCTGGGGGACCAACTCTTTAAATTTCCCCATGGAGTTCCATGACTTATAGTTATATCTGCTTAAAAGCGCCTGTTGGTTTGCGGCCCTAAGCTGCAGACCCCCCGCCAAATAAACCTTGCATCCAAACAAATCAAAGCTCTTGGCGTCCTTTGATTTGGGCGCTGCCGCCTGCTGGCCATGGCGCTCTCTGGCATTCACTGATGAGACTACCAGTGAACACGGTCGGGGATGTGTGTAGAGGTACTCATATTCTTTGGAAGGGACAAAGTACTTCCTCTCTACACCCTTGGCAGTGGGAGGGATGGAGGCCGGGGTTTGCCATATGGCTGTAGCGTTAGCCTGAATTGTTCTGATAATGGGTAATGCCACCCATGTTGGGGCATCCGAGGAAAGGATGCTCACCACCGGGTCCTGACTCCTCGGCCTGTAAGTCTATATTTCGTGCCACCCTACATAACAAATCCTGGTGGGCACGAAGATCTATAGGAGGTGGGCCTGTGGGTGTTGTACCCGCCACTGCTTCATCTGGAGAAGATGAGAAGGACACCTCGGGGGGTAAAGGACCTGCGCGGGGGTCTGGTTCCCTGGGGGGGGGGGGCGGGAAATGGTGGCCTCAGGAGCCCTGGGCTCAGAGTGAGCCGAGCGAGAGGTCGCTGCTGGGGCCCCTTGAGCCTAGTGATACGCCCAAGGGGTCCAGAAAGACCAATGCGTAGGGTCTTGTCGCAGGTTTTCTGCCCCCTCCTGCCAATGGCCCGAGTCGTCTGCAGCTTGACCCTGAGCAGGGTACGCTGAACGGGAGGCCCCTTCAGATGAGTGCGACGCCGATCTCGAGGGCCTGGGTGCAGATAATCCTCCCGATACGGTGTCTGCGCGGTGCCGGTGAACGGTACCGGGATTGAGACCGGTGCCGATGACCATGTCGGTACCGAGACCCGGACCTAGATCTGGATGACGAAGATAGTCTGTAACCTCGGTGCCGGGAGCGGCTTCGCGAATGTGAGTGGTGCTCATACTGGTGCTGAGAGCTGCGCCTTGACTCCGACCGGTACCGGTGCTCGGGTCGGTGCCGAGAAGAAGACCGGTGCCGGGAGGTAGATCTGTGCCGCGAGTACGACCGGCGCCGAGATGGGGATCGGTGCTGGGACTGCGAGCGGCGTCGGGACCTGCTCCGCGAACAGGAGCGGTGCCGTGAGTCCGCGCCCGGAGACGGCGGGCGTATCAGGGTAGGCTTGCCCCTGGACTGGACTGTACGAAGCGATGCTGCAGGTTGAGAAGGCGCCGGCTCGGTGAGTGCTATAAGGTCTCTCGCCATGGCGAACGTCTCTGGTGTGGAAGGGAGACAGGGCTCCACCACTTGACGAGGCGGTGAGCCAGTCCGCGCCGGACTCGACGGTGCTGATGGTCCTTGCACCCTCTGGCGTTCGGGAGCCGGGCGCGGCTCTACCCCCGCAGGGGGAGCTGGTGCCTGAAGGACAGCAGCGTCCTGAGTCTTACGGGGCCTTTTATGTCCCGGAGACAGGGACCGGCGCCGAGGGGCTTGAGGTGGACGCGGTGCCGAGGGAGGACGGTGCCGAGGTGCCTTCCCCGCGTCTGCCTGTGGTGCAGTACCGGACGGTGCCGCTGGGGCGCTACGCACCGAGGTGCTCGGTGCTGGAACCTGGCGCGCCGAAGGAGGATCCGGGCTAAGTGCTGCCTCCATGAGGAGCTGCTTAAGTCTGAAGTCCTGCTCCTTTTTTGTCCTTGGCTTGAAAGCCTTGCAAATCCTGCACTTGTCCATTTGGTGAGACTCCCCTAAGCACTTCAGACAAGAGTCATGGGGGTCTCCCATTGGCATAGTCCTAGCACATGTTGCGCACGGCTTAAAACCGGGAGCCTTGGGCATGAACCCGGCTGTGCACCTGGGGGGGAAAAAGGGGGGCAATAGCCCCCTTAACCCCCGCTAATTTACGAAAACTATTTATAACTATTAACCACAACTAATCTAAAGAACACAACTAACAACTATCTACAATAAACAACGGGTAAGCTAGGAGAGTGGAGGACAGCTATGCCGCGCTCCACAGTTCCAACGACCATCACGGGCGGTAAGAAGGAACTGAGGGGGCGCTGGGTCGGCTGCGGTATATATTCAGCACCATGAAGGCGCCACTCCAGGGGGCTCCACAGCCGACCCACCGGGTGTTGCTAGGGTAGAAAACTTCGACGATCGTGCACGCGGTGCGCACACACCTAATTGGAATCGATATGAGCTAGCACTCGAAGAACTTCCTTTCTTTCGAGACTTTGTAAAGTGTTTTTCTTGTATTTCAAGTGAGGAAATGCTCTATAGCCTCAGCTACTGGTGGAGGAGGCAGCAGTATTAAGGCAAGGAGGCCTGAAGTTTGGGTGCTACTACCATCTTTTTGCCTTGCACAAAATCTAGGCTTTTGTGCTGAAAGCAATCTTCCTGTGAGAGAGTTAGGACGATGGAAAAGCAAAATGATCTCTTCATAACTGGTATATTCTTGATGGCTCTAATCTCTCCTGTCAATAGACAGTTGTAGTGGTGACCTGGAAAATTCACTACTGTAGCCTATCATTCTCTTGAAGAGGCAGGAATGTGCATTGCCCATTTAGCACAATACAAAGTAGACCAAACTGCCTATGAATAGCAACATCACCATCCAAGAGAATGAATGTTTCCTTTGTGATTTTTTTTTTAAATTTAAAATACAGACAAGACCAGTTGGTCCCTTATGAAGGGGGAATGAGTACTGTGAATTTGTAGGGGAACTGAAGAGATTAAGATGCCAGAACACTTGTTTTTGCTGTTTGCTGCTGTGTCCGAGCAGAGAAGGATTGAAACCTTCATTTCTGGATTAGGGATTTTAAATTTACATAAATTAAACCTCAGGCTTCCTTCCTAGGGCATCTGATCCATAAGTATTCAGCAATGAGTTCCATGGGATTTTTAAAAATTACTTAGTTCTGTAAGTAAGAACAGCATCAGATGTACACTGCCTCTGATAAAATAAATTATCAGTTATTATTAGCTGGGGTCAGTCCCTGCTGTGTGGTAAAAGTAGCACACTTAGAGTATATCTACACTGCAATTAGACACCCCTTAGCCCAAACCCTGAGAGCCTGAGTCAAGTGGCATGGGCCAACCAAGGCTTTTTTATTGCAGTGTAGGTGCTAATATATTGCATTAGCTTTTGTCTTCTGCAGCAACTGTTAATGGCCATTTTCAGACAGGAAACTGGCCTAAAAGGACCACATGTCCGTTCTGGTACAGCAATTCCTATATTTCTAAGACATTTACTTCATCCTGTCATAATCAGATACTAGAAGTTGCCTTGCAAAAAGAGATCTGTGTCCCACTTGAATGCACACAACCTGAGTTATTTAGTGGTGTAAGGATGGTTGAAAGAAGGAAATCACTGCAGTGTGATTCAGCAGAGACTTAAGGATAAAGTTTAGAAAACTCCTAAAAGTAGGACAGAGAAGTTAATCTGATGAGACCAATGATGCCTGACATCAAAACAGCATGTCTCCCTTACATGTAAGCATTGATGCTCACAGTTCAATAAACAAGATGGAATTCAGTACTCTCTGTACAGCTGCTTGATTAGACATATTGGTGGGAGTTAAAGAATCCATAACCATGTTTATTCCTAAACTAGGACCATAGTATTGGTCAGTGTGTGCTGTATTTCTAAGTTTGTCAATAGAAGACCATTTGAAAGCAATCTGCCCCATTTGTTTCTCTAACTTTTTGGAAACACATCCCCTGAAGAGCAGAAAGCAGGAAAACTTTTTTCCTCTAATTGGAACTGGTGACAGGTTCTAGTGAACCTGGTGTGGACCCCATCCTCCAAGACAACAGCAAGCACTGTAAGTCTGTGTAGTTCTTTGAGAAAACTCAAAGATAATATCCTTGCAGTATTACAATAGAATCTAATTTAGGATTATACAATACTCCAGGCAATGACTCAGATACAGGGAGGTGGAGATGAGCTCAGCGTGGGAAGATTTCAAGAAGTAAGCTAAGGAATTTATAGGTAGACCCAGAATAAAATGGAAGCATTTCCTCTAAGTGGTTACTGAACAAGGGTCCTGAAGCCTTGCTTTCCCTCCCTCTTGCTAGACATACCCTACCAGAACAAGAAACTGGAATAAAAAAAGGGTATTGGAGCCAGGTGCCAGGATCAGTCCCAAAATATAGAGAGGAAATTTGGTCAAAAATTAAAGTCAGAAAAAACATTTCCAACCTACTTTTCTGATAGTTCATCTTTAGGGTTTAGTATATTGACATTTGTCATACAAATGGAAGATTTGATCTGCACTGACGTGATAAGCACGAAAAAATATTTTGATGACTGTCTTCCCTGTCAGAGGTGGTCAGGGAAATTCTAATTCTTATCAAAGGGCACTTTTGAAAAAAATGTGTGTGACATTAATGGAAATTACATCTTGATGGGGGAAACTGTAAATATATATGTGTAGCTAAGCTCCAGTATCCAGCCTACAGCTCTGAAAGGTGACTTTCAAAACTGAGTTTGTCATTTTTTTCCAACTTATGAGACTTGTGGTCCATGAAGATCCACTTTTGCTGTATTTATTCTTGGCAGTGTTTATTTATTTATTTATTTTTAAATTTAAACTATTGACTGACTTCTCATGGGAAAACCTCTCTGAGAGGGACTTAAGCTTCACTTGATGCTGATATCACTACTATTTGCATATGAAGCACAAACTGCAGTGCCTGCTCTGCTAACTCATTAACTGACTAAAAGTAAAGCTGTTACATTTTCGTACATGGGAGGGAAACATGCCCCCCACCCAGACTCCCACCCCAAGAGCAGTTTAGAGTAATGTGTGGTACTAGGTCACAGAAAATGAATTTATATGGGCTTTTGAGATCAAAGATGTGTTTCCAAAAGACAAACTTCAGGGAAAAATAAGACATAAAAGTTGTTAAACATATCGAGAGGACTTAAACATATGCTAATGTGGTCTAATAGAAACAAGATTTGCAAGGCCACATGAAGGGAAAATATGGGAAACAATGCAGATCTAAATAAAGCAGTACTGTATGACCTTATACAGCAACTGTGCCAGAGACTGACGAATCAATACTATGGGGCTCACGCAGAATTGAGCCCATTGAGATATTCTTGGAGTGGTACATAACCAACTTTGGAGAGTGTCTGTGAAAGAAAACAGTACCTCCCCTCACTCACCCACCCTCCACTAGACTTCTTTGCCAAAAATAATACCCTAGTCACTAAAAGATTTTGGGAAGTTCTCTCCTAGCAGGATTTAAGTGCTAGTGTAGTCATAAAAGCATCATGGTGTTCTCTGAATCACTTCCATGTTAAACTAAATATTAGAAAAAATTTCTAAAAAAGGCAAGTACTGCAAACACCACCTCTAATTGGTTTTGCTACTAGTCTCTTGTATCGCACCAGTAACATAGACTCTGCAATAAGAATTTCAATGACAATTGCACTGATTTCTGAGAGTACAATTCACCTAACACTTCTGTAGCAGTATTGGCTCTGTGGTGCTAAGCACAGAGATAACTGCTTATTAGAGATAAGCAGACATGGTAAGGTACCATTACTACACAATGACTTGTCAGGATTAAAAGCTGATTTAACTGATAGTAAAGGAAGTCATCATAACTTGCTGCAGATCAAAGTAAACAGGGGGTATAAGTCAGTCTTATAAAGACCTTTCTAAATTATTTTAATTTAAAAAAAATTGTGAGAGTTTTATTATATTTGGAAGATTGGATTGCCTTGTCTCTCAGCTCTGCCCCTCTAAAGAGTTAAGGAGCAGCGCTGACTGACTTCAAAGGAAATCTAGGCCTCCTCCAGGAGGATTATTACATTACAGTAAGGGGAGGGCAGAGCCATACACGCTCAGGGAAACAGAATCCTTCTCCCCAAACTGTTAAAATACTTTTATATATTTGATAGAGAATAATGGGTTTGAGGGATCAGGTACCACAGCATGGCAAGGTCAGAATCACTAATATTCAGGGTCCAGCTCGTTTGATGCTAAGCCTCCAACGGTAATCAACACCAAATACTTCAGAGGAAGGAAGCGAGTACGCTGAATGTTTACACTATTAATGATTATTGTGATTTATGGGGAAGAGGGAGTTACTTTCTTCAGAGCTTAATATGGAATGTTATCACTATCATTGTCTTAAAAGAGTAAATATTGAGTTAAGTACACAGCTATGTGCCAGAAAGCCCCACTAAATAGCTGCTTGAGCTACTACAAACATGTGTTAGCCTTCAAGTCCCCCCCACCCCAGACTCCTCCTGTTTGAAGATATCACACAATGCATCATGTTGACATCAACACTGGTTACAGTGAATTAGCATTTAATGCTGTACAATGGGATAGCTTCAGCAAAGCTGGAGTTTCCAAGTTGACTTGAGGGAGGTGCAAAACAGCTTACAAATTATTTCAGTACCATAAGATCCCATATTCTGGTAATGTAAGAAGATATCTGCAGATGTGTACTAAAGAATTTTTATTATTGCTTTGTAATTCACCTTTACATGCCACTAAGCTATACAAATTTTGTTGGTCACAAAACTAATATGTGTTAGGATCTGGCTGAGGAACATGGGGTACATCATGCTCTCCTTTGTGCTTGGACAGTGTGTTGTCCCCAGGTGTAAATTACAGCAAGTATCATAGAAGATTAGAGTTGGAAGATCCCTCAGGAGGTCATCTAGTCTAACGCCCTGCTCAAAGCAGGACCAACCCCAACTAAATCATCCCAGCCAGGGCTTTGTCAAGCTGGGCCTTAAAAACCTCTAAGGATGGAGATTCACCACCTCCCTAGGTAACCCATTCCAGTGCTTCACCATTCCATTAGTGAAATGGTTTTTCCTGATATCCAACCTAGACCTCCCCCACCGCAACTTGAGACCATTGCTCCTTGTTCTGTCATCTGCCACCGCTGAGAACAGCCAAGCTCCATCCTCTTTGGAACCCCCCTTCAGGTAGTTGAAGGCTACTAGCAACTCCCTCCTCACTCTTCTCTAAACAAGCCCAATTCCCTCAGCCACTCTTTGTCAGTCATGTGCCCCAGCCCCCTTATTTTCATTGCCCTCTGCTAGACTCTCTCCAACTTCTCCACATCCTTTCTGTAGTGGGGGCCCCAAAACTGGGCACAATACCCCAGATGTGGCCTCACCAGTGTCAAATAGAGGGGAATAATCATTTTCCTCAATCTGCTAGCAATGCTTCTACTAATGCAGCCCAATATGCTGTTAGTCTTCTTGGGAACAGGGGCACGCTGCTGACTCATATTCAGCTTCTCATCCACTGTAATCCCCAGGTCCTTTTCTGCAGAACTGCTGCTTAGCCAGTTGGTCCCCAGCCTGTAGCAGTGTATGGGAGTCTGCCGTCCTAAGTGCACTCGTCCTTGTTGAACCTCAGCCGATTTCTTTTGGCCCAAACCTCCAATTTGTCTAGGTCTATCGAACCTATACCATTGTTATCAGCCATCCTGAGCTTTGGGAAGCTGCCAAGATTGCAATTTTTGCAAGTAATTTCCATTTCAATATTATTTAATTCTGAGTTCTAGAGAAAAAAAATCTCTATTCATTGTTTATGGTCTGAATTGACTTAAAAAAAATCTACTGAAACTTTATAGTATTGGAAGTCAGAATTTTCTATGCAGTCAGAGAGGTTATACTGTAACATAATAATTTTAATTTTGTTTTTAGGAAATGTCAGAAGAGGAGAAGCAAAGACTACTGCTAAAGAGGAGAATGCTTGCAGCAAAACTTAAAGAAGAAGTTATTAACAAGCGCTAAGTTTCAAGAATCTCATTGTAAAAATACTTGTGGACAAGAATTGAATCTCTTTTAGAATAAATTATTTAACCATAAACTGCTTGCTTTCAAACACAGTATACTGTTGATTTTCCACAAGACATGAGCAACTCATTTATTCATATACATAATATTTAAAACTAAATTGCATCCACAGTAGTAAAAACTTGATTTCACACACTAACCCAGTGGGCCAAGATTTTCTGAAGTGCTGACTTCTCTGGCATCTGCTAGATGCATAGCACTTTAGAAAATCAGGCTACCTATTTAGGTAGCACCTAATAATTATGATGTATTTTATTACCATAACACCTAGGAACCCTAGCCATGAACCACATTGCCCTTGTGCAGTAAGGACTTAGGATCCTACCTTTAGGCACCTGTTTTTTTTAAAAGCTTTGCCATAGCCACTTATTTAAAATTACACCTTTGTTCTATTTAATATATAAAAAATTCAAACACCTCTACATGTCGATGGCTACTTCCTTTTTTCAAAACACATACTAGAAATGTTCATAGCTTGGAAAACACCATCTACAGAATTCTTAAACCAGTTCTCTAACAGAGATAAAAATACAGAACTTGGTTCTTTTCCTTTTATTAGTCTGTCAAAGAAACATTACCCCTTTCAAGTGTCAAATATAATAAAGTCTAAACAGGGAAACACCATCTTGAGAGTTTTGTTTGAGACACAGGAAATGAAGATGAAGCTTCTGAAGTCATGAGAAAAACTTCATACTAACACTAGATTGTTATTGTTTTTATAAATCTTTTGGGCCAATTTAACAGTAACTAAGCCTGTGTTTTGTGGCAAAGTACAACTTTTAAAAGTAAACATTTGTTGTCTTGGTTAAATAAAATGTGAAAGCACTTATGAGCTAGTCCCATAATTCAAAATTTTGAAAACAAATTTTTTGCCATTTTGTTCACTACAATTCACTACTGTCTGGTCATAAATCCTGCTTAGAACATTTATCTCAGCAAAGAGGCTGTAATCTGTAAGGTTTCATCACTAACAATGTTTGATTGGCGCAATAACTGAG
Source organism: Trachemys scripta elegans (assembly GCF_013100865.1). Lineage (NCBI taxonomy): Eukaryota > Metazoa > Chordata > Testudines > Emydidae > Trachemys > Trachemys scripta. The sequence continues at coordinate 24,734,171 of NC_048300.1, read as the reverse complement.
TAAAAAACCACCCAACCAATCAAAATTTCATGTAACTTTTTATTAAAATAGTATTTATAACTGATACATGTTGGCAGATGTAATTTTTTTTTTTTTTTAAATCTGTAGTGGAGGGGCCCCAGGCATTAGAATGTATCTGTCCCCTAGCAGAATGCAGACAGCATATAGTAAGTCATAGATAAAGGAATCTTTGCCTGAGGCAGGTGACCCTGGATGCTAGCCAGTTTGAGTGGGAGCTCCATATGTCACACTCCAAAGGGGGTTTAAAAAGTTTGATAAAAATGTTCAGACCTTAAGGTGACATCAAATGTCTCTTCATATAGTTTTATTCTTCTAGAGTAACTATAAAAATTCACAACATTCACATATTTGCTATAGAATAAAGGCTCATGAGCTGGTCTGAATGTATCCTTAAAGCTCTTGGCAGTTCTTCAGAAAGGAAAAGTTACAGGGGGGAAAAAATGAAAAATCAACACTTTTTAAATCAAAGAACTTTGTTTAGGGTAATTTTTATTAGAAAAAAATTGGATTGCGGTCAGGTGATGTTTTCAGCCTCTGAAGGGGAAAGGCACACTCTGCATCACTTTGGAGCCTTCTTAGTGATAACTATAAATTTGTAGGAAATTGTCATCTTTAAGCATGGAGAGACACGACTTGTCAGGAAAAAAGAAAATTGAGATCTGGAGAGCAAGCACATGATGATGATATTCCAATCACACTTGAACCAGCTTCCCTACTCACTGCCTTTGAGTTGGAGGCTAAGAGGAGAGGCCACATTCTTGATTGCCTGGAGCCCATAAGGGGCAACAATAATTCCCTCAGATCCACCCGCATTAACTGTCATCAATCAGAATGTTTTGTATCTAGCTTACTGGTTGATAAGAACTCCTGCATTCTGGTTGGTATTTGATCTAGTGGTATATAATTTTTTTTTAAAACTGCATGAATAGTTTGTCTTATTAAAGAATACTTTAAAATGGCCACGTTCCAAAATTATGAGTTAACTTACCATGTACAACAAACCAAACAAAAGCAATAATTATGGAATTACAGGGTCACATTTTAATTCCTGAATGTTACAGTTCAGCATTTATATCACCACATGTATACAAATGGTGTAAAACAAGTACTGTGGTATTTTAATACAAAATAAACTTCTGTTTTATGGAAAAAACTATACTTCATATCTACACAGACAGTCCATATTTTCCAAACAATAGCTAAAATTAAAATTAACTACAAAATCTCCAAAACAGGTAAACCTGTTTCAGTTTAAACTATTCCAGGAGAAATGGACCCATAACACATATTACAAGAGTGATCTATGTGGTGGTTTGCAGCTGGTTTCATAGTTTAGCATCTCTGACACATTAATTGTAGTTTGGTGGGGTTTTTTCCCCTCACTTCAGCATGATCTCAGATCATATAGGGGCAACTAACATTAAAATATTTACAGTTCACTTGCTGCTCTTTGAAAATAAAACCTCTTAAACGGTTTACCTCCATCAATTTACCTGTTTTTTTTTTTTTTGGTTGCAATTAGTTTACCTTCATGGAATGTGCTTTTACTCTTTAAAAAGCAGCTTTCGTATTACACACAGGTTCAGATGCTGAATGTTGATTCTGCCTCAAACAGACGGGTATATTGTTAGTAATAATTCCATCTTGGTCCAAAATGGCTTCTGGGTGTTAAATGCCACTTTTCAAAACCTTTGTTAGTGTTTCTTATTACCACCTCAATTACACAATTTAAACCTACAAATGCAAAAACGCACCTGCTGCTCAAGGACGAGAGCTTCACTAATAAAACAGAAAGTGACTCAATTCAGTATCTTCTATCACCTGAAAAACTGCTAGCTGTACTTAGTGTGTAGTTTAAAGTACTAGTTTATTGATGCTAGCAGTTTCTGGAGATCTTTTTGGAAGCTACCAATCCTTGGCATAGATATTGCTGGATATCCAATTTAAAAAAACAATCAAATTAACTGACCTGTCCATTATCCAGCTTGCTTTTTTTCCTCTCCTCTTCAAAATGTGAGTTGAAAAGTTCATGTTTTTTACAACTCAACATGCACTGTTATTCCAGAAGCTCCCCACTCCATTTGTCAGACATTTTATTAAATTTGCAACTAATGGTCCCAAAATCTGAATTTATTTTTATGGAAATAGAATTATTTTCCCTTCATTTTTTTTAAAAAAAGAGGCAATTGCTAAAAGAACAAAATGGACAGCACCATTACAAAATTAAGATTACTGGGTTTACAACTGAAGCTTTACATTTTTTTTCTAGGTCTGTTACACACTGGAGAAACCCTGCAATATTAAAAGTTGTTAACCACACCTTCCTCCCTCCCAGTACCCTCCCCAAACCTGAGACTTTCCTTGCTGAGAAGCTGTCATCCAGGTTCTGATTACTAACCCTCCCCCACCCCTCCCAACTGAATGGCAGACTCCTTATTTTACTAGAAAGAGATTAAGTTCCTTGGAAGCCTGATGTTTGCAGAACTAAACCTTTCTCACTGATATACTGAGTTTCTTTTGCTACTCCTTGTATTATCTTATATATTCAAGGGAGAAAGCTTTCTGATTCAGACTCTTTAGCTCTTCGATCAGTTGCAGCATTTAAGACCTCATAATATACATTTATTTCAATGTTTTTATGAACCAAGACGAGGTCTTTTCCTTGGGGATGTCTCCTCTTCTTCCTCTTCCTCTTCATCATCTGGATAATCCACTAGGCCAACTAGACTTCCCTGCTGATTTTAAAGAAAGAAAACCTCACATTTGAAAAAATTCATCTCCCAGAAATGCACAGCTGTAATGAAAATACCAAATCCCCCTTGATCAGCTGTCTAGGACAAAGCTTCAGAAGATTAGTGTATTAGGATGGCATGCAGTAGGTTTACAGACTTCCAATTACAATAAAAAAAAAGCTTACAGAGTGTCTGGGCATATGAAACAGAAAATGATAAGATGTCTAACACTCATTTGTTGAGAAAAGTTGTCACCAATGAGGTACTTGGACCCAGGCTGACCTATAATGTAAATCTTGCAATGTATCAAGGTAAGATTATGTTTTCTGTATAAAATCAAGGAAAATACTAGTATTGAAAACTGGTTTTCCACTGTGAATTTAAACGGTCTCACACTATTTAAAAATCTTTAATCCTATTATCTTTTATGAGTGTCCATTATTTCCTTCTTAGAGACCTGAGGATCCCCTTCTCACCCTTCAATCCAATTCATACTTCTCCCTTTTTAAAAGCCATATAAACAGTGATTTATCCTCTAGGCTGAGGGTCTGATGAGTTCCCATTTTAAAAATACTCCTCTTCCTCCACTTAAGTGAAACTGGTGAAAAGGACACTACTATTTGCAGCAAGAGCTTGGGGATAAGGTAGTAAGTTGACTAGAGATTAACCACTGGTCTCTCACTGTAATATGAGTCTTCAACTAAGTACCAACCAAGTCCTCTGTGTGTCTGCTTAAAGGCATTAGCATGAATTCCATAACTGTGGTTCCATCGATATAGACAGTTCAGAGGAAACAGAGTGTCTTGTTAATGCCACATCTCAGAAAACAGTAAGAAAAATGTTTCCGTTGAGATAAAGGAAATCTGGTTATCTCAATAACTTAAGACTCCTGCCATGACTAACAGCTTGTTTAATACTTGGGAATTTGAGCCCCTCATGTCAGCTGGAAATGCAAGATTGGTGACTAGTTTGTAAAATCTACAAGAGCTTGGAATTGCTAAAAGAAAGTGTTTTTACGCTCTCCAAAAATTAGTAAAATGTGACTGGACTTGAAATATTTTATCCTTAACTAGTCCATCAAAGACAGACTGCCCTCAGTCTTGTTTCTATTGTCACACAATACAGGACTTAACACAGTACAAATCAGTATGGTTTCATTAACGTGTTAGAATACTCATACTCTTACTGTTTCTGGAGTAGGTAATGTCTGCTTTTACAAATGCAAGTTCTCTCACCTTAGCGGTTGTTACCGCTGTAGTCAAGTTTGTGTTCTTTGAAGAGGAACCATTAGAACTTGCTGGTGATGTCTGAGCTGCTACAGATTTGTTTGTACTATTTGCTCCATTAGCTGCACTGGCAGCGTGAGAAAAAGTGAATTTGAATCCACCAGCTGAAGTCCTTTTTGGGAGATTCTCTTTGTCTTCACTCTCTTTAGCTGAAGGACAAACATTTTAATATACATCAATTATACAGGTTTTTCACAAATCTACACCCCCTTTGAAAAAGTCACTTTACACTATGTTGCACACCCACACTGCAACCCAGAAAATAGCTGAATTTAAACTAAACAGCTGCTGAAAGGCATCTTCCAAAGAAGGGGGAATGGAATCAATGTCCTAAATATAGGACCAGGCTAAGTAGGTCAAGCAAAGGTAAATCTGGCCAATCAGGAGTGTTTGGTAAGAATATAGAAATGAGTCTAATTCACCCTGCAAACATGAAACTTCCAATCAACAGCATCTTTTGGAGAAAATTAACCAAATTGGCAATTGAAGAAGTTTCTAGTTCCAATCTTGTTCTCAAAAGCATATTAACATTTTATTTACTGACTAGAATAAAAAAATATTTTTGCTTAGAATTTAGAGAACAAAACAAATGGTTGTCATAAGTATTAACATGAAAACACTCCACACAGGAGAGGTTACTTATTGGTACAGTAACCAGAGTTCTTAAAGGTATTTTGTCCCTATGAGTGCTCCACTTTAGGTACATGCATGCCTGTGCACTTTCAATTAGAGATTTTTGGTTCATGGGTTCTGCACCAGTGCCCTATATAGCCTTGTGCTCTGATCGGAGGGCATATAGGAGAGGGTGGACTTCCTGTTCCTTCTCCATCACGAAATCTGGCCAGAGGCAAGGACTCCGAAGTAGAGAGGATGGAAGGCAGGTAGTAGAACACCCACAGGAACAAAACATCTTGAAGAACTCCAGTTACTGTACAAGTAAGTAACCACTCCTCCTTCAAGTTGTTGTTCCTATCAGTGCTCCGCTTTAAGGGACTTCTGAAGAGTGCCCAAACTAAATCTAGTACTGATTCAAGAACAGATCCATCAAAGGCTGCATCTGCCCTGGAAGCACATCCGATAGCACAGTGCTGGGAAAAAGTATGCAAGCACAACCAGGTGGCAGCTTTACAAATGTCTGCAGCAGTCTGTATGTTTTTAGTCAGAGAAACCGAAGTTGCCTGGGCAGTCACCCTCGTTGGGTGTGTGCGTGCGCGCGCACTTAAAAAGCTTCATAACATGCCAAAATGCACCCTGAGACCCATTTTGATCGTCTTTGGGTGAAAACATGCTCCCATTGTCCTATATGTGAAAGAGACAAAAAAAGACAAGGAGAGGCTCTGAAGGGCCTAGTTCTTTTGAGGTAGAATGTGAGGGCTCTTCTTAAGCCTATAGTGTGAAGACTAGGTCTTCCTTTGAAACATGAGGTCTGGAGTGGAAGATTTGCAACTGAACATCCTGGTTGATGTGGAAGTCCGACGACACCTTGGGCAGGAAGCAGGAATGGGCATGTAGAGTCACCATGTCCCAGTAAAAATACTGGGCAGGCTGGATCTGCCACAGGGGCTCCCAATTCCCCTAACCTTTCTAGTCAAAGTGATGACTACGACAAAGGAGGTTTTGAAGGACAAATGAGGAAGGGTATTTTCTCTAGTTGAGAATTAAGCTAAAGGTCCCAACACGGAGCAGTATGAGGAAAAAGTTTGGTTAAACCCTTAATAAACCTTGAAGTAATAGGGCATGAGAATACTGAAAATCCCACAACCAGTATATGAAAAGCTAAACTAGCAGCCAGGTGGACTTCGATGGAGCTCAGTGACAAACCCAAGGTTTTTAAACTCAGCAGGTACTCTACTATGAGATGATGCCTGCTGTAGCAGGACTAAAATTGCTTCCACTTTTGCAGGCAAGTCTTTTTTGCAGAGGGTTTCCTACTATTCAACAGCACATTCTGTATTTAAAAAGAACAATCCATTTCTACACCTGAGAGCCATCGAGGACCCAGGGCTTGAGATGTAACATGGAGAGACTGGGATGAGTCATTGTCCCCAATTCTTGGGACAGGAGGTTTGCTGTCAGAGGCAAGTGGAGAGAGGGACTCAGGCAAGTTCAGCTGCCCTATTACTAAAGAAATTCTCCAGCCTCCATTTTGTCTGCTTGATCTGTATTCTGAATAAGCAGGAGCTACTCCACTCTAAGATGAAAGCTGCAGATCTTGAGCAGGCGCAGTACTAACACAGGATGAAAAGTTCAGTTAATTGGCAGAATGTTCAGGAGTGCCAGGATGGCGCTCGGGCGAAAGGCCCAGTAGGTGAGTGGGTCAGCAGAATCATAACTCTGAAGTAAACAGCAACAGTAAGTATGTACAGAACAAAAGGGGTGACAGAAAGGTCAAGCTGCCTCAGCCTGAACTGACTTAGGCCAATTTGGGGCTGCCTCTTCTGATAGAGGAAGATGAGGTAATGTGTATTAGAACTGTATAAAAAGACTGTGCTGGCAGTCAGTCAGGAGCCTGCGAAGAAAGCAGTCGGGGGAAGACAGATGAAGAAATTAGAAACCAGCAAGGAGAGCTGCTAAAGAATTATCAGAAACTGGGCTTGTCTGCACTTACCAGGGGATCGACACAGCGATCGAAGCACTGGCAGTTGATTTAGTGGCTCTAGTGAAGACCCGCTAAATCGACCGCAAATCACTCTCCCATCGACTCCTGTACTCCACCGGATCGAGAAGAGTAAGGGAGTCAACGGGAGAGCGTCTCCCGTCGACATCACGTAGTGTGGCCCCCGCGGTAAGTAGATCTAAGCTATGTGGACTTGAGTTATGCTATTGACATATGACAAATTGCGTAGCTCAGATCGACTTTTCCCTATAATGTAGACAAGGCCTAGTGTAGAGACAGAGAAGAAGACCAGAACAAAATGAAGCTGACTAACCAGAACTGAGCAGCAACCACGATTAAAGAATTCCAAAACGTTTATAAAAAGCAGTAACAGCAATTAAAGGATATCAAAGGATTTATAGAGTAAGTCTGCCAGCTTTTAAATATAATTTTTAGTGTAGTCTAGCATAGTATTTAATACGTGTATGCTTGAAATATGTGTGTGCGTTAATAAGAATGCATGAAATAGTTAATTGCAACTTATGTAAAATTCAGCGTATAATTTAAGAACTGTCTGCAATTTGTTACAAATTGGCCATTTGTAGCAAACTGCTTTGCTTAGAATAATTTAAATTGTATGCTACTGCAGTTTAAATGCTCTAATTTACAATTAGGGATTTGTGTCTGATTTCAATTTTTAGATTACCGTATAAACTTGTTCATAAGCCGAATATTTTTGGTAAAAAAATGAGACATCAGAGAGCAGGGGTCGGCTTATAAATAGGTCTACTCCAAAATTTGATGATTTTAAACTCTATGGCAGTGGTTGGCAATCCATGGCATGCGTGCCAAAGGCAGTACACAAGCTGATTTACTGTGGCATGCTGCTGCCAGCCTGGTGTCCCTGCCACTGGCCCCACTCAGCCCACTGCCGGTCTGAATGGATGGAACCCCGGGCCGGCAGTGGGCTGAATGGGGCTGGCGGCAGAGACCCCGGCTGGCAGGGGCCGGCAGACAGAACCCCAGACCGGCAGCAGGCTGGGTGGCTCAGTCTGCTGCCAGCTGGGGTCCCAGCCGCCAGCCCCGCTCAGCCTGCTGCCGGTCAGGGGTCCCAGCCGCCAGTCTGCTCAGCCTGCTGCCAGTCTGGGGTTCCATCCACCGGCCCCTGTAAATGTAAAATATATTATTGGCACACAAAATCTTAAAATTACTGCGAATAAATGAAGACTTGGCACACCACTTCTGAAAGGTTGCCGACCTCGTTCTATGGAATCATTGAATTGAATATCTAATACATTGTCGTTTTGTTTACCTGGAGCATCTGCAGGCATGGAGCCCCTCAGCTCTCTGTGGCCACAGTTCGCCGTTCCCAGCCAATGGGAGTTGCAGGAAGTGGCGCCACTTCCCACAGCTTCCATTGGCTGGGAACGGCAAACCGCGGCCACAGGGAGCTGAGGGGCTCCATGCCTGCAGACGCTCCAAGTAAACAAAATGTCCCCACTCGCCACTGCTTTACGCTGACGGGCCGGGATTCAAAGTTTTCCAACCCCTGAAATATAGGGTCAGCTTATGAAAAGGGTCATAAGTTTTTGCTATTTTTACCTATCCATTTTGGGGGGTCAGCTTATAAACGAACGACCTAATGAACGAGTATATACGGTAAGGATTCATTACTTTAATAAGAAGACACTTTGTTTTGGAAAATATACCTCGGGTGTCAATCACCTTATCGGAAAGTTATATCTGTGTCCTTGGTGTTTCCTTAACAACCCTGGAAACTCATACTTTCGGAAGAACAGACCAACGGAGTATTAGGGAGGTTATTAGAGGGGGGTCCCAAAATCTATTTTTTGGGGTAACAGCCCCAAAGAATGGAAGAGTACTAGGTCCTTGGTGATTGCTGATTGTACCTTGGGGAAGGAACGACCTTTGAGAAGCCATTCGTCCAGATGGGAGAATGCAATGACCAAGAGGAAACACTCAATACTGATAGTGGTCGCTGCCAATGACAAACTGAAGTACACATCAGTGAGCTGGATACATTGCAATATGAAAATACACATTCTGAATGTCAAGGGCCACAAACAGTCCCCGATATAACATAGTATTATTGTTGCTATGGTTACCATTCTGAACCTCTATGATAGAATGAATGTGTTCAGAGTCCTGAGGTCCAGGATTGGTCTCCATCCTCCTTTCCTCTTGGGTACCAAGAAGTACCTGGAGTAGAACCCTTTCCTGATGAAAGATGGGGAACTAGTCTGATCACCTCCAGAAGGAGGGATTGTAACTCTTGCGTTAGGAGACCCTTGTGAGAAGGGTCCCTGAAAAGGGAAAGGAAGGGGAGTGGAGGAGGATGGATCTGAAGAGAATGGTGTAGCCTGATGTAATGTAATGACTTATAGCATCTGTCTAATGTGATGTTCTCCCGAGAAAGTCTTCCCTTTTTCAAGATATCGCTGGGGGAGGTGCGGGGAGGAGTGTAGCAGGAGGGTGGTGCAACATATGACCCAGATGATGGAAGAACTCATGACCTTCAAATGAACGGTCAAAACAGATAGTTACAAGTTGCTTACTGAAAGAGGACAGCAGATGATGGGCCCTTCTTATTGAATCCAGGCCTCTTCTTGGATGATTGTATGATTCTTTGAAAGGTTTCGTACTGGACTGGGTGAGACGGTTTGGCTGTGACCTGATGAATTTTCTCTTAGTTGCAGGGGCACTGATGTCCAGGGATTAGAGGGTTACTCCAGAGTCCTTCAAATAGTGAAGGGAATCATCCATGGCATTGCTGAAGAGCTTGGGGCCTTCTTGTTGTGAGTAGCTGATCAGGAGCAATGTTGTCTGTCTCTCTCATTTATAGCGTTGACTACCATGAAATGTGGGATGGCATGGGAGGAGTGGTATTCTGAGCCGTTGGAGGGTACATAGTATTTAATCATAAAAGTGTAGGACTGGAAGGACATCAAGAAGTCCAATCTCCTGCACTCCAGGCAAGACTAAGTATTATCTAGACCATCCCTGACAGGCGCTTCTCTAACCTGCTCTTAAAAACCACCAATGACAGAATCCACAACTTCCCTAGGCAATTTATTCCAGGGCTTAACTACCCTGACAGGAATTTTCTCCTAACTTCCAACCTAAACTCCACTTGCTGCAATTTAATCCCCTTAACCTCTGAGGTTAGGACAAGAAGCAACAAGAACAATTTTTCACTGTCCTCACTAAAACCAACTTTTACATATTTGAAAAGTATTATGTCCCCTCTCAGTCTTCTCGTCTCCAGACTAAACGGAGCCATTTTTTTTCCCAATCTTTCCTCATAGGTCATGTTTTCTAGACCTTCAATCTGGACCTTCTCCAATCTGTCCACATCCTTCCTGAAATGTGGGGCCCAGAAGTCGACAATACTCCAGTTGAGGCTCTCTCAGTGCAGAGTAGAGCGGAAGAATTAATTCTTGTGTCTTGCTTACAATACTCCTGCTAATGCATCCCTGAATGATGTTTGCTCTTTTTTTTTTTTTGGCGCAAAAGTGCTACACTGTTGGCTCATTTCGCTTGCGATCCATTATAACCCCCAGATCCCTTTCTGCAGTATTCCTTCCTAGGCAGTCATCTCCTATTTTGTATACGTGCAAATAATTGTTCCTTCCTAAGTGGAGTATCATGGAATCATAGAAGACTAGGGTTGGAAGAGACCTCAGGAGGTCATCTAGTCCAACCCCCTGCTCAAAGCAGGACCAACACCAACTAAATCATCCCAGCCAGGGCTTCCTCAAGCCAGGCCTTAAAAACCTCTAAGGATGGAGATTCCACCACCTCCCAAGGTAACCCATTCTAGTACTTCACCACCCTCTTAGTGAAATAGTGTTTCTTAATATCCAACCTAGACCTCTCCCACTGCAACTTGAGACGATTGCTTCTTGTTCTGTCATCTGCCACCACTGAGAACAGCCAAGCTCCACCCTCTTTGGAACCCCCCTTCAGGTAGTTGAAGGCTGCTAGCAAATCCTCCCCTCACTCTTCTCTTCTGCAGTAAGAGCCCAGTTCCCTCAGCCTCTCCTCATAAATCATGTACCCCAGTCCCCTGATCCTTTTCATTGCCCTCCGTTGGACTCCCTCCAATTTGTTCACATCCTTTCTGTAATGGGGGAGGCCCAAAACTGGACGCAATACTCCAGATGTGGCCTCACCAGTGTCAAATAGAAGGGAATAATCACTTCCCTTAACCTGCTGGCAACGCTCCTACTAATGCAGCCCAAAATGCTGTTAGCCTTCTTGGCAACAAGGGCACACTGCTGACTTATATCCAGCTTCTCATCCACTGTAATCCCCAGGTTCTTTTCAGCAGAACTGCTGCTTAGCCAGTAGATCCCCAGCCTGTAGCAGTGCATGGGATTCTTCCTTCCTAAGTGCAGGACTCTGCACTTGTCCTTGTTGAACCTCATTAGATTTCTTTTGGTCCAATCTTCCAATTTGTCTAGGTCACCCTAGACCTTCTCTGCTAGATCAAAGAGCCCATTATTAAATATCTGTTCCCCATGTAGATGCTTACATACTATAGTCAAGTCAGCCCTCAATCTCTTTGTTAAGCTAAACAGATTGAAGCTCCTTGGGTCTATTACTACGGGCATGTTTTCCAATCCTCTAATCATTCTCCTGGCTCTCCATAGAATATCAGGGTTGGAAGGGACCTCAGGAGGTCATCTAGTCCAACCCCCTGCTCAAAGCAGGACCAATCCCCAACTAAATCATCCCAGCCAAGGCTTTGTCAAGCCTGACCTTAGAAACCTCTAAAGAAGGAGATTCCACCACCTCCCTAGGTAACCCATTCTAGTGCTTCACCTCCCTCCTAGTGAAAAAGTTTTTCCTAATATCCAGCCTAAACCTCCCCCACTGCAACTTGAGACCATTACTCCTCCTTCTGTCACCTGGTACCACTAAGAACAGTCTAGATCCATCCACTTTGGAACCCCCTTTCAGGTAGCTGAAAGCAGCTATCAAATCCCCCCTCATTCTTCTCTTCTGCAGATTAAATAATCCCAGTTCCCTCAGCCTCTCCTCATAAGTCATGTGCTCCAGCCCCCTAATCATTTTTGTTGCCCTCTGCTGGACTCTTTCTAATTTTTCCACATCCTTCTTGTAGTGTGGGGCCCAAAACTGGACACAGTATTCCAGATGAGGCCTCACCAATGTCGAATAGAGGGAAATGATCATGTCCCTCAATCTGCTAGCAATGCTCCTACTTATACAGCCCAAATTGCCGTTAGCCTTCTTGGCAACAAGGGCACACTGTGGACTCATTTAGCTTCTCATCCACTGTAACCCCTACATCCTTTTCTGCAGAACTGCTGCTTAGCGAGTTGATCCCCAGCCTGTAGCGATGCATGGCATTCTTGTGTCCTAAATGCAGGACTCTGCACTTATCCTTGTTGAACCTCAGATTTCTTTTGGCTCAGTCCTCTAATTTGTCTAGGTCCCTCTGGACCCTATCCCTACCCTCCAGCGTATCTACCACTCCTCTCAGTTTATTGTCCTCTGCAAACTTGCTGAGGGTGCAATCCATCCCATCCTCCAGATCATTAATGAAGATATTACAAAACTGGCCCCTGGACCGATCCTTGGGGCACTCCGCTTGATACCGGCTACCACCTAGACATGGAGCCATTGATCACTGCCCATTGAGCCAGCTAATGTAGCCAGCTTTCTATCCACCTTATAGTCCATTCATCCAGTCCATACTTTAACTTGCTGGCAAGAATACGGTGGGAGAGCATATCAAAAGCTTGGCTAAAGTCAAGGAATAACACATCCACTGCTTTCCTCTCATCCACAGAGCCAGTTATCTCTGACTTGCCCTTGGTGAATCCATGCTGACTGTTCCTGATCACTTTCCTCTCCTCTAAGTGCTTTAAAATTGATTCCTTGAGGACCTGCTCCATGATTTTTCCAGGGACTGAGTTGAGGTTGACTGGCCTGTAGTTCTCCGGATCATCCTCCTTCCTTTTTTAAAGATGGGCACTACATTAGACTTTTTCCAATCTCCCCTCCCCCCAAAAATCCCCATGAGTTTTCAAAGATAATGGCCAATGGCTCTTCAATCACATCCACCAACTCCTTTAACACCCTCGGATGCAGTGCATGGACTTGTGCTTGTCCAGCTTTTCTAAATAGGGCTGAACCACTTCTTTCTCCACAGATGGCAGGTCACCTCCTCCCCATACTGTGCTGCCCAGTGCAGTAGTCTGGGAGCTGAACCTCTCCAATTTACCAATTTATCAACATCCTTTTTGAATTGTAGGAACCAGAACTGGACACAGTATTCCAGCAGCAGTCATACCAGTGCCAACTATAGAGGTAAAATAATTTCTCTACTTCTACTCAAGATTCCCCGTTTATGCATCACAGGATCGCATTAGCTTTTTTGGCCACAGTATCACACAGGGAGCTCATGTTCAATGGATTATTCACTACAATACCAAAATCTTTTTCAGAATCACTGCTTCCCAGGACAGAACATTTTTTGTTCCTAGATATATACATTTACAATACATTTAGGTGTATTAAAATGCGTATTGTTTCCTTGTGCCTAGTTTACTAAAGGATTCAGATCAGTCTGAATCCTGTCCGCTTCATTATTTGCCATTCCTCCAATTTCTGTGTCATCTGCAACTTTATCAGTGATGATTTTATGTTTTCTTCCAGGTCACTGATGCAAATGTTAAATAGCATAGGACCAAGAACTGATCTCTGTGGGCTCCCACTGGAAACAAGTTTGACGATGATTCTCCATTTACCATTACATTTGGACACCTATCAGTTAACCAGCTTTTAATCCATTTAATGTGTGCCAAATCAATTTTATATCGTTTTGGTTTTTTAAATCAAAATGTCATGCAGTCTATCATGTCAGCACTATTATCTTTATCAACAAAACTTGTACACTCATAAAAAAAAAGATATCAAGTTAGTTTGACAGGATTTATTTTCCATAACTAGTGTCGATTTGCATTAATTACATTAACTCCCTTTAATTCTTTATTAAATGAGTCCCATGTCAGTTGCTCCATTATCTTGCCCAAGATAGATTTCAGGCTGACAAGCCTGTAATTACCAGGGTCATCCCATTTACACTTTTTAAAACCTAGCACAGCATTGGCTTTCTTCCAGTCTTCTGAAACCTCCCCACTGCTCCAAGACAGATTGAAAATAAACATTAACGGTCCAGAGACCTCCTCAGCCAGCTTTTAAAACTCTTGGATCCAAGTTATCTAGACTTGCTGATTTAAATGTGTCGAACTTTAGTAGCTTCTGTTTACCATCCTCCAGAGATACTAATGCAATGGAAAGTGTTATCACCACATGACAAGACTATATAATCTGTTTTCCCTCCAAATATAGAACAGAAATATTTATTAAATACTTAATTGTTAATTATTGTTAATAATTCTACAATTTCCATCTAGTAATGGACCAATACGAGAGGATTCTTTTTGTTTTTAATATATTTTAAAAATTCCTCCTTATTGTCCTTAATTCTATTGGCCTGAGTTCTCCTTGTGTCCCTTGGCTTCCCTTATCAATTTTCTATGATGCTTAACTTCTGACTTACTCATTACTATCAACTTTCCCTTTCTTCTATATATCTGTGAGTGTATAGATAGATATAGCTGCCTTCACTTCTCCTCTAAACCATGTTGATTTTTTAACCAGTATAGCTTTTTTCCTCATTTGTGCTGTTTGGGCATCTAGTAAAGTGTTCTTAAATTATTCCAAATTACTCGTTTTCCTGGTCAATTTTTTCCTCCCAGCTGATCTGGCTTAACTATTTTCAGCTTTGAAAAACTAGCTCTATTAAAGCATCCAGTATATACATTACTGGTCAGGACTTTATTTTGCTTGCACTTTATAAATCTGATCAAGTCATGATAAGAAGTTATTCACGTTGTGCAGTAATGATGGTTCTTTGATATGTGTCCCCCTATGGGTGTTCTACTGTAGGTGTGTCTGAATTCCTGCACTGCTGATTGGAGAACTTTGGTAGCCGTGTCCATTGGGCCTGTGCCTGGACTGTCTCTCCTCATGCTGCACCACAAGGCTAGCCAGCGCTAGCAAGCTAACTGTCCTCAGCGTCTTCTCTATTGCAGTCATAAAAGGAGAACTCCGAAGTAGAGGGGAGGAAGGTGGGTTGTGGAACACCCATAGGGACACATCTTGAAGAACCATCGTTACTGCACAAGATAACTTCTTCGAGTAGTGTCCCTATGGGTGCTTCATCGTAGGTGACTCCCGAGCAGTACCCTTTTTGAAGGGACTTTGGAGTTGGGTCAAGTCCTATAGAGCCAAAGATGGCATCAGAGGCCGAGTGCCCAGTGATCACATAATGTTCTGCAAAAGTATGGACTGACGCCCTGTCGCCGCTCTGCAGATCTCTGTGATAGGAACATCCTTGAAAAAAAGCGACGGATGAGAAGACTGACCTTGTGGAAAATGTACAGATTGAGTCTGGGTGTGTGTGTGTGTGTGGGGGGGGGTCACATTATGAATTTGGTAGCAATTCAAGACCTACTTGGAGAGTCTTTGGGCTGATACTGCTGAGCCCTTGGGGCTTTCTACCACAGAAAGGAAAAGTCTCAGAGACTTCCTGAAGACTTTTGTCCTATCCAGGTAGAAGGCCATGGCTCTCCTAACATCTAGGATATGTAGTATAGCCTCCCTATTGTCTTGGTGAGGCTTGGGGGTAGAAGATTGGAAGGTGAATCGATTGAATCGTGAAATGGAGAGGTTATGTTAGGGATGAATTTTGGATGTGGCCTAAACGTAACCTTGTCTATAAAGCTGCTCTTTCTCCTATTCTTCTGGCTGAGGTAATAGCTATCAAGAATGCCATTTTAATTGATAAATATGTTAGTGAACAGGTGGCCATGGGTTCAAAGAGGGGCCTAGTCAGCGCTTTCAGTATCAGGTTTAGGTCCCACACGGGGTATAAAGACAAGGTCGAGGGAAGAGGTTTATTATAACTTTAATGAACCTTTTAGTGGTTGGGTGCAACAGCATCGAGTATCCCAGCTGTAATAGCTACTAGACAGACCTTAAGAGATTTTAGGGATAATCCTGACTAAGGGTCAGAGCATATTCAAGATTATATGAAAGAGTTGCTGATATTGATAGAGATTTGTTGGGATGTGCACCAAATCTGAGACTTGGACCATTTCTGCAGGTAAGTATGTAGTGTGGAGGACTTTCTACTGTGTAATATCTCTTGTATTTTCCTTTGAGCATGAACTTTCTAGATCAGGGATCTCAAACTCCCGGCCTGTGGGCCATCTGCGGCCCTGAACCTCTCCACTGTGGCCTGCGGAGGAGAGATGCAGGCAGATACCCTGCAGACAATGTCCACTGTAGGCGCCGCCCCCCATAGCTCCCATTGCCTGGGGGAGAGGAACAGAGATATCATCATTAGTTGCCAGGCAGAGTCAGCCATAGAGGCAGCATCACTTTTTTCCCCCACAATGAATATAAACAAGTCAAAATATCAAACAACTATCTGATGCACACCTTGCTGCAATCCTAAAGGTTTCAACTGCACAGTCACGAAGGCCAAACATCAACAAACTGACAGAACTGAAACATTGCCAGGTGTCTGGCAAACACTAAACTCTCTGGCAGGCGAAGAATTGTATGACAGCTTTATTATTTCTAAGAAATAAAAAATACAATATAAACATTTTCTTTTCTGAACACCATCTTCAGTGACATTATTGGCCCACTGGGAGGATTTGAGGACTGGCACTGGCTCTAAGGCAAATTGAGTTTGAGACCCCTGTTCTAGATGCTGAAACTAAGCAGGAGCCATGCTTTGAGGTGGAGAATCCCAAAGTTGGGATGTAGGGTACACCGTTGGGCCTGTGAGAGGAGGTGCAGAAACGTTCGGAGCGAGATTGTTGGCACGCTGCGAGCTGTGTCAGGTAAGGATATCAGGTCTGTCTCAATCAAGTAGGACCCATCAGGATGATAGGAGCTCTGTCCCTTTTTATTTTTAAACAGGACCCTCAGCAGAAGAGGAAAACAGGAAAAAAAGCATAAAGGTCCTTGTCCCAAGCAAGAAGAGGAGCATTGTCCAGAGAGTGCTGTCCCATCTCCACCCTGGAGCAGTAGCATGGGACATTTCTTGAACAAGTTGTGACGTACTGATGGGTGCATCTCCCACTCAGGTTTGTGCAGGAATCTACGACTGAGGTGGTCTACTATAGAGTTTTGCATGTCCAAAAGGTTAGCCGCAGACGAAGTGACGTGAGAAGTGCACCAGTTCCATAGTCTCATTGCCTCCGTGCATAGGGAGGGTGACATGCTTCCCCATCCCCCGCTGATGGTTGATGTAGTACATACAGGCTACGTTGTCTGTTAGGATCTTTGTATTTGATCCTGCAATCAGCAGGAGGAAATGGGCGGAGGCATTCATGACCACTCAGTTGTGTGTAGAGACATCTCCATAGGTGACCATTTGCCTTGAATCGTGAGGCAATTTAAATGTGCACTCCACCCTACGAGTTATGCGTTGGTGGAAGGAGCAATGATAGGGACGTGTGAGAAGGGGATCCCTTTGCACAGATTGGTCAGTTCCTTCCACCAGTTTACAAAAATAACAAGGAGTCTGGTGGCACTTAAAGACTAACAGATTTATTTGGGCATAAGCTTTCGT
Organism: Trachemys scripta elegans; assembly: GCF_013100865.1. NCBI lineage: Eukaryota > Metazoa > Chordata > Testudines > Emydidae > Trachemys > Trachemys scripta. The sequence continues at coordinate 24,716,834 of NC_048300.1, read as the reverse complement.
GGGTAAAAACCTCACTTCTTCAGATGCAACTTTCCACCAGTTTAAGGAGTTTTTAATTCTGGTGGGTAGTGACAGAGGTTTGTCCAGCCTGTCCCTGTTTGGTCTGTAAACCGAACTAAACCATAGTTGGAGGCATCACATATGCAGTCTGGCATGTGGTATCTCTCCCATGCCTGCTGCCATATGTCCTAAGAGTTAGAGGCAGAGTCTGGCTGGTATCCATGGACTGTACTGAATGGTGCCTGTGAGTGAAACCAGAGATAGGAACTTGTGTTGAGGTAGGAGGGCTTTGGCCTGTAGGATGTCTAAGTTAGCCTCTACAGATTCTAGTGTTGAACTGAAGTGAGCGTTGACTTCTGGGTGTTGATCTGTAAACTCAGTTCTGTGAACAAGTGTATCATAGTGTCAACAGCTTTGTGGGCCTCCTGAAGATATCGGGCTCTGAGGAGACAGTCTCCAAATATGGGCAAATCATTATCACTTGCAAGCGTGAGTAGCTACCACAGAGAACTTTGGAAAAAGCTCTAGGGGCTGATGACAGACCGGAGAGGAAGACACTGTATTGATAATGGCCATGTTCAAGAGCGAACCTGAGAAATCGTCTGTGAGTTGGTAGGATCGAGATGTGAAAATAGGTATCCTGGAGGATGAGGGCCAAAAACCAGTCTTCCTGTTTCAATGTTGGAATGATCGTCAATAAGGTGACCATCTTGAACTTCTGAGTCTTGACAAACTTGCTGACAGCTCTGAGGTCCAATAAGGGTCTCCAACCTCCCTTTCTTTTGGGTATTATGAAGTAACAAGAGTAGAATCCCTTGCCTCGCAGATGCTGAGGTACTGATTCTGTGGCTCCTAACTGGAGGAGGAGATCTATCCCCTGTTGTAGTAAATTCTCGTGAAAAGGGTTCCTGAAGAGGGACGGGGAAGAAAGGTGAAATGGATGGGGTAACCGGATTGGACGATCTGTAAAAGCCATTATCTGACATTATGCATTCTCAGGAACTGGGGAACACTGTCAATCGGTGGCCAAATGGGTATACAACCAGGGTCGATTGTGTCAGTTGTGGAGAGTGGTCTCACGGCGCCTCAACCTGCCCATCAAAAGTGATGTTTAGATGCAGGGGGTTGGGACAAGTTTTGTGGACCAGACTGTTTGCACTTTGGGAATTTCCCTTTTTGTCTCTGCGGTTCGTAATGGTGCTGAGGTCAATATTGAGCCGCATATGGTTTGTGTTGAGATTGGGAACTAAAACACCTCTTTTGCCCCAGAGTATAGATTCCGAGTGACTTTAGGGTAGTCCTGGAATCCTTCAGGGTATGAAGGGAGGCATCCATCTTTTCGGTGAAGACTTTTGTGCCCTAAGGAAGAACTTCCACTGTGGACTGCACCTCTTTCACGAATCCCAACAAATAGAGCCATGATGTCAGTCGCATCACCACCATTGTGGAGGTGGACCTAATTGCTGTTATCAGCGGTGTCGAGGGATGATTGTAATGAAGTTTTTAACACAGCTCTGGCAGTTTTTCAATAAAAAAATTTCAACCTGGCAGTTGACAATACAGAATTACAAGGGGGCCGAGGAATAGTTCTTCCTGCCAAAGAGATCCAGGTATTTCCAGTCTCCGTCGTCTGATGTAGCCCTACACTAGTGTTGCCTGCCACAGGAATGGACAGGGTCTACCATGATGGAATTAGGTTGTGAGTCGGGAAAGGAAATTATGTTCCTTTGCTGGGACATAATATTTTTTATCTGCCCACTGGAAAGCTGGAGCCACCAAAGCCGGGGTTTGCCAAACTGTTTTGGCCAGGTCTAAAACGGCCTCATTAATTGGAAGGGCAACCTTTGATACAGAGGAAGAGTGGAAGATATTGAGCAGTTGATGCTGGGTGTCTCTGATCTCTTCCAACTGTTTGTGAAGGGTGTCCACCACCCTCCTTGCCAGCTCCTGGAAAAGACGGACGTCATCTGCCAGAAATGATGGAGGAGGCACAACAACTTTGTCCGGGGAGGAGGAAGATTTGGCCTTAGGTACTCCTCTGTTCTGGCTTCCTCAATCTCCTGAGGTGGTTCAGAGGCCTGGATGCTGTAACTGACTGTTACTGTACTTAGTTCCCAACAGTCCGATGTTACATATGATCATGCTGGGCTGAAGGGCGATAGGCATTCCAAAAACAAAAAGGGGTGATATATCAGTCTCAACTCCAGATCTATCACCCTCGGCCGTACCTTCAAAAGGCCTGCCTAGCCCCGCTGCGATATCGAAGAGAGCCTGCCTGGGAGACTGAGGTGGGAAGGAAAGGTTGGCATCACTTATAGCCCTTCCCTTTTCTTTTGTAGGGCTCTTGCCTGGGAGGCACCGCAAACTTGGGAGGCTGCTGGGGCCTGAAGTGCTTCCTGGAAGCTGGAGGCCTATAAAAGGCCCAAGGAGCAAAAGATGGCCATCAAGTCCTTGAAGCATCGAGTCTGTCTGTTCCGAGAACAGGGAGGTGGCCTGAAAGGGGAGGCCAGATGACTGGAGCCACGAACAGCGCCTCATGGTGACTGCTGACACCATAGTCTTGGTTGCTGAGTCAGCTGCATCCAGAGCCTCCTGGAGGGAGGTCCTGGCCACAGTCTTGCCCTTCTCTAGGATGGCCATGGACCCCTGCATTTACTCCTGTGGCAGGGAGTCCTTAAATTTGACAATGATTCCCACAGATTAAAATCTTACATCCTGAGCAGGGCCTGCTAGTTGGAGATACTTAACTGGAGACTTCCCATCTAATAAACCTTACATTCAAACAGGTCCAGTCTCTTGGGCTCTATTTAGGAGGGTAGCACTCAACTGCCCGGTCTGACCTGCTCATTCACCACCACCAAGGACACCAGTGGGGTGGGGGATGCGAGTAATGCTTTGTTAACAGGCAAGACCACTCTTGAAGGAGGAGCTGCAGCCAGGATGTCTATTAGGCTTAAGCTACTCAACTTCTGGGCCCAAGTTCACAGCTATCCTTTTCAGGAACTTCTGTTGGGCCCTGAAGTCATCCTCTGGGAGGGGGTTATAAGGGAATGCAACAGCCTCATCTGGGGATGACGAAGAGGATGCCTGTGCCAGAGGAGGGGCTCCCTCTCTTCCACCATGTCCACTGGGGCCATTTCCTGGACATCGGCACCAGGGTCAGTACTGGAGTCCGGGTCCAGAGCCAGGCGGGACAATAGTTTGCCTTTCTGACATTACAAAGTATGAGAGTACAGGGAGAACCCCCCAAGGATTCTAGTACTGCCACTGCATCAGCCAGTGGCCTGGTGGCCAGGCATCGGCAGAAGAGCCAGTACCGAAGTCTGGTTTTTAGGCCCAGTACCCACTTGCTCCTCCAGGTAGTGCCGGGAAACTGGGGACCGGCAGCGGGCTGATGACCATTGCATTCGGACCATGGAGGGTTTGTCCCTGGATGGTGCTGCGCTGGAGCTTGCCGCATCCTGCCCCTTTCTGTCCCCAGTCGCCTTGGCTCATGAGAGGCCTTGAGGGATCAGTGGGATTGGGAGGTACAGCAGGTCCTTTGCCACCTAGAAAGCCTCTGGATGGAAAGGAGCCAGCAGATGCCTGACCCCCTGGCTGCTCCTGGGAGTCAGTGATGGGTCCCGTATTGGACTCAGCGCCCTAGGCGGAGTTATTGGCACCATCAGAAACTCTGGAGAGAGCAAATGGCCCGACCTGGGTCTCAATATGCTAGTCATATCCTGCTTGTCTCTCCTTTGCACTGGAGAATGCCATCTCTCAGTGCATTGTTTCTTATGCCTCTTCCTCTGCACCAGGGATGGAGAGCGGTGCTGGGAAGAGCCACATGCCGGGGAGCACACATGGATGTCAGGGTGCTTGGCACTGATTCAGAACAGCTTGGCTCTGAGGCCGGTCTGAGGGCCACCTCCACAAGAATGGCCTTCAGTCGAATGTCTCTATACTTTCTCATGCAGGATTTGAAGTCTCTACAGATCTCACACTTTAACATGAGACTCCCCTAGACATTTTAGACAGCTAGTGTGAGAGTCACTAACTGGCATCGGTTTGCTGCACAAGGCACACAGCTTGAAGCCTGGGGACTGGGGCATGCCCAGCTCCTGGGGCGAAAAGTCTCACAACAAGAGGGACAGCTACTAACACTACTATATATACACACACTAACTCTAACTAAGAACTATATACATGGACTACGATAACTATACAAAATACAAACAGAGAAAGTCCAAACCACTGGGAAAGGAGCCTTGCTTAGCAAGAAGAGTCGTTCCAGCAACCGTCATAGACGGTAAAAAGAAAGAGGACGCGGGGCCTGCAGCACCATTTATACCAGTACATATGTGCACAACTCCAGAGGGCAATAGAACCAGCCCAACGGATACCACTGAGGAAAAAATCTCCAGCAACTGTGCATGTGGCGCACACACATATCCCCACCCACACACCTAGCATGGAATGGACATGAGCAAGCACTGGAAGAAGAACTGCAAACAGAAAAACAACAGCCTTAACTAACTGCTAATGGCTCCATCTCTAGCCAGGGGCAGTTGAGAAGGAACTGAGGACAGTTAGCTCATGCACGTGGGCTAGCTTCATGGCGCAGCACGAGGGGAGACTGCCCAGGCACAGGCCCAATGGACACTGCTACTGAAGTTCTCTCCCCCATTAGCAGCACAGGGACACGGACACAGCTACAGTGGAGCACCCATAGCAACATCATTCAAAGATGAACTTGTACCTAAGCTCTCAATTTTTAGTTCTGTGATCAGTATCTGTTTATCTGGTAGGACAAGACCTAGAAGAATTCCTCCGTGTTGGCTGCAAACACTTGAGTTAGGAATTTTTCATGCATGTTTAGAAATTTCAAAGATGTTTCAATACTGACAGCATGAGATCTCCAGCATGTGTCACTAAAACTGAAGTTCCACATGATCACGCAGCTTCCTCCCCCACTGCCCCACACACTTTATAGACAGATGTGTAAGGAGGTGGTCATTCTGTTCCCTAGTGTGATTTGGAGGTCTATAACAGTCTCCCAACTAATTTTGTGCTTTAAAGACATTGATCCAGAAGCATTCAAGATCATTTTCTTCCAAGCTATTAGTGACAAACAGGTAATGCCATTTTTTTACTTAAAAGTACCACTCCTCCTTCCCTTTTATCCACTTAATCCTTCCAAATTAGCGTTTAACTATTGAGTAAGATTCCCATAGTGTGAATCATCGCACCAGGTTTCAGTAATACCAACTAGTTTTAATTTATGCTCATAAATGAGCAATTCCAATTACTTGTTTGTAACGGAGACTAACACTAGCCTATAGGCAATTCAAGAATTTCTTCTCTTCATGTTTTTGGTTCCTTGATCAATTTTGTTCTCAACCTCTTGACTGTGTACTGAGTACTCACATTTTCCCCCTTTTTACCCTTCCCCTATAGTATTAGTTTAACCCCTCCTGACTACTCTAGTTAGTCTATTCCCTGAGGAAATTGGTCCCCATTCTACTGAGGTGGAGGCCACTCAAACTATACAGCCCCCTCGACCCACAGAAAGCGGACCAATGTTCCACAAAATCAACACCCTCAACCTTACACCACTCACCTAGCCAGCAGTTCACTTCCAGAATCTTCTGCCTTCTTTCCAGGAAAGATCTCAGAGAAGACTGCTTTGACATTCCTTTTCTTCAGCATGCTTCTGAGCGCCCTGAAGTCATCTACTCTCCGCAATATATCAAACGACACAGAACGGGAGGAGGCGGCATAATTGCTCATCTGAGGAGGATCGCGACTTGTTCAATGGCACTGCCTCTTCTTCAGCTCTCCTTCTAGAGGATCCTGGGGTACCAGTGGTTGCCCCTCTTGGAGGGTCCTCTTGAGTAATGGTATCCTCTAGAGAACTGGTCTCCCTATGGGATCCAAGGAGTCAAGAAAGTCCAGTCTTATGGGACATAAGGGAAGGGGGAGGGACCCCAAGAGTGCTCCTGCCAGAGGTGGTGTCGGATCAGTCATTGGTTTCTGGAGTCTCTTTCTAGGTATACATCTTAGGGGAGCAATGTTCAAATGGAAAGGTAGTGGAATCCTGGGCAGAGATCTCAAGCATCTGAGGAGGTGGTATCCCCGGTTTTAAGGAGAAGTGGGGGGTTAATGGTGTCTGCACTGGTGTTTCATTGCTTGCATCTGCAGGTTTGGCAGCAGCAGGGTGCATGTCAGTACTGCCAGGAGATCCCTCTTGGTACCTCTCAGTAGAGGGGATTCAGGTTCTTCAAACATTTGGAAGTCCTCTTGCAACAGAAACCTAGTTAGTACTGGTGAAGCAGGGCACTCAGTGGCTGGTTGCAAAACACAAAAACAGGGCGAGCCGCGCAAAAGCATACAGCATATGTGGAAAATTAATAAAACAAAATGAAAAGGTAAGAATAAAACAAGCAAGCTGGCTAAAACTGAGGCTAATGTACTCAGAAAGGCTCAGTCTCTAACCACAGGCAGCTGAGAAGGAACTAGAGTTGCGTCTGCCCACCCCCATATGACCTTGCATTGGACCATGAAGATAAACAGGGTGCAGGTGCAGGCCCTGTTACCAAAAAATCTCCAAACAAAATCGCACTGGTGTGTGCACACCTGAAGTGGAGCACCTATAGGGGACACCTACTCAAAGAATTAAGATGTTTATCTCAAGTCACATGATGTATGGTATACAACAGTTTTGTACTGCAAAACAGAAATTATAAATAAATTACCTTTTTTAGTTTCCATAAACTTTTCATAACTATCTGGAAAGTCATCCTCCTGTTTTGATTTCTCTATTGGAGGTACAACAGCTTCACCTTCTTCCTCTTCATCTTCATTGAACCACATTTCTTCATCCTCCTCTAAGGCTCTTGCATCTCGGCGAAATCGGTTACTACGCAATATGGATGGGACGCTGTAAGAAACAACCACAAATGATTCAAGCCTTGTCGCTGGTTTACAATCAATGAAACAAGGAACCATGAATGGTTGACACAGTATGGCTAAAGATCAGCACAGAAGCAACCTGAAAAAAGTATAACTCACTGAAGCACAATACTCGAAGACTGTACTAGCTCATCCTGGAAATAATTTCTTGATGCCTTGAAATGAATTTAGTGGGTTGATGAAGGCAGTCTACATCAGGTTAGTTATTTAGATTATAAGTGTCCAGATAGAATGTACAAGAATCAAAGTGCCCAAAAGGCGAACTCTGCATGACAATGTCAGTAGTAAAGATTTCATAGAGGATTCTACTCTTGACCCTACCCAAGTTCTAGTAACCGCCACTCCAAATTAGAGTTTAAGTTTAATGTCAAATATGTCAGGATGGATTTAGAGCACACTACAAGATGCAGCTGTGTGTTATGAGCTATCCAACAGTGGTTTAGGTTGCACCAATTCAGCTGCGCTGCTGTAAGACCTCATGTAGCTGCTCTATGCTGTCAGGAGAGAGCTCTGTCATCGACATGGCGCTGTGTACACTGCCACTTATGCCAGCGAAATTTATGTCACTCAGGGGTGTTTTTTTCCCCCCACACCACTGAGGGACGCAAGTTTTGCCAATGTAAGTGGTAGTGTAGACATGGCCTTAATCAAATTTCTCTGATAGAAAACATTCCTTCCACCCTCAGCCACCCACCAATTTACTATTCAAGTTGGTCAGCTCTACAAGTCAGATTACTGTGTAAATTTAACGTGGAAACGAGAACGTGAAAAATAAAGTAATTCTACACACATCTAACTACTCTAGGGAATCCTCTAGAAAGAATATCCAGAAATGCTATTAGAATATTTTGTTTTATTACAAAAGTGAGTTTCAAGATGTGCGAATAATACAGTACCTGTTCAATTTCTGATTTTGTCTGTCTTTTTCTTGCTCATATTTAGTCTTCAGCCCCTTGAATGTCTGAACATATTCAATAGATTCAAGTGCCTTATAAAAGTTTTCAACTATATGTGCGGTAAGTGACTTGATATCTTCCTGCATAAGCACAAAACAATATTTAAATCTCAAATGTAATAGTAAGATACAGAAGGTTTTCAGTAAAGGCTATTAGCTTTAAAAGTTACTCGACTCGTTTTTCCAAAATGAAAAAAAATTATTGCAAATGACAAATGAGAAAGTTACTTCATTTCTCTTCATGGAAAAATTTAAATAAATAAATCTTTGAGATCAACAGAATTGCTTCTAATGTAAATGGAAAATGGATGCTTGAATTTATCTGCTCCTTATTCTCACTTGCTGTCTCTTATCTGTGATATCAATGTGAGTGTTTTATACACGATTACGCCTTCATGTGAAAAATACAAGGCAAGAGCAAATAAACATGTAACATTCATATAATAATCACAGAGTTTTAATATCCACTTTATATGTAATGTAGTTAATGTGGAACAGTTACCTCTCAGTCAGTCTCTAATGAATCCCACTTTATGGGCCTGATCATTTCTTTCTGTACTAAAATGGGCAAAGGGGGAAGAGTCAAAAAATGCCCATGTTTGAATGAACTGAAAACCCAATGCATTTTCTCTTTTTGTGGGAAAGATAACAGCTACAGGTAGAAGACACTTTTCTCCTCATGCAAAGCCCAAAGATTCATTTGACCCCAAACCTATGGCTCTCAAGACATCTACACCAAACAAATGTCATCCCAGGTATTCCTGCCAGTCCCCTCCTTCCTCCCCAAGCAGCCCAAACAGCTTAGTGGTCGTGATGCCATTGGTACCATTTTCCCATACCTTTCCCTACAAGGGTAGTGGGTAGAAGTAGCAGGCCTAAAATTAACATTGCTTTAAGCAACACACACACGCGCACACACACACACCCCCCTCTGTACGTTTTTACAGCTATTACATCGGGGTGGGCAAACTTTCTGGCCCGGGGGCCACATCTGGGTGAGGAAATTGCATGCAGGGCCATAAATGTAGGGCTAGGGCAGGGCGGCTGGGATGGGGGTGGGGTGGGGGTGCAGTGTACAGGAAAGGGCTCAGGGCAAGGGATTTGGGAGGGGCTCAGGCCAGGGCATTGGGGTGTGGGGTGCAGGCTCCGGCCTGGCGTTGCTTACCTGGAGTGGCTTTGAGGTAGCAGCAGCGCTAAGGCAGCTTCCCTGCCTACCCTGGCCCTGCTGCTCCGGAAGTGGCTGGCACCACATCCCTGCAGCCCCTGGTGAGGTGGGGGGGGAGGGGCGGGCAGAGGGCTCTGCGCGCTGCCCTCGCCTGCGGGTACCTCCCCCTAAGCTCTCATTGGCCGCAGTTCCCCATTCCAGGCCAATGGGAGTTGCGGGGGGCGATGCCTGCAGGTGAGGGCAGCGCGCAGAGCTCTCTGCCACCCCCCCGGGGCTGCTGTGCCGGCTGCTTCCAGGAGCAGCGTGGGGCTGGATCCAAAGCTCTGAGGGGCCGGATCTGGCCCGCGGGCTGTGGTTTGCCTACCCCTGTATTACATGCTGATTTCAAGAGGAGAATGTTAACCAATTCCCACCCCCCAACTTCTTGGCCAGACATGCTCCCTCAAGTCCTGCAGAACCCTAAACATGCCCATTTTCTGGATAGGGATTGCCAGCCACTCAAGGTGTTAAAGCATGCTGTATTTACTGGCCTCTTTCAGTCTGCAAACATCAAAGTGGGTCTCCGAACAACCTCTTGGTCTGACTTTGTGGACCTTCAGGGCACACTGCAAGGCCCTTCTCTTTACCCAGCCTTTGGGAGGGAAGCTGAAGTAGGCTGTGTCTACTTTGTTTTTCAGCATGTAATTTATGTTAAATTAGACTCCTTTAGACCTATATTCACACCCACTTGCTGACAGGCAATTTATGCCACATAACTTCTCTGAATTTCATCCAATAACTATGCAGTCGATTAGTCAGAAGGATGTCTTTCTAAAAGACACAGGTTTACATCCTTTGTAACTAGTCTATTTTGGCCTCAGTCTGGAAGTACAATTTATGTGTGGGTGAGAAATAGGGATTAGAGGGGAGTAAAACGGTAGTCAGAATAAAGAAGTGTTTAAACTTCCTCTTTCCTTGTTACACAGCAGGTAACAAAATTACTGCCCATGGGTAAGTGGAAGTCATTTCTGACTTTTCTGGTCAGAGAGCTCCCATATTAGGTATCTAAAATGTTCATTTAATAAAAAAAGGAAGTTAAACTCAAAAAGTCCCCATGCATACTGGTAACAGTTGACATTTACTCAACAAAAACTTGTGTGATAGCAACTCTTACACCAGACAGCTGACTGATGAGAGCACTATTACTCGTGCTATTTTTACTTCATGATGATAGTAGGATCACTATCACTACATGTATTCAAAGTTGTTCAACCACCTATTAGGAATGGTTTAGGAAAAATAAAACCAAACCTCCTGAGTTGCAAGGAGACTAGAACTCCCTTTTCACTACAACACTTTGATTCTAGAACAAAAGCACTTTTTCCAGTTTAGATGAATAAGAAATTATAGTTTTAGTCTTAGAAGACATTTTACTGATTTAAAGATACCATCTTAGATCCAAAGTGATATGCAAGACCTACAAATATAGGATAGTCTTGTGGGAAACAGCTACAGGTAGAAGACAATCTTCTCATCTCCCAAAGATTCACCTGACCCCAACTCTATAGATCTCAAGGCACCCACACCGAACAAGTATCATCCCAGGTACTCCTGCCAGTCCCCTCCTTTCTCCCCAAGTGGTTTGGTGGTTGTGATGCCATTGGTGCCGTTTTACCATACCTTTCCCTAGGCAGTGGGTAGAAGTAGCAGGTCTAAAAAAAGAGGGTTACACGCCTTTGTAACTGTTAGAGATGTGTTGCTCATATCCATTCCAATTAGGTGTGTGCGCGCCATGTGCACGGCCACCAGAGAACTTTTACCCTAGAAACACCCAGTGGGTCGGCTGTGGAGCCCCCTGGAGTGGCCCCTTCATGGCGCTGGATATATACTGCGGCCAACCCAGCACCCCCCTCAGTTCCTTCTTGCCGGTTACTCCGACAGAGGGGAAGGAGGGCAGGTTTGGAATGGATATGAGCAACACATCTCGAAGAACAACAGTTACAAAGAAAAGTAACCGTCTTTTCTTCTTCGAGTGCTTGCTCATATCGATTCTAATTAGGTGACTCCCAAGCCTTACCTAGGCGATAGGGTCAAAGTGAAGTACCGTGGATTGTAGGATTGCCCTACCAAATGCTGCATCATCTCTGGCCTGTCTAACGATGGCATAGTGTGAGGCAAACGTATGCACTGAAGACCAAGTAGCAGCTCTGCAGATCTCCTGGATTGGCACCTGGGCCACGAAGGCTGCCGAGCCTGAGCCCTTGTGGAGTGAGCGGTGAGATTGGAGAATTGCTTCCATTTAACCATATAAGTATCCTGAGTGGAAGGTTTCCTGCTGCCCAACAGGACCTGCTGCACCAAACGAGAACAGAGGAGTTCAGAGTGGCTCAGCCATGCAGCATCCATGCCGTGAGGCGGAGACAGCACAGGTTGGGGTGACAGAGGTGGCCGCGATCCTGCATGATCAGGTCCGGAAAGAGAGGCAGTGGAATCAGGGCATCCACTGAGATCTCCAACAGCGTGGTGTACCAATTCTGCCTAAGCCACGCCGGGGCGACCAGGATCAGTCGTGATCTGTCCCTGCACACCTTGATCAGGATCTTGTGTACAAGGGGAAACGGTGGGAAGGTGTAAAACAACCTACTCGTCCACGGGAGTAAGAAGGCATCTGTGAGAGCCCAGGGAGGGACCCTGGAGGAAGCAAAACGCCGGGCACTTCCCGTCGCTGCGCGAGGCAAAACAGGTCAACCTGGGGAAACCCCCACTTTAGGAAGATGGAGTGGACGACATCGGGGTGAAGCAACCGCTCGTGGGATTGGAAGACCCTGCTGAGGTGATCCGCCAACGTGTTCTGGACCCCTGGGAGAAACAACGCCACCAGGTGAATGGAATAGGCTACGCAGAACTCCCATAGTCGAATGGCCTCTTGACAGAGGGGGGAGGAATGAGCCCCCCGCGCTAGTTGATGTAGAGCATGGCCGTGGTGTTATCTGTGAGGACCACCACACAACGATTGTGCAACTGCTCCTGAAAGGCTTGTCATGCAATATGTACCGCCATCAGCTCCCATACGTTGATATGGGGGGAGAGAGAGAGAGATCGGATTGGGCCGATAGACCTTGCATCTGGATGTCCCCAAGGTGGGTGCCCCATTCCAGGGCTGACAGATCTGTGACGAGGGACAAGGAGGGCTGAGGGGTGTGGAAGGGAACTCCTTCACATACCACCCTTGGGTCTAGCCACCATTGGAGGGAGGTGAGGACCCCTTCCGGGACAGTGACCACCAGGTTCAGGCTGTCTGATAGATAGATGTCTGGCATGTTTGGTCACGTATGTGCAGGAAGCCATATGACCCAGGAGACTCAGGCACTTTCTTGCCATCCATGTTGGGAAGCTTTGAAGGCTCTGGATGAGGCCCATCAGAGCGTGGAAACAAGCGTCCAGCAGGAGGGCTCGGGCATTCACAGAATCTAGGACCTCCCCGATAAATTCTATTCTCTGGGTTGGTTCTAGAGTCGACTTCGCCACGTTGATGAGAAGACCTAATCGAGAAACCGTGTCCGTGATCACTTGAATGTGGGACTGCACCTGTTCTTTGGTGCGACCTTGGATGAGCCAGTCGTTGAGATACAGTTATATCTGTATCCGTCTCTGATGAAGGGAGGCTGCCATGACTGCCATACATTTGGTGAACACCCGGGGGGGACCAGGGAAAGGCCGAACGGAAGGACCGTGAACTGGTAGTGTTCGCTGTTGACCACAAAGTGGAGGAAGAGTCTGTACGCCAGATGGATTGCTATGTGGAAATATGCATCCTTCATGTCAAGGGCGGCGTACCAATCTCCAGGATCCAGGGAAGGTATAATATTGCACAAGGAAACCATGCGGTACTTCAACTTTACCATGAATTTGTTGAGTCCGCGCAGGTCCAAGATAGGCCGAAGCCCGCCCTTTGCCTTGGGGATTAGGAAGTAACAGGAGTAAATCCCATGTCCCTTAGCTCCCTTGGAACCTTCTCAATCGACCCAATGGACAGGAGCTGTTTGAACATCCTGAATGAGGAGTTGCTTGTGAGAAGGGTCCCTGAAGAGGGATGGGGAGCAAGGGTGGGGAGAAAGAAAATTGGAGAGAGTATCCCCTTTCCACCATGCAAAGAACCCAACGGTCCATGGTTATAAGGGACCAAGCACGGTGGAAACGGGATAAACGATTCAGGAAGGGAGGGTAGGATCCTGACTGAGGCCCGGTACATCGTCCTCGAGCGTCCCTTCAAAAAGTTTTGCTTAAGGCCTGCTGAAGGCTTGGAACACTGGCCTTGGACGGGTTGGTGGTTGGATGGTTTCCTCCTGGTATTGCGCCCCCGCTTCCTATAGAAGTCCCGCCTCGGCAGAGGAGGATAGGAGCATTGGGGCTGAGGCTTAAATGGCTTCCGCTGGGTAGCCGGTGTGAGCATCCCCAGCGATCGCATTATGGCTCTTGAGTCCTTGAGGCTCTGAAGCCTCGAGTCAGTTTTGTCTGAAAACAGGCCCTCTCTATCAAAGAGGAGATCCTGTAATGTTTGCTGAAGCTCTGATGATAAGCCGGAAGCTTGCAGCCAAGATATACGTCTCATTGCAATGCCTGAAGAGAGGGTCTAAGCGGCAGAGACTGCGGTGTCCAACGAGGCTTGTAATGAGGTCCTCGCCACCGTCTTGCCCTCTTCCACCAGGGCCCCAAACTCCTCTCTGGACTCCGAAGGAACCAGCTCCTTGAACTTTAACATGGAGTTCCAAGAATTATAGTTGTACCGGCTCAGGAGCACCTGCTTGTTTGCGATCCGGAGCTGAAAACCGCCTGAGGAGTAAACTTTGCGTTCAAATAAATCAAGGCATTTGGCCTTGTGACAGTGTACCCCATAAGGCTTTATGGGGAGGGGGTGCTTATAAATGTATGTATGACATAACTGGAATATGTTTTGTGCTGCCTGTGCCATGTAACATATCTCCATAAGGGTTATGATCTACTATATCTATTCATCCTATTTGTACATATATATCATTTTCTACTCGAGGTTAAGAATATGGGCTGTATGCTTGCCTGATTTCTAAGTAAGCTTTGTGAGGCATCTGGTCAGCTGCTTTAGGAAGGAATTCGCCAGGTTAAGTACCTGATCAGGAGACACTTAGGGAACAATGCATCTTGGAATGCTCCAATCCACATGAGAAGTCTTCCTGGAGACATGCAAGATGCCATGTGGACAATGGCGTCGGCCTGCAAAGACTGAGTCATGCAGGGGCATGTGACTTGCCCAGGTGACTCCAAAACTCCATCTTGGAGCTGGGCTTTGCATAGGAGGGAGGTCTCCACCCACAAGAGAGAGTCTACTTAAACCTGTGGGAGACCCCTCCATTTTGTCTTCAGCTGGCTAAAGAAGGAGCCTCTCCACCCCCCCCAGGATACTTGAAGGAGACTGAAACAAAGGACAGTAACTGCAGGGGGTGTGAGTGATTGCTGGACCCAGGCTAAAAGGAGCTTAGCCTGTAAAAGGGAGCACTCTGGAACTGGTGAGGAAATTATCTGTATTCAGTTTGATTAGGCATAGATCTGCGCATTTTATTTTATTTTGCTTGGTGACTTACTTTGTTCTGTCTGTTACTACTTTGAACCACTTAAATCCTACTGTCTGTATTTAATAAAATCACTTTTTATTTAGTAATTTACTCAGAGTATGTATTAATACCTGGGGGAGCAAACAACTGTGCATATCTCTCTATCAGTGTTATAGAGGGCGAACAATTTATGAGTTTGCCCTGCATAAACTTTATGCAGGGTAAAACGGATTTATCTGGGTTTAGACCCCATTGGGAGTTGGGCATCTGAGTGCTAAAGACAAGCACGCTACTGCGAGCTGTTTTCAGGTAAACTTGCAGCTTTGGGACAAGTGATTCAGACCCTGGGTCTGTGTCTGGAGCCAGACGGGAGTGTCTGGCTCAGCAAGACAGGGTGCTGGAGTCCTGAGCTGGCAGGGAAAGCAGAAGCAGGGGTAGTCTTTGCACATCGGGTGGCAGCTCCCAAGGGGGTTTCTGTGATCCAACCCGTCACAGGCCTCTTTTGATTTGGGTGCTGGGGCTTGCTAACCATGACGCTCCTTCTCATTCACCAAGGCCACCACCAGTGAACAAGGCTGTGGATGTGTACACAAAATAGTCATATCCCTTGGAAGGGACGAAGTACTTCCACTCCACCCCTTTAGCAGTCGGAGGAATGGACGCAGGCTGTGGTCCTGGCTGTGGTCTGAATGGTCCAGATGAGATTCCCCCAGACACTTTAGGCAAGAGTCATGGGGGTCACCCATTGGCATGGGCTTGGAACAGGACACACAGGGTTTAAAACCCGGAGCCTTGGGCATGAGCCCAAACTACCGGCGGGGAGGAGGGAAAGATCCCTGCCAACCCTGCTAAATAGAACTATTTACACTATAACTATATAAAAACTCTATAACTATACTAACTATAAACTATTAAACTATTAACACTGTTGAGAGAAAAAACGCTAGGGAGAGTGGAGAGCAGCAAAGCCGAGTTCCACAGTTCCAACGACCGTCACAGGCGGTAAGAAGGAACTGAGGGGGCAGTGGGTTGGCTGCAGTATATATCCAGCGCCATGAAGGCGCCACTCCAGGGGGCTTCACAGCCGACCCACCAAGTGCTGCTAGGGTAAAAGTTCTCCGACGGCCGCACACGTGGCGCACACACACCTAATTGGAATCTATATGAGCAAGCACTTGAACAACTGACATTGCTCTAATCAACACACACACACACACACACACACACACACACACACACAGTACGTTTTACATGCTGATTTCAAGAGGAGAAATGTTAACTAGTTTCTAACCCCCAACTTCTTGGCTAGACATGCTCTCTAAAGTTATAGGAAAAGGATAGTCCAGCAAGATGCAAACACAAGACAAAACAAAAGACTTTTATACTGAAGTATTATAACAGCTAAACTTTTGTTATTGGTACTATCCTTTTTAGTGTGAAATTTTCTAGACTCTGCATTTTGTGTTCAATACATGAGATGTTACATGCCTAAAACTTAGTGTTTTAAACAAAATTTGCTTAAAAACTTACCACTCTGATGAATTCAAACAGTTCAATTACAGCCGAATTCAGCAGATTGTACCTAGTTCCATTATCCAAAAGAGCATTTATAACTGGCTCAAACAGGTTCCCCTTGGTGATATAACGGTTATAAAATTCATCCTTCAGGCCAATTATCCTCCTCATAAAGCGAAGAGCACCTATAAATTTAAAGAAAATTTAGAGATCTTTGATAATCATTGTACAATCCCCATTCTGCTCTTACTGAAATCAACAGAAAACCTAAGACTGACTTCAGTGGGAATGAGACCAGCCCAGAGACCGACAACATCTGTTAAAAGGGTTGCAAAGTTCTTTTCAATACTTGTTTGCTTGCAATTTTTAAAACACCTTTTTGAAAGGTTCAAAATAAGCATCTATTGGTTTGTCTTTTTCCTATCGGGCAAACCTTTCTTCCTTTCACATTTCTTGTTGCGTACAAACCAACAAAACTCTGGTTCCATTATTTTCTTGTTTACATGAAGCAGCAATAAGTGTTAGCCCACCTGATATAGAGATTTTATTGGTTCATTTGTGCACTCTTTCTGCTGTCTAGCTCTGAGAGGCGAGCACAAAACATGTTAGGTCATTTCTTATGGTGCATAAAATAGTAATTTAATTAATTCCCTACCAATAATAGTGGATTTTATGGTTTTATAATGATATCTCAGTTTCGGTGTGACTAGATACCTAATCACAGTTTATTCTTACTTCCCAATTCCAAAATGATCCATCCCACGGGGTGGAGGGGGAAGAGAATTACCAACCTCTCCTTCCACCACACAGTACTTGGGAATATTGGCAGGGAATATTAGTTGTTTTCACCTTCCTTTGGAGCACTAAGCAGGTGGGTTTCCTGCTTTTGCTGGTGGACTAGACATAAATTCCTGAAGCCTTCTACCTTTGTGTTTCTGTTAATTTGACAGTTGTGTCACATTTTGAACCTAAATTACACGACAAGGTAACTTCAATAAAGAATAGCAACTTTGGTGGCTCACTGGATTTTTTAAAATGTGGATATTTACACACTTACAAATTAATCCAAGGCGTTGCATGTAAATTCAACAGATTTTGACCATGAAGTATTTCAGTGCTAAATGTATACACACAATCTTTAAAACAAAGTAAATGACAATTTACTACTTACACAAGGCCAAAAATGTGTGTTTTGAATTCATCAAGACCAATACTCTTCTTAGCAAATCTTTGTTCATAATATAATTCTTGATGTGATATGTGTGGTGTTCCACACAAAAGGTGAGCAGCTCCAAAATCAAGGCAAGCAGCTGTGCTGTTTGATAATTATCTACAAGAAAAATTAAATGAACTAAATCAGGCACACAAAAACAAACCAAACTTTTCTACTCATCCACAGCTTATGACAAAGTAGTTTCAGCCTATTAACAGTTGAAAGTGAATAGAGATTTATCAACTTGTTAATTTGACTTCTTAAGGAGCTTCCTAAACCAGCCTAGATACCTAGGTTATGCTTCTTCTCGGTCAGTAGGTGAAGACTGAAAACCTACTTGAGATCTTTGTCAGAGAACAGACTCCATGAAAAGACAGTTACCTTTCCGAAACTGGTGTACTTCAAGATGTGTTGCTCAGGTCTA
This sequence comes from Trachemys scripta elegans, assembly GCF_013100865.1. Classification (NCBI taxonomy): domain Eukaryota; kingdom Metazoa; phylum Chordata; order Testudines; family Emydidae; genus Trachemys; species Trachemys scripta. Next base: position 24,699,044 of record NC_048300.1, on the reverse strand, counting down.
TTCCACAATAGGTGTGCATGCTCGCCATGTGCACCAGTGCCGGAAGTTTTTCCCTTAGCAGTACCTGTAGGGGAGCACCCCTAGCAACCCCTGGAGTGGCGCCTCCATGGCGCGGTATAAGGTGCGCTGCATGCTCCCCCTCAACCTCAGTGCCTTCTTGCCAAACAACTCCAACAGAGGGGAAGGAGGGCGGGATGTGGAATAGAGATGAGCAACACATCTCGAAGAACACCAGTTACGGAAAGGTAACTGTCTTTTCTTCGATTGATTGTTCATGTGTATTCCATAATAGGGGATTCCAAGCTATATCTGTTGGAGGTGGGAAGGAGGTCAAACTCTCAGGATGGAGTATGGCCCTGCCAAACCTGGCGTCCTCCCTGGTATGGGAGACAATCGCATAATGCGAGGTGAACATGTGAACTGAAGACCATGTGGCAGCCCTACAAAGGTCCTGAATAGAGACATGGGCCAAAAAGGCAGCCGACGAGGCCTGCGCCCTAGTCGAGTGTGCCTTCACAATTGACGGCAGAGGGATTCCCGCCAGGTTAAAGGAGGTATGGCTTCACAAGGTGATCCAGTTGGAGCGCCACTGAGTGGAGATTGGCCAACCTTTCATGAACCGCTTAGTCCACTCCAGGTAAAAAGCCAGAGCCCGTCTCACATCCAGTGTGTGGCGGCAGTGCTCCTCACTGGACGCATAGGGCTTGGGGCAGAGGACCGACAGAAAAATATCCTGACCCATGTGATAGGCGGAGACCACCGTTGGGAAGAACAAAGGGTGTGGACGGATCTGGATCTTGTCTTTATGAAATACCATATACGGGGGCTGGGAGGTCAAATTGGAGAAGGGGAGCTTTACTGAGGGTGGATCTGGATGAGGACTGCCAGGGTGTCTTCTCAAAACCGCCTTTTCCCCGCCTACTTGCCCTTGGAGGACCCAGGCAGGCCGAGACCGCCTCTGTGGGTGCCTCTTATAGTCCCGCGACTTTTTATAAGTGGTCTCTTATTTTGAATGGGTGGCCTGGGTGGGACTCTGCTGCACTTGAACTTGGGTTTAGCCGGACCTGGAACACAGACCCAGAGTCTGGAGCGTCGTGCGGGAGTCTACCAGGCCATGCAGCTTTGTATCCGTTTGTTCAGCAAACAGAGCTTTGCCGTCAAACGGGAGGTCCTGCAGGGAGGTCTGCGCCAGGCTGGACAGCCCAGAAAGCAGGAGCAATGACGCCCTTCTCATGGACACCGCGGAGGCCATGGACTGTGTGGCCATGTCCCCTGCATCCAAAGCTGCCTGCAGGGTTGCCCTGGCAGCCACTGTGCCGTCCTCCACCAGCGCTTTGAACTCCTTCCTGTCACTCTCTTGGAGCAAGTCCTTGAACTTGGGCAGGGAGCCCCACAGATTGAACTCATACCGTCCCAGGAGAGCCTGGTGGTTTGCCACCCGTAACTGGAAGCTCAAGGACGAATAAATTTTTCTTCCAAATGAGTCCAGCCTCCGCGAATCTTTATTTTTTGGGATAGGGGTTGGTTGGCCCTGCAGTTCCCTGTGGTTGACCGACTCGACCACCAGGGAGTTAGGAGCAGGGTGGGTGTACAAGTATTCATGCCCCTTGGCAGGCACAAAATACTTGCATTCCGCTCTCTTAGAGATGGGGGCCAATGAGGCCGGGGTTTGCCACAGGGCATTTGAAGTTTTCGCCACCCCTTCATGGACAGGCAAGGCCACCCTGCCAGGTGCCGAGGAGGACAATACATTAAACAGGGAGGCTCCTCCATCTCCTTTGCCTGGAGGTGGAGACTTTAGGGCACACCAAGAACTCTTAAAAAAGGGTGGCATCAAGTCCTCCTGTGGGACAGAGGGACCGTAATCACCTTATCAGGGGAGGGTGAGGAGGCCGGTGCGGTACTGTGTGTCCCCACCAGCACCGGAGGGTCCACCATTGGTTGGTCTCCGGGCACAGTGCCGGGGATGTACATCCCACCGACTCCTTCCTTGGAGGTCTGGAGAGGGAGGCCGATGGTCCTTCTTTGGCTCCAGCCACCGAACAAGCCCCCGCTGGGGGCTGCGTCGGTGGTACCATTGGGCCAGCCACTGGGCCCGGTGCCACTGCACCTGCTGTGGCACTGGTGGAGCCAGCTATTTGGCTTGGCTGGCCTAGCCCATCGATGGACGACTATTATTTTTCGAGTGATTGCTCATGTGTATTCCACAATAGGTGTGCGTGCTCGCTATTTGTACCAGTGCCGGAAGTTTATCCCCTAGCAATATCCGTAGGGGAGTGCCCCTAGCGACTCCTGGAGTATAAGGGGCACTGCGTGCTTCTTCCCACCCTCAGTTCCTTCTTGCCACCAGTGAAGGTGCTTCGGAACTGCTCTGCTCCAGCTTTGTTGTAGTTCGTCCCCAGAACTGCTTGTTCGTTCAGTGTGTGGTACTTGTAGTTAGTTGAATTAGTTAGTTTAGTTTAGAGCGGCTGGACCAGGGCATGCCCCATGCCCCAGGTTTTAAGTTGCGCAACACTTGTAGGCGACCTATGCCAGTGAGTGATCCGCACATAGACTGTTTACACTGTTTGGGGGAAACCCATCTCAGCAATAAAGGGGAAAAAAAAAAAAAAAAAAGTATTAACTAGCTACAAGCCAAAAACTAGCCAACAAGCAACTCACAAGTCAATTAAGCCAAAACCAAGCCCAATTTCTGCATTTTTGTCCACGGGTTTGGCATGTCTGTGTTCGTTCTCTCTCTCTCTCAGATTCTTCCATCCTAAGTGCAGGACTCTGTACATTATATTTATTTATTTTTATTATATATATATATACACACACACACACACACTTTTTTCCTGGAACCTAACCCCTCTCCCCTCCCCACCCATTTACATTAATTCTTGTGGGGAAGCTGGATTCACTTAACATTGTTTCGCGTAAAGTAGCATTTTTCAGGAACATAACTACAACATTAAGCAAGGAGTTACTGTACAATTCTGTAAGACAGCCTGAAACAAAGTCAAATGAAAATGAAGGTTCTTTGTGTCTGTTGGCTGGGAGGAAGTAGAACTGTAATCTAAACTAATAAAGGAGACTTAAAAAACAAACAAAAAACAGATTCAAGTTTGGAAATATTTTATTTTAGAGCCTTTTCCTAATATATACTGAACAAACCCCATGCTGACAAAATAAATTTCAAAATATAAAAATAGACTACCACTTACCAGGACAAATAGTGTTACTCTTGTTGGACCCAACTACTGCATCTGATATAAAAATAAGTGTCAATACAGATTTTCAAAACACTGTAAAGTGCCTATTTAATAATGTAGATAAATCATCAATTCCATTACTAGCTTCAATCAGTTGATGGCACAATTTCTTGTGTTAATAAGTTATACAAAAGCATTATAACAATAAAAACTTATATGCCAGGCAAGATTTCGGTTATTTTTTTCTAATTACAAAACCCCAAAAAAAAAAAAAAAAAAAACCACACAAAACAAAAACAACCCCACACTTAATGGAGTGCTTGTTATACTTAATTGAACATTTAGGAGTAGTGTTAATCTTTAATCTAAATTAATTATTTCTACAATAAAAAACCTTATACTTTAGATTATAATCAGCGGGTAGTCTGGACGTACCCTAAGCTTTCTTTTTTTAAAAAAAAAACAATTGTGACTGTCAAGATCACTTTCCAATCATGTCTAAATGGTTGACTTACGCAGTGCTGTTTTCCTCAGTCTCCAGATAGACTGAAATTGTGACAGAGGCCTTGTCTACACTGCCACTTTCCAGCGCTGCAACTTTCTCGCTCAGGGGGTGTGAAAAAACTCCCCACCCCCTCCGAGCGCTGCAAGTTTCAGCGTTGTAAAGCGCCAGGATAGCCAGTACACCAGCACTAGGAGCCGTGCTCCCACGACTGGTAGCTACTCCCCATTTCATAAGAATATTTATAAAGTACACAGAAATAAAGAATTTCCTTTTTAATATTTGCCAACTATCCAGCTAACACATTCTTCATTAGATAGACCACAGTCATTGTAAGTGAGATAATGGACAGTCTCAAAACATATTTGAAAAGTAGCTCTTATTTAGTTTCCCCATCTTTTAAAATGGGGATCGTAAGAATTACATACCTCACAGAGGTGTTATGAGGATACATTTCTCTTTGTGAAGTACTTCGGAGACAAAAAGTGCTGAGTAGTATTATTATTTCAGCAACATTTCATGTTGCCTGGAGAACTCAAATACTTTTTTTTTTTTTTTTTTAAACCGACAAAGGAGAAAAAAGTGTTCAAATTGTGTTACTTACAAAGAGAAGATTACTCACCTTGCGCAGTAACTGAGGTTCGAGATGGTTGTCCCTGTGGGTGCTCCACTTTAGGTGTCTTGGTGCCCTGCGCTTCAAGTTGGGAGACTTGTGGTAGCATTGCCCCAGCTGGCCGCTCCGAGCGGCTATCCCCGAGCACAGCCAACCGCCACCCAGTTCCTTCTCTACCCCAGAGGATCGAGCTGAAACTCTGAAGCAGAATGGGGAGGAGGGTAGCTAGTGGAGCACCCACAGGGACAACCATCTTGAAGAACCTCAGTTACTGCACAAGGTGAGTAACCTCTTCTTCAAGGAGTGTCCCTGTGGGTGCTCCACTTTAGGTGACTGAAGAGCAGTGCCTCTTGGTGGAGAAGAGGGGCTTCAAAGTTGATGTATGTATGGTGGAGAGTACCAAAAGACTAAAGCGAGTGTCTACAGTGGACTACTGTTCCAGGGCATAATGTTTGGTGAAAGTATGGGGCGATGCCCAGGTAGCTGCTTTACAAATACCCGTGATGGGTACATGTTTGAGAAAGGCTATGGATGTGGACATAGCCCTAGTAGAGTGTGTGCAAAGTCCAGAAGGAGCTTGCAAATTGTAATTTTGGTAACACTGATACAATTAGAGATCCATTTAGAAAGTTTGTTTGGAAATGGTTTGGCCTTTTGATCGTTCTTTTGTGGATACAAATATCCTGGACAATCTTCTGAATGTTTGTGTTCTCTTTCTATAGAACACTAGTGCTCTGCGGACATCTAGTGTGTGAACGGACGCCTCCCTGCAGTTGGCGTGTGGCTTGGGAAAGAATACATGTAAGTGAATGGGTTCGTTGAAATGGAAGAGGGAGGCAACCTTGGGTATGAATTTGGGATGTGAGCATAGGATTACTTTGTCCTTCAGGAATGTGGTATAAGGTGGGTGTGCCATTAGGGCACCCAACTCTCCCATCCTTCGTGCTGATGTGATAGCTACTAAAAAGGCAACCTTCGTGGAGAAGTGTAGGAACGAGCAGGTCACTACTGGTTCAAAGGGTTTGCCCAGGAGGGCACCGAGAACAAGGCTGGGGTCCCTTATTGTGGGGTAAGTGTTCTCTATACCCTCGAGAAAGCACTTAGTCAGTGGATGAGTGTCTGGGCCATGCTGGTGCAATCAAGATGACTCTGGATTGGTCTTCTCTGATCTTGTGTAGGATACGACTCAACAGGAGGATCCGGGGGGAAAAAGGGGGTGCGGAAGGCATACAGGAGCAGGGGCCCCCATTTGATGAGGAAGGCGTCTCAGAGAGTTGTGTCCCAGTCCCACTCAGGAGCAGTATTGTGGACATTTGGCATTGTGGGTCGTGGCAAAAAGGTCTATTGAGGGGAATCCCCATTGTTGGAATATAGTTTGCAGAATTTGTGGGTCTAGTTCCCACTCGTGCATCCATGAGAAGTTCCTACTGAGGTCGTCTGCTGTGGCATTCTGGTTTCCAAGTAGATATACACATCACGGCATCCTATGTTGTTGGAGATACACCATTGCCAGAGGCGGGCTGCTTCTATGCAGCGCAGGTAAGATCGGGCCCCTCCTTTGGCGATTTATATAAAACAGTCACCAAATCGTCCACAAGAATCTGGATAGTTTTGTTGTGGATCACGGGGAGAAAGTGATGGCAGGCATTTAGAACTGCTCGGAGTTCCAATAGATTTATGTGGAGATTTGACTCCTCTAAGGACCATCGGCCCTGGAAGATGTTGTCGGCCAAGTGTGCCCCCCATCCTACCAGAGAGGCATCCATGGTTATAATGACTGATGGGGTTTCCCTTTGGAAGGGAACGCCTGAGCAGACGTTTGTGTTTTGTCCACCATGTGAGTGAGTCTTTTACTCTGCTGGGCATTGTTGATAGAGTGTCTGCGAGGAATGTATACAGCGAGTAGCCAGGTTTGTAGACATCTCATATGCAGCCTGGCATGTTTCACGACAAACGTGGTATCCGACATGTGTCCGAGAAGTTGTAGGCATGTTCTGGCAAACGTTTGTGAGCTGTGTCTTACTGTTGTGATTAGGTTTGTTAAGGCAAAAACCGTTGTTGGGGTAGCCATGCTGATGCTGTGACACGAGGTGTGCCCCTATAAAGTGCAGTTGTTCGGTTGTGGTCCAGTTGGGCTGGATTTCTGTAGATTGGTTTGTAAATAGGGTTAGAGTGGTGTGAGTGGCGTGAACTGCCTCGTTGTATGTCAGTGTTTTTAGCAGGCAGTCTAAATAGGGGAATATGGTCAAACCCTGCTTGCGAAGATGTGCTGCTGCAATGGCCAGTACTTTGGAAAAAGCCCTTGGAGCCGTAGAGAGGCCAAAGGGAAGTACCTTGTATTGGTAGTGTAGGTTGCCCAGAGTGAATCGTAGGAATCTCCTGTGCGCCAGGTGGATAGTGAGGTGAAAGTAAGTGCCTGTAGGGCGATGGCCGAGAGCCAATCTCCTTTCTCCAATGCCGGAATTATGGTTGCTAGGGTTACCATCTTGAAGCGCTGTGTTCTCACAAACTTCTTCAGTTTGCGTAAGTCCAGAATGGGCCTTCATCCACCTGTTTTCTTCGGAGTGAGAAAGTAATGTGAGTAGGACCCCCGACCCCTGTGCTGAACCGGTACTGGTTCCGTAGCACCTAATCGCAGGAGATGGTGTATTTCCTGCTCAGGAGATGGGTCCCTGAAGAGGGACGGGGGTGGATAGGTGGAATGGAAAAAAAGGGGATGGAATAACCCTTCTGTATAATTTCCAGAACCCACATGTCTCTGGTAATGTTTCTCCAGACTGGGTAAAAGGGTGTAATGCGGTCCTCAAATGGGCTGGAAATTAGAGGTGACACTTTAATTGGAGAACATGGGGCTCTCATGTCCTCGACCAACACTCCAAAACGTTTGCCTAGAAGTGGATGGCTGAGACGTAAACGACTGCTCCTGCATCTCACCTGGCACTGCTTGCTGCGTTGATCATAATGTCGTTGAGGCTGAGTGTTTGGGGCAGGACAGAATTGTTGATTGTAGAATCTGCCCGGTTTCTTTTTGTTTGCAGGGATATAGATTCTAGAGTTTTTAGTGTCACATGGGAGTCCTTCAAGGTGTGTGAGGAGAGGTCCGTGCTCTCTGCAAACAATTTTTGCCCTTCAAAAGGCAAGTCCTCTACTGTCACCTGAACTTCCCTGGGGACGCCCAAGAAATGGAGCCATGAAGTCCTCTGCAAGACAACGGACATGGCGATGGAGCAGGCCGCCGTGTCAGCAGAATCCAGAGAAGCCTTTCAGGGCAGTTCTGGTGATGAGAAAACCTTCTGCAATAATCGGCTTTATACTGTTTTTTTTAGCTGGGATCTGCTCAATAAAAGATGACACCTGAGAAAAAATTGTGTGCGCGCGCGCGCCCACATGTCCAGTAACGTAGAATAGTTTGCTATGCGGAATTGGAGGGTCGCCTGCCAAAGAGGCCTAGGCCTTTCCAATCTTTATCGTAGGGGGTGGTTTTGGTTTGATGTTGCCTCCCCCTTTGATTAACTGCCTCTACCACCGATCAGTTTGGAGTAGGGTGGGTAAGCAAAAACTCAGCTCCTTTACACGGCACGTAGTACTTCTTGTCAGATTGCTTACAACGGGGCGGGCAAACTTTTTGGCCCGAGGGCCACATCTGGATATTGTGGGCCATGAATGCTCACGTAATTGAGGTTGGGGTGAGGGCTCTGGCTGGGGGTATGGGCTCTGGGATAGGGCCAGAAATGAGAAGTTCTGGGTGCAGAAGGGGACTCCAGGTTGGGGAAGGGGATTGGGATGCAGGGGCGGCTCTAGCTGGGGGTGCAGGCTCTGGAGTGGGGAAGGAGTTTGGGGTGCAGGAGGGTGCTCTTGGCTGGGATCAAGGGGTTCGGAGGGCTATCAGGGCTGGGGCCTGGGAGTGGCTCTGGGGTGCAGGATCTAGGTGGCGCTGACCTCAAGCAGCTCCCAGAAGCAGCAGCAGCAGCAGCATGTCCCGCCTCTGGCTCCTACCTAGAGGCGTGGCCAGGCGGCTCTGCGCACTGCCCCGTCCTTGCAGTTCCCATTGGCCCCAGTTTCCAGCCAATGGGAGTTGTGGGGATGGTGCTTGGGACGGGGCAGCATACAGAGCCCCCTGGCTGACCCTACACATAGGAGCCGGAGGGGGGACATGCCCCTACTTCAGGGAGCCATGTGGAGCTGTGGCATGTGTGCACGGAGCAAGCCCCTGACCCCGCTCCCCAGCAGGAGCTCAAGGGCCGGATTAAAATCAGCTGGGGGACCATATGTGGCCCGCGAGCTGTAGTTCGCCCACCCTTGGCTGACAAGAAAGTGGGGCCGTGGCTGGAGTCTGCCATAAAGCTTTTGCTGAGTCCATGATGGCAGCATTAATGGGTAGTGCTATTTTGGCTGAAAGAAAAGCTTGCAATATATCTTTCAGCTTATGTTAGTCTCTGGCAACTCAAACAGGAGATGTATAATGAATCAGCTACTCCTTTAAACAAATCCTGAAAGGATTTGAAGTCATCTCCTGACGGGGGGGGGGTTATTGTTTCATCCAGAGACGAAGTCGGGATGTGGGTAGGTAGGAGGATGTCAACCTCTATCCTTTCTGCAGATTCTTCAGCTTCCTCCTCCAGTTCTAGGGAAGCTGGATCAGACAGCAGAGGCGACCGCTCTGTCCTGGACCTAGGTGGACTAGATGGCTGGGTGGTTTGGGCTCTGTATAATGCTCAGGGGTCCCAGTATGCCCACTGAGGTGGGAAGGCCATGGGAGGGGGCACCCAAGTGGGGGTTGCCAACCCACGCCTTGTGACCGAGCAGGTCCAGGTTTAGGAGAGGGGTGGCAAGGTGTGCCCACTCCTGTCTCCACTTCATCACTGGAGAGAGGAGGGGACGAGCCAGTGGGTGTAGTGATAAAGCTTGGCCCTGACCTGGCCAGGGCGTCATCGGTGCCAAAGAGCGAAGTTCCCAAGGTGGAAGCAATGAGTAGGTCTGTATGGCTGACAAACTGTTGTGGTATCGGGAGACTCAGTGGCAGCAGTGCAGGCTAGCTGAGGCTGGGAACCAGACTTGTCATACTGTATTGGTGCAGCAGGTGGCGCCATAGTGCTGCTTTGTGTCTGTGTGTTTGTTTCTGTTCCCTGGATTCCAAGCTAGGAGAAAGAGAGAGACCGCATAGGGTCTTTTGCTCCTCGAGACGTATCGGTACTGGATAGTCCCAGTGCCTCGCAGTCGGGCACTCTGGGTGCTGTCTGTACCGGGGCAGTTTTTGCGGTCGGGAATCGCTTTTTGTGACTTTGATAGGACCAGGGTCCTTAATTGTAATTTTTTGCATATCTGAGGCAGCTGCAGGTGAGGTTTGGCAAGGTGGTGCCTGGACTCGGGGTCGGAGGCAGGTCAGAGGGATCTCTCCATCATCATTACAAGTTTTAATTGGAGGTCCCTGGCCTTTCTTGTCCGCACTGTGAGTTTCTTGCTGTGGGGACACTTTTGACGGGGGGGAACACACATTACCCAACGGACACACTGCGAGTGGCTGTCTGTCACTGGTATTGAGAGTCCCCAGGTCAGACAGCGCTTGAAACCTGGAGAGCCAACCAAGCATGTCTGAGAGGCTAGCTGAATGAAGAATGGGAATAGTCCAGGTCTAATGCCTCTTCAATGGCTGCCCGCCATTTTGTTTTTAAATGTGAAAATGAAAGAAAAATGGAGAGAAACAATTAGGAAAACTAACTTACAAAAGGGCAGAGATTAAAGGAATACGAGAGTAGATAAGGGCACTGCTGTCGTTCCGATTGAAACCAAGGGTGGTAGAGAAGGAACTGGGTGGCGGTTGGCTGCACTCGTGGGGGAGCGGAGCAAGACAGCTGCCATGCATGTACGGCCAACCGGGGCACTGCTACCACAAGTCTCTGATTAGAAGCTCAAGGTGCCAAGACATCTGAAGTGGAACACCCACAGGGATACTCCTTGAGGAAGAACTATGACTTTCAGCATTTCTGTATCACTGGAAATTTCAAAGTAACACTAATATCTGGAGTTAATACCCTGCAGATACCAAAGAAAACATGATCCCAGGGTTTGGCTAAATGACAAAGCAATTTGTAAACCCTCTGAGACACTTATGCAGTTGAACACATTTGCTGCTACACATCAACATTTTTAAAAGTTACTAAGAAAAACTGTCTGCTGCTACCAACAGAAGTTATGATTGCAGTTTTACATCAGTAGCCAACAAATGTACCAAATACTGAAACTTTTAGAAGTGCGTATATTAGGAGTTACCATGGAGATGCAGTTTGAGCAGGAATTATATAGCAATACTTTAGCCTTTATTAAAGATTGACAAGAATAAAGTTAATAAATTATTAATATTTCAGACTTGGCATGTACTACATTTCCATAGTTCTGCTTATTTTTCTATGACCTAGTATGCACAGGCCAGGCTCCCAAGGCTGCGGAGCACAAAGGACATATTACCACCACTCATAGCAGTTACTCAAACACTTTGAGGAATCTCTGGACTAGTAATATTTTTGTATATCAACTTATGCTTATTCTTATCTGAGAGGCAACAATAGCCTCGAGCAAGCACATTTTGCTCTGACACTATAAATCAGTGACATCGTTTGTCTAGATGACCAGTTGGTAAGCATGGCAAGATAAAAAGTCAATCCAACATTTAATCCTACCTTTTTCACATTTGTCTTCTGAAGTATTAGCCAAGAGTGGTGCAGTGAGAACATGCATACAATGGTTGTAGAAGAAATTGAGAAATTCACTTTTCTCTGTTTTCTGAAACAAACATATTTATTTATTAAACATTGGTGTGAATTTAGTGACCTTGCAAGTGAGGACTAATAGCACTTAAGTAAAATACAGCACAGGCAAGACATAAGCTACCTCACATAGCCTTGATAGTACCTTTTGATACAGATTTGCAACACATCAGGCGTTCTCTAGAGTAGACTATACCCATCAAACCCAAAGATGTGGAACAGAGTGGGAGGGACTAGGATGAGAACAACCTTATGTAATTTGGGATTAAAGCAAAAGCATAAACTGAAATCTCTTCAATGGAGAAAGACAAATGAACTGACACGAATGCATCACATAGTGCCTTTAACCAACAATTTAAAAAGGAAAGAGTGACAGTAATTTTGCATATATTGCCTGAAGCTTCTGTATATATTTAAAAAAAAAAAAAAAAAAAAAAAAAAAAAAGAGGGACCACTATCCTCACCAGTTTTCTACAATGCATACAACATTTAAGGATTGCTGCATGTACATAAGGTTACTAGATTTTACTTTAAATACTTCTTTTGGTGGCTACAATGCCAAACCATCTAACACAGGCACATCTTTCTAAGAAAAGAAAACAACGGCTACTCACCATAACATAGCAAAGTCTAATTTGATTCAAACCCCAGAGACCTAAACTTTATAGAACATTTTAATCCAAAGGAAATGTTTGGATTCAATGTAATGAAAATTAAATGGAATTATCAGAACTCTGGGCAAAGTTTTAAAGCAAATTTCAAGGAATCCTGGATTTTTGATCATTTGTGACAATATAAACAGAATTATACGTACGACCAAGTATTCTATCAGGATAAAGTACATTCTGTAATATGGGAATAGCTCTATCAAGTTGGATTTGCATTACGCTGTAGGAATTAAACATTGTTTTAGCTTCATGCAGACACACTGGACTCTTTTTTCAATGTTTTGATGCGACCCACCCAGCCAATAGGAGCTAAGACTAGTCTAATACCCACGTGTTTGGGGAGAAGATTGCCAATTTTAAGAACTTCTTAGACAATGCCATGTTTCTTAGCATTAATTAGAGACAATAAATACAGATCAGTGCCTTTCATTAGCAATAATTTTATTGAAATTTTGCAGTTGACTAAAAACCCATCAGGCAAAACATGACAATACCAAAATGCTTTTCCTTCCTACTTTCCTCCAACCAAAGAAGACAGAAAGAGTAAGACGACTTTTTAAATGTTCATAGACAGTAAAGTTTCATTACCCCTTTGCATTTTCTTACATTAGCTGTGGCCAACATATTCTCTGGATCAATCAGAGTACGTAAGAGCCCCATTAATTGAACAGCCCCACCAAGCTCAGGGTCAGTATCGCAGATCATTTGCTCAATAACTACATTGATGAGGAGGATATCCTGCAACAAAACAAGTCAATTACATATAAGTTTTCAGTAATACAAATACTACTAGAATTTTTTTTTTTTTAAATACACATTGATTTTTATTTGGTCTCTAGCTGCTACCATTGAAAGTTCACATGTGAAAAAAATAACTGAAAGCCAATGCAAAATCTGAGTTTCAAATATTAAAACAGTAAAGCGGAATGGAAAAAATAAAAATTATTTGAAAATGAGCCTAGGTGAAAAAAAAAAAAAAAAAAAATCGAATGTCTTTAAAAATCAGGTGCACTTTTCTCCCTCAAGGTGTCACTCCAAGGCAGCGCCTTAATCATGAATTTCCATGCTTTAGCCTGTTTGTATTTCTTTTACATTTAATGTTAGGTCTGAACCCTCCTGAGTTTGTAATGCTTGTTTTTGGGAGAATTATAACATCCCTCTAATGTTTTATATTCTATGTAACTGTATGTGCTCTCAACCTTAACTCCATCTTAATGTTGTTTTTGTCTAGTAATATGATACCTAGTACCCTGGATTTCACCTGGCAATTGATGGGAACCCATTCTATAAATGAGCAAAATACAGGTTTTATGTGCTCACATCTTCCCACCCACCCCCAATCAGAATGCTGTTGCTTACTAAAAAAAAAAAAAAAAAAAAAAAAAAAAAAAACTAACATTTAAGAAAATTTATATTTAGACTGAAAAGATCTCAATTCTGCAAAAAGCACAGAGTACTGTCTATACAAGTATAATCAGCGTACACACAAGATTCAGTATGTAAATTATTAGATAGTCCTGTAATATTCTTACTTACATCATCACTCTGTTGGGCTTCTTGCATTACAAATTCTCGGACCATGGATGGACTAAATTCTACTAGATAAGAAAATATATCTGTAGCAGCTGATCTAACTTGCAAGTCATCCATACCCTAATAAAAGTAAACTCAGTTTATTACAGATGAATCATTTGAGGTACAGTAGCATAGGACAATGATAAAACCAACATTTGATTGCGAGGTCATATTATACATTAAGCAAGTCCAACAGTCCCAATATAAAATTGGAAGAAAACTTTCCATACTATCCAGAAAGAGCCTAAAGATGTGTGATTTTGATGGCCATAATTTTAGCAGTTAGTAGTTAAAGTCCACATAGCAGTACTTAATATCTAGATACCAATATGCTATATTACCACAGCTGAGTTAATTTAGTACAAAAGGGCCAATATAAAGGTTTACAAACGTATCCCAATTACGTACAACTGTTTACACTTACTGTTTACTCATCTACAGCACAAATACATTTATTCAGAAAACATTTCTCTTTCTTTCCGATAACTGGTCCTGGACCCGAGTCAAAAAAATTCAGATCTAGAAATATTTGTACTGATCTACAAAGGCGCATTACAGCCTTAAAAGATCATGAGATTTTAGGACTTGAATATTGTGTTAGTGTGATGTTCTTGTTTCCACTTAATTGTGATGTGTTTATAGTAGCTAATGTCTACTGATCTGCTAAAGTGAGAGATTAACACTCTAGAGCACTTGGAAGTTGGGATTCAGAATGTTTACGTGGTACACAAAGCATTGTTTTTAGGTAGAGTGGTAGCAGCTAAATCACATCAGAATTGAAATGAAGGAAAACAAATTGGAAAACAATATTTATGCTCTAATATCTCGATCTGTCATGATTAAAAATGTTTCATACCAGTAGAAAGATGGAATTTGCAGCTTTCCAAAGGAATATAAATCATTTGTTTCTAGTCACAAAACTGTCACTAATACCTTATATATTGTGGTACTGGTTCAGGACTAAGCATACCAGAGTTGAGTCAAGAGATCAAGAACTAATGCAATTTCAAATTCTGCATTCATATCAAAACCAGCGACATTCACTTTTCTCTCCACCATGCAAGTTTAAAATATATTTTTTTAAATTATGACCAAAGCAGTCACTGATTTTGGGTGCTCCACTTGAGACACTGTGATTTTCAGAAGTGCAAAGCTGCAACTGAAGTCAAAGGGGCTGCAAGTGCCCAATATGTCTGAAAAAAAATCAGCCCACAGTGTCAAAACAGGGCACCAGAATTCAGTGCCCTTTTAAAAATAATTTGGCTGCAGGTGATTCACTTACCATTACAATTTCAAGAGCAGGAAGAATTCCCAACTTTGCCAAAGTTTTGAAAAACGCATCTCTGTTTTGAGGTTGTAATGTCTGAGAAAATGCGCAGAACTCCTTGAAAAAGTTAACCTATAACATTTGAAAGAAATATTAACAAAACATTTGTGTAATTAAATTCATAGTATATCAAAGAAAAATAGTGAACTATATTGGCTAAAAACACTTGAGAAACCTGTTATACTTAGGTAATAATGGTAAAAGGCAGCTAGGAAAAAAATCTGATTTATCCAACTTGAATCTCAAATGTTGTTATATGACAAAAAAGAAAAACCCTCCTGAAAAAATGGAAGTGAACACCTAGTTATGTTACTGAACTGAGTATATGAAGAATTTAAATTGTTGTCTGGCATATCTATTGTTTAAATACAACAATAACTATTTCTTTTTCTCCAATATGTTCTTGTCTCTAATACCATAATTCATTCTAATGAGAGGTAAACAGGTTCAGGGAGAAATGCTCGCTATGCAACATGGTTTAAAGAATCAGGGTGGCAGCTATAAATACAAAAATAAGGGACTCCAGAGGTCATCCTTCCTTCAGTTACAAATAAGTCAAAGATTTTTAAGTACAAATCAGCAGGCAGTCCCAGTAGCCTGTAAATCATTAAATTTAAATTTGTTCACAGTGACTTTTCAGCAATCTCAGGACTTCTGACAATAGGCCTTTCTGTGAAGGATACAGCCAAAATTGCGGAACTCAGCAGTACTGCGTAGGATAAACAATATTACAACTACATAATGGTGAAGAAAACTTTAAAGTGCCTACATTCTAATGTCTTAGCTGATATTGTCAACAGTAAAATAAAAAAAACTACAATTTACTCTTTACTAGAGTTTGAAAACTCAATCAAGAATTTGTTGTTTCATTTTAGGAATACCTTTTTGCCGTCATTAAGAAGTAACTGAAGGGAAGGTTCGCAGTACAAATTTAATACTTAAGTCTCTGAAGTTTCACATGCAAAGAAAGGACTCACCAATTCACGTCTTTTGTCATCATCTGTAGCTTCATCTGTTAATTGTGCAAAAACTTCAGACAGAAACTTCTCGTCTTCCTGCATAATACATTATAGCAATTACTATTACATCATAATAGTGCAAACTAAAAAGGTATTCTACTATACAATGCCAAAGAGAAGAGAGAGAGAGATATATATATTATATATATATATATTAGGCATAAAATAAAATTCTCCACTTAGCTATGTGCTTGTGCTTTAGAATCTAGCATATTAGCTTGGTGGTCTTGCTAGTTAAGTTACAGGTCATGTACTTTGACATTTTCATCATAAATAAGGAAATCCAAGCATGCAGATTTGAAAGTGTGTGTTCCAATGGATGTTATTGTATTAAGCATTATTTGATGTGAAATGCCTTACATTAAACTTATAGTATTTCACAGAAACTAAACTCTATCAGAACTAAATGGGTCAAATTTTGCCCTCAGATAAATACACTTGTAAAATGCCTACTGATTTAAGTGAGAACAAAATTTAGATCTAATGTTTTAGCCTAGTAACAGCATACCTTTATTCAGTACAGTAAAAACATCTCAAGTTCTAATGCCAAGCTTTTTAAATCCTGTTTTGTTGAACAAGAGACTGGCTTAGAAAATAAAAACCATCTCAACATGTTACTGCAGAAAATAAGAGGATACCAAGCTTGCTTCCTGAAGTGTCAAACTTACATAAATACCATCTCCCTTACTACACACACTATCCCTCACTTCTCTTTCTAATGCTCTTTTCATGGCTCATGCCTCCCAACCCATCCACATATACTCAATTATACTGGTATAACTGTGTTCACACAAATAGTTTTGCCAGCCATTTGGTCTGCTTTTTCTCCTTTTATAGTGAAGAGGGTTTTTTTTGTTTGTTTTTTTAAAAAGCACATAACTAGAAAAACCCTCTAGGATTATGCCATGGCTTAATCCCCAAAGAGTAGAGAAAAGCAGTGTGAACAGTACCATCTCTCAGTTGTTCAGCCATTCCCCACTCCTACACACTGTTCTCTGTATTTTTTGGTATGAGAAACAAGCCCTGAGGAATCATGATACCACTGTGTCACTTTGGTTTAAAAGTGCCACCAAAGGTTTTAAATATACAGTGACAACAGAGCGTTTACAAAAGTTGTAAACCAGTACACCGATTTAAATATAAAAGCACTTTACTATGTACCAACCTGTAAAAAGCAGCATCTTTTCAAGAAACATCTACCCAATATATTCACTTGTACATTACTGTGCTATTCATTTAATAACTTGCCCTATGTACTGATCTGAAAGTTTGCTTACTGGTAATTACCCGCTTAAGATAAAGATTATTTTTCATTTAAAAATTATTATAAAAACCATTACAAAGTCTGTGAAATTCCATACAGCACAAGGGTACTCTGCCCAAGGTCATCTCTACATTACAGATAATATAGCAGCATAGCTACAACACCATGGCTATGCTATCAGAACCCCATTGAGTGGATGCAGACTACAGCTATGATACGGGTTTTTCCATTTTTATAGGAATGCTAGGTTGACAGAGGCATTCTACTCCAGGGGTTAGGTTGGCATAGCTACAGTGCTATTTTTTCACACCTCCGAGAGCCATAGCTATGTCATCCTAAATTTTAAGTGTAAACTGGCCTAATGCCAGCCTGCTTTTTGGAAACCTATAAAGTCACCTGGGGGGGAAAAAAAAAAAAAAGTTTAAATGTCTTCCAAATGGCACTATGGGCAAAATTCAGAGGCAAAGCGTACCTTAGGCTTTTTCAAAAGTAGAAAGGGTTTGCTGGTATAGATATTTTGGAAAACCTCCTCCTACTGGAGACGCATCTTATACCCATAGGCAGAAGAGGTTTTAACTGGCATAGCTTATATCAGTTCCCCAAATGAAATAAATTATACCAGCAAAAGGACTTTTCTGATGGTATGACAGCCTCTACAGTAGGGCATAGTACAGCTATGACAGTTAGGGGTGTTTTTTTTTTTTTTTCCAGACATCTAACCAAAGCTTTGCTGGCCTAGCTATTTAAGTGTAAACCAGGCCTTAGAACCCCTTAAAGTCATCTCTTCTGACGTAACTCACTAAGGAGCCAGTTACACCTTCTAACACCTTTCTCCAGCTCCTCTGCATGCAAGTTGTATAACTCTTCTGAGTTTGACCCTGGGAGCCTAAGGGAGACTTAAAGAGTCTAAACAGGTGTAACACATTGAGAAAACTAATAATGTAAGTTTAAACAAAACAAACCTGTACTATTACACTTGACCGACTCACTTCTGAATTTGACCTGCTGTATTATGACCCCTTTTTACGAAGGAATATATTGGATCCAAATTATTCTCCAAGGCCACTGACTTACACAGTACAGCAGTACTAATTACCCACCAATGTTTACAAAATCATTTGATAACCTTCAGTTATATTGAATTAATTCTGAAAATGCACCACAAAAATGAAGATGTAACTAGTGCATGTTATCTGCACTATAATTGAGCAATACCTAGTATCTGGTGGTATTTCTATATTTAGCAAAGTTCTACCCAAAGTGAATAAATAATTCAAAGACAACTTCAATAAACACCCTTTGCAATTTTTAATTTAAGTTTACTAGGTTAACCAGAAGTAGTGAGGAAGGCAGTTGGAGCCGCTTCTATGATTAGCTTTAGAAATTAACTCCTGAATTTTAAATCCTATTCACACTTCATTCAAGTGAATGAGGCTGTCAAGAGACTCAGCAGCTGGGTCAACTTATAAAGTGTTCTCCAGAGCAGTTACAGTAAGAGAAAAAAAAAAACATTTATTAGTCCTCTCCACTATTGGGAAATGCCTCTCTTGTCTCTTAAAGAGAAAGGTGTCTAACCCACTGCTCAAAGCAGGACCAACCCTAACTAAACCATCCCAGCCAGGGCTTAAAAAACTCTAAGGATGGAGATTCCACCACCTATATAGGTAACCCATTCCAGTGCTTCACCAACGTCCTAGTGAAATAGTCTCCCCCACCCCCCCAATATTCAACCTAGACCTCCCCCCCCCCCCCTTGCGACCCTTGCTTCTTGTTCTTTCATCTGGCCCCCCTGAGAACAGCCTAGCCCCCTCCTCTTTGGAACCCCCCCCCCCCCCTTTCAGGTAGTTGACGGCTACTAGCAAATCCCCCCCTCACTCTGCTCTTCTGCAGACTAAATAAAGGACAGTTCCCTCAACCTCTCCTCATAAGTCATGTGCCACAGCCCCCTAATCATTTTCATTTCCCCCTGCTGGGCTCTCTCCAATTTGTCCACACCTTTTCTGTAGTGGGGGGCCCCCAAAACTGAATGCAATACTCCAGATGTGGCCTCACCAGTGCTGAATAGAGGGGAATAAATATTTCCCTCCATCTGCTGGCAATGCTCCTACTAATGCAGCCCAGTATGCCATTAGTCTTCCTGGCAACCAGGTCACACTTAACTCTCATCCAGCTTCTTGTACACTGTAATCCCCAGGTCCTTTTCTGCAGAACTGCCGCTTAGCCAGTTGGTCCCCAGCCTGCAGCAGTGCATGGGATTCTTCTGTCCTAAGTGCAGGGCTCTGCATTTGTCCTTGTTGAACCTCATCAGATTTCTTTCGGCCTAATCCTCCAATTTGTCTAGGTCATTCTGGAGCCTATCCCTACTCTCCAGCATATCTACCTCTCCCCCGAGCTTAGTGTCATCTGTGAACTTGCTAAGGGTGCAATCCATCCCATCTTCCAGATCATTAATAAAGATGTTGAACAAAACCGGCCCCAGGACCGACCCCTGGGGCACGTCGCTCGATACCGGCTGCCATCTAGACATCGAGCTGCTGATCACTACCCATTGAGCCAGACAATCTAGCCAGCTTTCTATCCACCTTATAGTCCATTCATCCAATCCATACTTCAACTTGCTTGCAAGAATTCTATGGGAGACTGTATCAAAAGCTTTGCTAGTCAAGGAATATCATGTCCAATGCTTTCCCCATATCTGCAGAGCCAGTTATCTCATCATAGAAGGCTTGGTCAGGGATCATTTGCCCTTGGTGAATCCATGCTGACTGTTCCTGATCACCTTCCTCTCCTTCAAGTGCTTCAAAATGGATTCCTTAAGGACCTGCTCCATGATTTTTCCAGGGACTGAGACAAGCATGTCTTTACTACAGGGGGTAATACAACAATTTAGGTTTTCCCTCCTGTGTGAAGGGACTACTTTCATTCACATACACCTTTAGCAGCAACAGCCACCGTCGCCATCCTGATGTGGAATAGGTGGCTTATGGAAAGTAGCTTTTAAAATATAAACATGTCAGTGTGCCCCACTTGCACACATTTCAAAACCTGGCTACTTGCGCAACTACAGCTATCATCTAAATTTTATGTAAAGAAAAAAAAAATCAAGTAAACTTAAGACTGCAAAATTTTCATTACAGTAGTTGAAAGTAATGGAGAAGTGACAGAACATATCAAGGCCTCAAACACTCTTCAGGGGCCAGTAAAGAAAGGAGTTAATCAGCACAGGGATCAGAGTTTTCTGTTAAGATGCAATCAGACTTTCACAAATAAGTTGATGAAACCTAAATTGGAAAAACAGCACACTGAAATAGCGTTTGGAGGAAAAAGAAATCCAGACCCTCCCTGACTTATGCAAGCGTTCCATGCCAGAACATCTTGTTTAACTTGAATTTTGCGTAAGTCGGAAATGTATCCCCAACCATTACACAAAACACACTCCTATTTCTAGCTTACAGAACTTTTTCTGTAAACTTGGATTTGCGTACGTCAGGTTTACGTACCTTGGGGAGCATCCGTAAAACAAACACCAATGACCCCAAAGTCCTGAGATGGTGTCTCAGAAAATAAAGAGCTTTCATTTCATTTTTATCTGTAGCAAGATCCCACATAAACAAAAATAAAATGAGGGAGAAAGGTTTCTCTTTAAGAGAACTGTGTCTCAAACCCAAATTCTTCTATTAATTTTGTTAGCTGGCAGTTTTATTTTTGAGTTTCTTTAGGCTACCAAATCAGTAAACTAATGTCAAACTTAACTAAAGTATGAGAAGTTCATACAATCCACAACCTAAAAGGAAGCAATTCCCTTTATTTATTTATATATATTATTCTTTTCTCTCAGTGTTCTGCTGCACCTTCTGGGAATTTCAAACCTCACACCATCCCTTATGCCTTCCTCCCTCTCTGCTCTCTTTCTGGGATTTTTATTGATCCCTCACTTCCTTTAGTACATCTTCTGATCCCCTTCACCTTTCCTGGAGACTACCTATGCCCAGAGATTAACCAGTTTCACCCTTTGAGAAAACCCTCTCTGCACAACAACCTAGAGCAGGAGCAGAATAAAATCAATTAGGTACCTGTCAGTTTTATTCTGGTGCTAGCGTAATACAGCAACAGAATTTGGGTTGGAAAATAGAGACTACCCACAATTCCATGTGAAGCATAAATGGGCCTTTCACCAAAGCACTGTCTCTGGTACTTCCTGGTGGTGCTCCAAGCTATTCTTCTAGTACTTCTGGCTAGTAAGTGTCTGATAAATGTTTTTTTAAGCCCAACAACAGTTTTGCTTTTATTATTAAATACCACGATGGGGCACTGATGTCAAGAAGCACTAATCAAATTAAGTTGGTTGTTGTAAAGCAGAGGTTCTCAACCAGAGGTCTTACAGGAGGTACATCAACTCATCTAGATATTTGCCTAGTTTTACCAAAATCATAAAAAGCACTAGTGAAGTCAGTTTCAAACAATGACTTGCTTATACTGTTCTATATACTATACACTGAAATGTAAGTACAATATTTATATTTCAGTCAATTTATTTTATAATTATATGGTAAAAATGAGAATAAGCAATTTTTCAGAATACTATGCTGTGACATTTTTGTCTTTTCATGTCTGATTTTGTAAGCAAGTAGTTTTTAAGTGAGGTGTAACTTGGGGGTACGCAAGACAAATCAGACTCCTGAAAAGGGTACAGTAGTTTACCAACTGAAAGCCAATGCAACTTCCAGAGCACTTAGTTGGTGCCACAAATGAATAGCACTAATGTAGTTAACATGCTCAGAAACATTCCTGTGATACCTATTACAAATGGGAGATTAATGATCTGCTGTGAAAATATTTTGTCACATTGAAGTGTTGCTATCCATAAATATAAGAGAAATAAAACTGCATGCTGTCTGATGAAAACAGTTTCAAATGCATTGTAATTCACTCACAGATTGAGGACTATGCTATAGATGTGTGAAAGTTATTATGGTACTTCTAGTCTATTCACCATTTTCCACTGCAGCATTTTGCTATTTATAATCAGTTTTTGAAGACTATGATACATAACAGCCATCTGACATGTATTTTAAACTCAATTTTTATGCTTTTATGTCATATAACTAACATCTGTTTAAAGTGTGGGGAAGCACCAAGGATACTGTGCAAACAGAATGAAAGCTGTACATGATTAAACAACACTGAATTAAAGATGTACAATTGGAAGTCTCAATTTACAATCCCGTCCCACCTTCTTCAATTCACTTACCTGCAACATACTGACAATCTCAACTTTGTTGAAGAAAATAAAGGAAGTGAGGGTAGAAAGAAAATTCTCTTCAAAAACTGATGGTGTTGGCAAGATGATGTCCTGAATGTATTGTACCCTGTAAGTCTGATGAATCTTTTGCCTAAGTTCAGAGTCTGTTATAGGTATAACCTCTTTAAATTTTGCTGTTTTGGTCAAGAACTCCCTGTGCCTTTTTGGCTGAGCCAAAGCAGGGTCGTACTCGAGGCATCCCACAACATCCATAATACACTCATCAGAAAACATTACCTCAAACAGAGTTGCTTTATTGAGGAACAAAATTCCTCTAATAATTTCATACAAATGATGTAAACCTTCAGTGTTCTCTAGATTCTCGCAAACCTGGAAAAGCTGCAATAGTTTTTTAATGTAGCCTTCATTTTCCAAGGCAAGCGCTAACTTTTCTCTACGGATGGGTGAGGAGAGAACAGAGGTAACTAGATCAGCAATCTCTTCAAGTTTGTTGAGTTCACAAGTAGGAAGATCAATCAAATGACTAGTTTCAGGCATTTCTTCAAAGCGTTCTTCTTCGGATTCATCAATAAGGTCCTGTGTGACTTCCACTGATGGATCTTTACCTTGAACCTAAAAAGGTAATGTAAACAATTACTGTTTACAGTATTTTATCCCAAAATATACATAAGACATACAGAAAACATTCAAGTTGATAATTTATGTAACTCATGTATAATTATATACAATAGAACTTCAGAGTTACAACACCTTGGGAATTGTTGTAAAAAAAAAAAAAAAAAAAAAAAAAAAAAAAAAACACCCCACACCCCACTATGGCTGTTTTTTCAAAAGTTTACAATGGAACATTGACTTAACAGCTTTGAAACTTCACTATGCAAAAGAAAAATGCTACTTTCCCTTTTTATTTTAGTAGTTCATGTTTAACAGACTACTGTGCTATATTTGCTTTTAAAAAAAATTTAAATGTATTTGTTGGTGTCTGTTGCTGCCTGATTGCATACTTCTGGTGCAAATGAGGTGTGTAGTTGACTGATCAGTTCATAACTGTACAGTTTCTACTGTAGTGCCAATAGCTTGCTAGGCACTTTACAGCCATGTATGAAAATAAGGTCACTGCCTTAAATAATGATCATTTAAAAATTCTATACTTATTTCAAAACAAGGTAACTTTTTAAACCTTACAAAAAGTTCTTTGTTTCTTTGTAATTCCTCTGAATAGTCATATTATAGAATTAAAATGTCCAAGAAGACAGAGATAGTGAAGTTTTTACAGTATTCATATCATGAATACCATAAAAAGAACAATCCTTTTTGTAAGCTGGGCTAGCAGAAGCACTAGGGAAACCCAATTACTAAAAAACAACTGTTTCCATTCCTATTTTGGACATTGGTCTGAAAGTGACTTGTAAAACTAACAGAAATAAAATCTAAAAAATACAAGTGCAAGCTTAGACAGCATTTGGATTATATAACTAGGAATACACTTCAAATATTTAAAGTGAATACTATGACTCCTGAGGGACTTCTGCACCACTGCGCTAGGCAGAATTTGTGCAGAACTTCCTTTTCCTCCCACAGAAATGGGCTGCAGAGCTGCTGAACCCCATAGATCGTGACAGGAAGGAGGGAAAGGGAACTGGAGGGTTCCCAGCAGCTGCAGTACTAAGCATGCCCTGAAGGAAGGAGATGGAGTGCAGGAAATGCAATATAAACCCAGGACCCAGAATCAGTCTGTTTCTCCTTCTGGATCCTGGGTTCTGGTGGGCAGAGGGCGTGTGTCTGGGCTGGGGGGAGTGGGCACAGCTGGGCTCTGGTGGGGAAGGGGTGAGTGTGTCTGGGCTGTGGAGGGGCCTGCGGCTTGGCTCAGGGGTGCGTGTGTCAGGGGTGCAGGTGTCTGGGCTGGAGGGGGGGGTGAAGGAGCACAGATGGGCTCTGGGGAGGTCTGGGGGAGAGTGCAAGTGTCTGGGCTAGGAAGGGAAGGGAGCACAGCTGAGCTCAGGGGGATAAGGGATGTGTGCGCAAGTGTCTGGGCTGGGGGGTCCCTGCAGCTGGGCTCTGGGGGATAGGAGTGTGGGGGTCTACCTCTCCTGCTGGGCTCTGTAGGGGAGGGAGCAGAGAAACAGGAACTAGGTTATCATAGGGGTTTCCTTAACTCTCTACTTCTTGAGAGTTGTGTCTATTGTTAGAGACAGTTGGTGATAGGTATTTTGAAATAAATTACAAAGTAACTGAAATTGGCATGATTCTTCATATTTTGTCAAAATAACACATAATTTTGCTGAATTTTAAAATACTGTACACAAAATTGTTAATTTTTTGGCATAGAATTCCCCCAAGAGTAATACTATACATATATTAAGTGAGGTCTATGAAGGGCTTTAATTTGGCTGTGTAAATGCAAAGTCTCCTGCATTTCCTTCTCTCCCCATGCAAAGTCTATTCTGTAGTAGGCCTTCTCCTGCCAATTGGAGTTCTAGGGTCAGAGAGGTAGCTACAGAGACTAGAACCACCCAGCTACTTATCCCATTAGTTTAATAAATAATAATAATTAATAATAATAATAATAATAAAGCCTCAGCAGAAAAATACTTAGCTAAACAAACTCAGGGTATCCTAGATGTACAAACTGAAGTTTTATGAAAGAGCTGTAAATCCTAAAAACTCAGTGTTTAAAATGGAAATATGGAAGGTCAACGACAGCAGCACTACGAGATGCTGTGAAGGAAAACTTAATTTGTTCGTTATCCACATAAAAACGTACATAGGATTGTTTTGTACTAAACCTAATTATAATAAACCTAAATAACATAGCACAATTCTTCCTGCAGTGCTTTACAAACTAATCTTTCACTGTAATCTGACTTTGTAGTGCACACACAAGTTACAAAGCCAGAAAGGGCTATTGTGATCATCTCTAGTCTGACTTCTTGGGTAACACAGACCATAAGACGTCCCTGAATTAGTTAACATTTGAACTAGAGCATATCTTTTGAAAAAATATCCCATCTTGATTTAAAACATGTAACTAGGAGGTTACATATTTTATGTTTCTGTAGGCTGAGCTAATTGCACACACCAGGCACTCCTAGTCACCATCCATTCTCCCTGACAAGATCGCTGTGAGCCACCCTCCTCGCCACTATTTCAGGGACTCACTGCAACCCTCCCAGCCCCACCCCTCATTCCAGGGACTCTGTGTATATCCCATTCACCCCTCCCCCATACCATAGCTTCTGCACGCCTCCCCATTGTTCCTCCCAGGTTCCCATTCCCCCCCATACCATGGGCTCTGATCCCCGCCCCCCTTTCAGGGCCCCTCATTCTTCCCCTCCATAGCTGAAGCTCTGTGTGCCCCATCCTCTCTCTCTCTCTCTTTCTTTCTTTCAGGCATCAATGTTTGGAACTCAGTTGGGACATGGGCAGAGATAAAATGAGGGGTATTCTTATGCTGGAATATGTTAATTTATACCATCAATTTATTCTTTGATCTATAGAAAATTACAGAAGAGGCTGACATTGTGGTTGTGCTAACCAAATGTCAAGGACTCAGTGTGCCCCCTCATTTCCTCCCCTCCCTCCCCCCTGGATTTTCATCAAAATAAATAGGGTGCTTAGAATAACCCCTGAAATTCATCAAATACAGCATTCAAAAGTTACTGCATTACATCAGAGAAATACCATCTAGTTGACTGTAAATAAGATATTTTTAATAAAATTCCAATCACACATCATAACATGGTCTCTTATTAACTTAATCAAATTGATGCAACTGAAAAGGACAATGTAAATATCAATCACAAAACAGGTTTCTGATGTAAAGTTTGCTTCTCCTCTTGTATGGATTTTTACAATTCCATTATCTTGTTACTCCTGTCTTATAACTGTAAGTGACCAGAGTAAGTCCTGCAAAATCTGAATGATCTATGTATGATAAAAACCCACTATCAAGGATTATGAGTAAAATACAAAGTGCTTAATTCACATTTTCAAAAGTAACTTCTGCAATTAGGAGTCTAAGTCTCATTGAAAAAAATGGATCTTAGCCTAAGTGTCTACATCATTTTTGAGAAAGTAATTTAGGTCCCTTTAGAAGTTTTACTCTACATTTACATTTGAATAATGCTGTAATAGCGTCAGCCACCTTCCTATCCTCCCTCATGACCAGAGGTGGCTCTGCACTGCCCTGACTCAGTTTCCCTTCTTGCTTCCTCAATAACTCAAAAAGAGGCTTCCACAAGCCCAACAATAGCCCTTACTGAGGTCTGGTTTTATTAACAAAGTTCCAAAATGAACACAGAAAGGTCTTATCCTGGGCACAGCCCTTTCTCCGTGAGATACTCTCTCTTCCTCTGTTTTCTAAACCTTTGGAGAAGACAAGTCCTGGCCTGTCTTCCTTACTTTCTCCCCAGAAGAAAACTAGTTCTCCCAAGCCCCTTCAGGGAACACTTTCTCTCCCTGCAGCTTCACTCACTCTGTAGTTCCCCCTTGGCTGTCCAAAAAGGATGTTATGCTACCACCTCAGAGGCCTGGTTTAGTGACATGACTTGATCCACCTGGAGAGGCAAATCAGCTGTGTCACAGGTAGGCAGAGACTCACCTCCCTTTAGTAGAGCCAGCCACCCAGCAACATTTACAAAAATATGACTTCCATCATGAAAAATAGACACTTTGTTCAAAATAGTAACAAAAACCTAGTAAACTTAGAATGTTACACACTTTTGACTTAAGTTACAATGCCATAAATAACTTCTGTTAGTATGGAATTTAAAAATTTGAAAGCTTAGCTGTCTTTTTATATCTAAAGAGCACATACAACAGAAATGTTTTTAAAAAATAAGTTTCATAATTAAGGATTATTATAATATGAGGCTATGCCCCTATGAGCCTGATCATGAGACAGAAGTTAGACACACAGAATGTAAGTTAATGAGGTAATACACAGAACACACCTCTGGATGAAGATTAGTGGCTAGCTCCTCTGATCTTTGTTATAAAGAACAGTTAAACAAAAGCCAATTAGTATAGTGAACTGATCCAAAAATTATTTGTTATTGTTTCATTTACTCCAAGAACTGAAAAGCAATCTGAAGTGGACTGAAAGGTTGCTAATACTTGTAAAGACTATTACATCGCCAAAATATTCTCTTCTGCAGTAACATTTAGGGCCTAATCCTGCAATGTGTTGAACTCCCTCAACTAACAGCACACAATTTATTTATTTTACTCCCTCAACCCACAGTCAGTCACTACAAGAATTATTTTCTCCTCTTTCTCCAGAAGTAGTAAACAGCACTGTCAAAATGCTGAATCTCCCACATTAATATCAATGTATTCCTGGGGGAATTCTGCACCAGTGAGCAAGTGGGGAATTGGTCCTGCTTTGAGCAGGGGGTTGGACTAGATGACCTCCCGAGGTCCCTTCCAACCCTGATATTCTGTGAAGTGCAGATTTCATGTCCCCCACAGAATAATAGATTCTGCTGGGGAGGTGCTGCAATTACACCTGTCACCCACCAGGGGCTGCTGTGGTGCCAGAAGAGAAGGCAGCTAGCTCACTGCTGGAGCAGCCAGCTGTGAAGGAGGGGACAGGGGCTGCCTTCCTCATAGCATCTTGCCCGTGGGCCCAGGTGAGGAGGCAAGGGACATGGAGGTGTGGAAGAGGACAGAGAAGGGCACAGACTAGAGTGGGGCTACAGGAGCTAGTGGGGTGATAACATTGAGCCAGGGGCTGAGTGGGGGTACAGGATTAGATGGGGGAGGGAGAAGGGAGTGCAGGGACACACGGGGATGGGAGCAGACATGCCTGACTGAATGGGGGAGGCTTTCCAACTCCCTAACAATACCCCCAAACAAAACCCTGTCCCATTCTTCTGCCACCCATACCCAACAATCCTCCAGGTTCACTCCAAGGCTCTTTCCCAGCAATTACTTCCCACTCCTTCAGCTCCTCTGCTACACCTGACTCCAAGCCTTTGCATTGCTTCCGAGGGGTGCGAGATATACGTTTGTTTATTGTAGTTTGAATTATTACTCAAAGTAATCTATTTGTCAAAAAACATTTCCTGAATCATTTTTATTATCTGTACTGTTAGACACACTGGCCAACACATTTTGAAATAAATTACCAAAATAATTGGAACTGGTGTGATTATAGTATGTTGTTTTGACAAATAAAATATGCAGAATTTTAAAATATTGTGCACAGATTTTTTAATCATAGAATATCAGGGTTGGAAGGGACCTCAGGTGGTCATCTAGTCCAACCCCCTGCTCAAAGAAGGACCAATACCCAACTAAATCATCTCAGCCAGGGCTTTGTCAAGCCTGACCTTAAAAAACCTCTAAGGAAAAAGATTCCATGACCTCCCTAGGTAACCCATTCCAGTGCTTCACCACCCTCCTAGTGAAAAAGTTTTTCCTAATAGCCAACCTAAACCTCCCCAACTGCAACTTGAGACCAATACTCCTTATTCTGTCATCTGCTACCATTGAGAAGAGTCTATATCCATCCTCTTTGGAACCCCCTTTCTGGTAGTTGAAAGCAGCTATCGAATCCCTCCTCATTCTTCTCTTCTGCAGACTAAACAATCCCACTTCCCTCAGCCTCTCCTCATAAGTCATGTGTTCCATCCCCCAAATCATTTTTGTTGCCCTCCGTTGGACTCTTTCCAATTTTTCCACATCCTTCTTTTAGTGTGGGGCCCAAACCTGGACACAGAACTCCAGATGAGGCTTCACCAATGTCGAATAGAGGGGAATGATCACGTCCCTCCATCTGCTGGCAATGCCTCTACTTATACAGCCCAAAATGCCATTAGCCTTCTTGGCAACAAGGGCACACTGACTCATATCCAGCTTCTCGTCCACTGTAACCCCTAAGTCCTTTTCTGCAGAACTGCTGCCTAGCCATTCGGTCCCTAGTCTGTAGCAGAGCATGGGATTCTTCCGTCCTAAGTGCAGGACTCTGCACTTGTCCTTGTTGAACCTCATTAGGTTTCTTTTGGCCCAATCCTCTAATTTGTCTAGGTCCCTCTGGACCCTATCCCTGCCCTCCAGCCTATCTACCACTCCTCCCAGTTTAGTGTCATCTGCAAACTTGCTGAGAGTGCAGTCCACGCCATCCTCCAGATCATTAATGAATGTATTGAACAAAACCGGCCCCAGAACAAACCCTTGGGGCACTCCGCTTGAAACTGGCTGCCAACTAGACATGGAGCCATTGATCACTAACCATTGAGCCTGACGATCTAGCCAGCTTTCTATCCACCTTATAGTCCATTCATCCAGCCCATACTTCTTTCACTTGCCGGCAAGAATACTATGGGAGACCATATCAAAAGCTTTGCTAAAGTCAAGGAATAACACATCCAGTGCTTTCCCCTCATCCACAGACCCAGTTATCTCCTCATAGAAGGCAATTAGGTTAGTCAAGCATGACTTGCCCTTGGTGAATCCATGCTGACTGTTCCTGATCACTTTCCTCTCCTCTAAGTGCTTCAGAATTGATTCTTTGAGGACCTGCTCCATGATTTTTCCAGGGACTGAGGTGAGGCTGACTGGCCTGTAGTTCCCCAGATCCTCCTCCTTCCCCTTTTTAAAGATGGACACGACATTAGTCTTTTTCTAGTCATCCAAGTCCCCCCCAATCGCCATGAGTTTTCAAAGATAATGGCCAAAATGGCTCTGCAATCACATCCACTAACTCCTTTAGCGGCTTCAGATGCAGCGCATCCAGCCCCATGGACTTGTGCTCATCCAGCACAATAAATAGCCCCGAACCACTTCTTTCTCCCCAGAGGGCTGGTCACCTCCTCCCCATGCTGTGCTGCCCAGTGCAGGAGTCTGGGAGCTGACCTTGTTCGTGAAGACAGAGGGGGGGGGGGGGGGGGAAGCATTGAGTACATTAGCTTTTTCCACATCCTCTGCCAGTAGGTTGCCTCCCTCATTCAGTAAGGGGCCCACACTGTCCTTAACTTTCTTCTTGTTGCTAACATACCTGAAGAAACCTCTCTTATTACTCTTAACATCTCTTGCTAGCTGCAACTCCAAGTGTTATTTGGCCTTCCTGATTTCACTCCTGCATGCATGAGCAATATTTTTTATACTCCTCCCTGGTATAAATTCTTGGTGCAGAATTTCCCCCAGGAGTAATTAATGGTTCCTAAATTTAAGGAAAACTCCAAGGTAAAAACAAAACAATTTGGTATATAAAAGATATTTTAAGCCATATCTAATAACAAGGAGAGTAAACCACTGAAGACAACAGTTAAATGTCAAATATAATAATGGATAATTAAACAAAGATTCCAGCTTGACAATCTGATATGCAAACTAGGAGTGAAAGAGTTAGCTTTCCACATTAGATAGTACTGGAAATCAGAGTTTCCATGATGGAAGGTAAGTTCTATAGTTTTTGCCCATTTATTTTGTTGAACTTTGAAACAGACTTCAAATGTTTCTAATGGGAAAGTTGATTATTTCAGTCTTAATTTCAAACTTTACCTCTTCTAGGAAGTATAATTAAAATGGCAGCTGAAGAGAGACAACAGCCCCAATCACTGAAGAGAGATACTGGAAAGTGGAAAGTATAGATTTCATATGTGCTGTCTTTATAGATTCTTTCCCCCCCACCCCCACCCCTTCTGTCAAACCGAAGCTGCCTTCTGGGAATTAGCTGGAACTGAAAAGATGGCTCTAATGGGCCACTGAGCAGCTACAGGCATCAGTGTCAACAGCAAAGACTCAGAATTACTGTATCAGGCAGCTGAATCTTAAGAATATAAACATGCAGTAATACACTTCGTTTTAAAAATTAAGTATAAAGTATGGCACACAAAACAAGCAGACAGGATACATCAAAATTTGAAAATTATAATTTTAAAAATTAACTGTACCTGGCAGATTTTTTCCCAAATTTCATCGCAGCCAGCTTTTTCTTGAAAACTCAGTGCTAAATCATAATTCTCTGCTTCTGACCAAACAATCAAGGTGTCCTATTTAAAAATAAATATTTGTGATTTTCAAAAAAAAATAATAATAATTCAGGTGCAATACAAAATAGACTGAACGCCATACAATAAGTAATACATCCAAGGATGCAATTACTACTTCAACTGGTGTAAAAATTGTCAAGACAGAATCACATATCACATCAAGGAGGATGAAACCACCAGTTCTGCCACAAGTATAAAACTCTTTACAGTCTCTGTGATAAATGCGGGGGGGAGGAGGGGGAGAGAAGGGGGGGGCAGCTCCCTTTTATGGACACCCAGCCAGCCAGCTACAAAATCCGTTAGTAGCTATTCTCTACTTGCTTTACTTGTAAAGGGTTAAAAAAGCCCATAGTAAAAGGAAGGGAGTGAGCACCTGACCAAAGGAGAGCCAATGGGAGGGGGACACGACAAAACACTTTCCCTTTGTCTGTCTGTGGTTGTTCTCTAACCCTAAGAAGCTTTAAACCAGGTATGAAAAAATCATACCCATCTGAAACCAGATATGTAAGTAGATCAGGGAATGTCTAGATAGATGCGATTAGATTTCTCTCTCATTTCTTTATGGCTTGTGGACTCCTCTGTGCTAACCCCCCAAATGCTTTTGTTTTGCTTGTAACCATTAAGCTGGACCTCAAGAAATCCATTTTTGGATTATTCTTATATTTGCTCTTTTTAAATCCAGCAATAGCCTAAGTTCCAGATGTATTTTCTTTCTTTTTGTTTTTAATAAAATTTACCTTTCAGAACAGGATTGGTTTTGTGTGTCCTAAGAAGTGTTGTTTAATTAGCTGGTAGCAACAACCGATTTCCTTTGTTTTCTTTCTCAGTTCCTCTCCGGGAAGGGTGGGGCGGTGGGGGAGAAAAGGGCTTGAGGGTACCTCACAGGGACGAATTCCAAAGTGCGCCTTCCTAGGTCAGAAGGGGGGGGGGGGGGGGGTTGCACTTGGATGGTGGCAGCATCTACCCATCCAAGGTCGGAGAAAAGCTCTAACTATGGGAGTTTAATACCAGCCTGGAGTGGCCAGTATTAATTTTTAGAATCCTTGCAGGCCCCCACTTTCTGCACTCAAAGTGCTAGAGTGGGGAATCAGCCTTGACAGTCTCTCATGTCCTAGCACCCAAAACATAATTTGATCAAATCTTATTACTCTTAAACATTCAGAATATTTACATGAAAGATGACTTAGTAGTCCTCCTCTCAACAGAAATAACCTAGAGGTAGTTGTAAAGATTAATTATAGTAAACAACTTATTTACAATATGGAAATTAAAAACAAAAAAAACCTTTCCATATTTATAAAAATACACACAAATATGAGATTACATTCATATTTTCATTTCAGAGAACATTTAACACAATTTGGGAAATAATTCCACACGTTCCAAATTTATAACTTTAAACCAAAGAAACAAGGTAGATAAAAACGATTTTTTTAAAAGTCGGACTTAAATAGATTTTAAAAAAAGTATTTAAAATTAAATTTGCAATTATAGCAACCTTTGTTATGGCTTAAACTCACTCTATTAAAATAATTTTAATTTGGGGGAAAAAAAGCAGTATATGTTTATTGCTAAAGTTTTAAAGACAATTAAATCACTGAACTAGCAGAAGCCCCTGTCCACTGAAGTGCTAAGCCAGCTTTTGACAGCAACAGCCCTTCTTCTGCAGGTTCAAAGAGAATATTTTCTTCATTTCAGTTTATTTAATTAGTTCATTCAAAGTTGAAAACTAATAAATTGAGAAACCTGGAAAGCTGGTTTTCCTTTATGAATAAAAAACTAGGTATGAGAGAATGTGAGCTACTAGTTCTAAAATCTCAAAGCACAAGTGGCAAGAAACAATCAGCTCAATTGATTAACTACAGATAAGACGTCCTGTGTTAAACCATGTTTTTCATTTAAAAATTATTAATAAATCTTTTTTTTAGATGGATCCAGCACATTAAAATTAGCTAAATTAAAATACCTTAAAACAACTTTAAGATTCCTTTTTTTGCATTTTAATTGCATTCAAATAGTGCTTGACACAAAGCACAAGTAAAAAATTAATCTAGTAAATTAGAAATGCATTATTTATTGTTTTCTAACAAAAAATTAAGAATCTGAATCCATGAAATCAACTGTATAACTACATAAATGTGTACAAATATCGTGTTTCATCCTGATTTGCAGAAAGAAACACCATATTTAGCACAAAGGTTATATTTAACTTCAACTCAACATGTTTTCATGGTTACCAAGAGAACCAACCTTTTTTTAGTTATTTTCCTAAAGAAAAGTATAAATGCAAAATATGATTAACTAATAATTTAAATGATGATTAAAATTGCTTTGATTTAAATCAATCCACCTGTGAAGAGGCAAGCCTTTTAGAACTAAAAGTTTACATATTGTAAAATACATGTTTTAACAAGTTAGTCATTCAGTTACTACAAGATGATACTGGACTTGTTATTTTTATTCAGGACTTATCTATACAAACATCAAATTCATGGCAGTCTGCAGTGTAAATCTACCTCACACTAGCCAGCTGTGCCAAGCCCTAAGTGCTCATGTGGATCCTGCTACTGCACTCTACAAGTTCCCTAGTGTGCTGGCAGGTTAAAGTGCACTAGAAACTTGATAGTATGAGGCAGTTCAAGGTAAATTTACATCCCAGCTTGTTGCTAAGTATTCATACAGATAAGCTTCAAAGAGTACCACTTAATTTTTTTCCATCATAATTACTCATCCTTGCCACTCCTATTAGCAAACAGTGAACTCCAAAGAGTAGAGGGATCCTTTGAATTTACTGGACAGATTCAAGGAAAAAATAATCCTTGCAAAGGTTTCTTGTTACAATGAAGACAAAATTTTGAAGAGGGCCACATCCAGCCCTAGCTGGGATCAAGCTCAACACCACTGACATCCATTTACAAAAATGCTAGCTACTTTATAAGGAGGCAATGCCTAGTTTTGCTGGGGGGGGGGGGAGGAGGAGATGCGCGCTGTGGTGATAATTAAATTATTTATGATGTGGAGATATATAAAGAAATTGTAACTTTGAAGACCAGGAAAAAGAAACAGGCCTTCTAATGGTAGGTAAACAGAGAAACTTATGCAAAGAAATTAAGTAATTTTGCAGTGTAACTACATACTAAAATTTAGGGAACTGACTAGATCAAGAGGTTGGTAATACCATATAAAGTCTCATCTCTGAATTAATAGTGACCAAAACTCAACATGGGGAAAATCCATACCAGGAAGTTGAGGCATCTTATAGCATTTCTCCTTTGTAATTACTTGGGGCAAACCAACATGATGTCTCTCTCAGTAAAACAGGTTGATTGTTTGGCCCACAAATAGATGTCCCAGGAGAGAGACAGTACCAGCCACAACTCTTAGACCAGACCAGACCTGGCCTCCATCCCATGGCAGCACGGATCCCTGTGAAGCTATGGCAGCTCCCCCTCCTCTGGTCATCAAGCACTTTCCAAAACCCTATTTGTGAGGTGTTCCAGTATAAAGTGGAGCCATCACCACAAGACACTGCTGAGTGGGTCATCATCATCTTTGGTAGACTATTATCACAGGGCTAAAGTAGATGTTTGCCTACAATGTATTTGACTTCACTAGACTTTATTGCCTTGAATTAGGGCTTCTCTTTTGGGGAAAGTTTACCAGTTAAACTGGTATAATGCAAACCAGTATAGTTATAATGGTATAACTCACTGCATGGACACACTTATTCTGAAAGCTTTTTCTGTTTGGTTTAAACCACTTACAAAGTGACATTAGCTAAACCCAAAAAGCCGCTTTTGCTCCTGAGAGTCCACACATGGAGTTATACTAGTATAACTATATAAGGGCTTATCTACACTGGCAAGTTTCTGCGCAGTAAAGCAGATTTTTGCACTCAAACTGAAGAAGTGTACACACTGCCAAGCCACTTTGTGTGAAGAAAATTCTCAGTTGCAGCATTGCCAAAAAAAACCACCACCACCTCAGAGTTGTAAAGCTATTTGCGCAGAGGCTCCAGCGCACTACTGACAGTGTAGACACTTGACTGCTTTCTGCACTGTAACTGGCCTCCTGAGCTGTCCCATAATGCCTCAAGTGACTGCTCTGCTCATTGTTTTAAACTCCGCTCCCTGGAGACATGCGCCCCTCCCCTTTCAAAGCACTGCTTCTGACAGCCCTTGTGTCCTGTGCCAATCTGCTCCAGGACACAAAGCAAACCATTAATGTGGAATGCTCCTGCTGTTGAACACAAGAGGCATGTGTAAGTAACCCTCCCACACCTCAGGACTGGTTGCTTCCTGCCGCTGTCTGAACTTACAAGACAGCATGCTGACTCTGTCCCCCAAAACACACTGTCCCCCCCAGTTCATACACACACTCTTTCCCCTCCCACACTTCAGTTGAAAAGCAGCTGGCAATGTAGCAGGATGCCCATGGAACAATGGGATTGGGAAACCTGCATCATGGGACACTGTGCCTGCAAACCCTTCCCAAAGCACCCTGTGGCCAGTTGCACAGTGGGATAGCTACCTCAATCGGCAAAGACAGCAGTGCATGTGCTCCAGCAACACGAGGAGCACAACATGGACAACGGTTTAATTCCAGCGTTTTAATAAAAATGGTATAACTTGTGGTGCAGAAACTTGCCAGTGTAAACATACCCTCAATTTAAATTTACACCTTTCCTTAGCTTATACCAGTATAATTTTATTGTGTAGACAAGACCGACATTGCCACTTAACTTGAGGTACTTCACAAATTTCTAAAGGCGTGTGTGGACACCCCACACACATCTGACCAAGGCTCTAAGTGTTTTTTCTTCATCCTACGGATCACTTGTAGCCTGAATTTTGTAACAAATGACTCATGGTTAAAAAAAAAAGGGGGGGGGGCCAAAGGGCTGCCTAGTTTTGACATACCCAGTGCAACTCTGGAGAGTCTTCCATGGGAATGAAAAGGAGAAAGGGAAAGAATGCCAGAGCTAGCACAGCTCCTCCCTGCCTTCTTATCTCAGAAGCACCTGATCTAGCTTTCCTCTGTGCATAGAAGAATAGAAAAAATGATCAAGCCCATCACCATTTAACAGGTGTTCATTATGTTGAAGGTCACCTATTTAGTCCCTGACAGACAGATTCCTCATAAAATAAAGAGAGCACACAACTACCATTCTTAGGCCATGTCTAGATACAGACTA
>NC_048300.1:24342417-24362373 GCF_013100865.1 Trachemys scripta elegans | reverse complement strand
TAGCCGTGTTAGTCTGAATCTGTAAAAAGCAACAGAGGGTCCTGTGGCACCTTTAAGACTAACAGAAGTATTGGGAGCATAAGCTTTCATGGGTAAGAACCTCACTTACATCTGAAGAAGTGAGGTTCTTACCCACGAAAGCTTATGCTCCCAATACTTCTGTTAGTCTTAAAGGTGCCACAGGACCCTCTGTTGCTTTTTACAGATTCAGACTAACACGGCTATCCCTCTGATACTATAATGTTACAGTTACTCAGAAATTTATGTTCAGTTTCTATGATCTTAATGAAAACTATCATTCCATACAGTGTTAGGGAAAGCTCCGGTGAGGCTACTTGGTAAATCATAGGATCATAGAATATCAGGGTTGGAAGGGACCTCAGGAAGTCATCTAGTCCAACCCCCTGCTCAAAGCAGGACCAATTCCCAACTAAATCATCCCAGCCAGGGCTTTGTCAAGCCTGACCTTAAAAACCTCTAAGGAAGGAGATTCCACCACCTCCCTAGGTAACCCATTCCAGTGCTTCACCACCCTCCTAGTGAAAAAGTTTTTCCTAATATCCAACCTAAACCTCCCCAACTGCAACTTGAGACCATTACTCCTTGTTCTGTCATCAGGTACCACTGAGAACAGTCTAGATCCATCCTCTTTGGAACCCCCTTTCA
The DNA here is from genome assembly GCF_013100865.1 of Trachemys scripta elegans. NCBI lineage: Eukaryota > Metazoa > Chordata > Testudines > Emydidae > Trachemys > Trachemys scripta. The sequence goes on along the minus strand of NC_048300.1, from coordinate 24,361,707 downwards.
GGTAGTTGAAAGTTGGAGTTTTCCTGGGGTGGTATTTTCTGAAGCTGCTACATTACATGCATATCTTGTGCTAAATGTGATATTTGTTGCAGTGTTTGATTTAAACAGAAGGCTGGGTAGGATGAATGATTCTGAAAAAAATCTGAATTCTTCCCAAGTTGGCAGGGCCAGGAGCCCTGAGTCAAAAGATTTGTCTTAAGGTTCAGATTCTGGGAAAAACAAAATATTTCAGGATCACTACGGGTACCACAGGTGGGAATTTGGGAGTGACTGAATTGTTCAGATAACAAGGTGCAGGGGTGCTGGAACAATTTGTACAGCAGGGATGCTGAGAGACATTGAAACAAACTGTGAACTCTGTATCTGATGGAAACCACTTCAAGCCAAGGGGTGTGGCAATACCCCCAGCATCCCTAGCTCCAGCACTATGACAAGGTGTGTGTGTGTGTGTGTGTGTGTGTGTGCATGTGTATGTGCTCATGCGCGCGTGCGGGGAGGCAGGGGGAGAATCTTTTGGAAAAAATATTTTCCATTTCTTGTATGTATTTTTACAAAATATTTTATCTTGTAATATTAGTGCTGATTTTAAAACTTGTGAGCAAAATAAAACAGGAAATAAAGGATATAGATTAAAACCACAATATATATCATCCTTTATTGCCTGTGTAAAATCCTCAAAAGATTAAAATAAAAAGGGCAAACCTCTATCTAGTGAGGTAAATTGATCAGCACTTTTCATGCTACTTATTTAATCAGGTTTTCCTTTGTACAGAATTACTGGGTGATTCCCTTTTTTTAGTACTTTCTTTTATATTTCATACTCATCTCATTTTTTTCTTAGTGAATGTAGTGGTGGCAGAAGACAAAGGGCTAACATCCCCGGGTACAGAAGTCCCCTGTTACCCATTGAACATATGTCGCAGCAATACAAGCTTCCAGGTGGCCTCTGCCACTTCCCTCCCTAAAACCTGTAGAAGCACTTCTAGGAATCTGGGTTCCACACTGAAGGAGGGGGAAGCAAATGTGTGGACTGTGGGAGAGGTGGGTGGACCAGTGGGGACACACATCGTTCCCATGCCCCGTGAGCTATACATACCCAGAAAGTAATGGCAATACAGCTCCAGGATGTCTTAGGGACTTCCAGGACTAAGGGAAACATGCCTGTAGTGGAGCTGCCCTGCCAGGGAGCCGGGGTAGACCACTGGGGGACATAGAATCATAGACTATAAGGTCAGAAGGGACCATTATGATCATCTAGTCTGACCTCCTGCACAACACAGGCTACAGAATCTCATCCACCCATTCCTGTATCAAACCTGTGTCTGAGCCATTGAAGTTCTCAAATAATGGTTAAAAGACTTCAAGGTGCAGAGAATCTTCCAGCCAGGGCCGGCTCTAGGCACCAGCACTCCAAGCATGTGCTTGGGGCAACACTTTCCAAGGGGCGGCACTCCGGCTCCTTTTTTTTGCTTGGGGCGCAAAAAGCCATGAGCTGGCCCTGAGCGGAGGTGAGCTGCGGTGGTGGGGGGCGCGGGGAGGGCTGCAGGAAGTAACCCCTCGGGGGGGCCAGAGGAACCGTCCCCCACCACCGCAGCTCACCTCCGCTCCGCCTGCTCCCCTGAGCGTGCTGCGGCCTCTCCGCTTCTCCCCCCTCCCTCTCAGGCTTGCTACGCAAATCAGCTGTTTTGCGGCAAGCCTGGGAGGGAGGGGGGAGAAGTGGAGCAGTGGTGGCGCACTCAGGGGAGCAGGCGGAGCAGAGGTGAGCTGCGGTGGTGGGGGGCGTGGGAAGGGCCTCAGGAAGTAAGGGGGGGCAGAGGAACCACTCCCCCCCCAGCTCACCTCCGCCTCCTCCCCCGAGCGTGCCGCCGCTCTGCTTCTCCCCCCTCCCTCCCAGGCAAGCCTGGAAGGGAGGGGTAGGAGGGGAAATGCGGCGCGCCCGGGGGAGGAGGCGGGGACGGGGATTTGGGGAAGGGGTTGGAATGACTCACCAGCCAGATACCTAGGAAAGCATTCTCTGTAGTAACTCAGATTCCACCCAATCTAATATCCCATCACAAGCCATTGGGCATATTTACCGCTAATAGTCAAAGATCAATCTCGTTATACCATCCCCGCCATAAGCTTATCAAGCTTAGTCTTGAAGCCAGATATGTCTTTTGCCCCCACTACTCCCGTTGGCAGGCTGTTCCAGAACTTCACTCCTCTGATGGTTAGAAACCTTCGTCTAATTTCAAGTCTAAACTTCCTGATGGCCAGTTTATATCCATTTGTTCTTGTGTCCACATTGGTACTGAGCTTAAATAATTCCTCTCCCTCCCTGCTATTTATTCCTCTGATATATTTGTAGAGAGCAATCATATCTCCCCTCAGCCTTCTTTTGGTTAGGCTAAACAAGCCAAGCTCTTTGAGTCTCCTTTCATAAGACAACAGAGAGTCCTGTGGTCCCTTTAAGACTAACAGATGTATTGGAGCATAAGCTTTTGTGGGTGAATATCCACTTCGTCACCCATGAAAGCTTATGCTCCAATACATCTGTTAGTCTTAAAGGGACCACAGGACTCTCTGTTGCTTTTGACAGATCCAGACTAACACAGCTACCCCTCTGATACTTTCATAAGACAGGTTTTCCATTCCTCGGATTATCCTGTAGCCCTTCTCTGCACCTGTTCCAGTTTTAATTCATCCTTCTTAAACATGGGAGACCAGAATTGCACACAGTATTCCAGATGAGGTCTCACCAGTGCCTTGTATAACGGTACTAACACCTCCTTATCTCTACTGGAAATACCTCGCCTGATGCATCCCAAGACTGCATTAGCTTTTTTCGCGGCCATATCACATTGGCGGCTCATAGTCATCCTGTGATCAACCAATACTCCGAGGTCCTTCTCCTCCTCTGTTACTTCCAACTGATGCGTCCCCAGCTTATAATAATAATTCTTGTTATTAATCCCTAAATGCATGAGCTTGCACTTTTCACTATTAAATTTCATCCTATTACTATTACTCCAGTTTACGAGATCATCCAGATCTTCCTATATGATATCCTGGTCCTTCTCTGTATTGGCAATACCTCCCAGCTTTGTGTCATCCGCAAACTTTATTAGCACATTCCCACTTTTTGTGCCAAGGTCAGTAATAAAAAGATTAAACAAGATTGGTCCCCAAACAGATCTCTGAGGAACTCCACTAGTAACCTCTCTCCAGCCTGACAGTTCACCTTTCAGTACGACTTGTTGTAGTCTCCCCTTTAACCAGTTCCTATCCACTTTTCAATTTTCATATTGATCCCCATCTTTTCCAATTTAGCTAATAATTCCCCATGTGGAACCATATTGAATGCCTTACTGAAATCAAGGTAAATTAGAGCCACTGCATTTCCTTTGTCTAAAAAATCTGTTACCTTCTCAAAGCAGGAGATCAGGTTGATTTGGCACAATCTACCTTTTATAAAACCATGTTGTAATTTGTCCCAATTACCATTGACCTCAAAATCTTTAACTATTTTCTCCTTCAGAAGTTTCCCCCAAACTTTGCATACTACAGATGTCAAACTAACAGGCCTGTAGTTGCCTGGATCACTTTCCCCCAACTTTCTTAAAGATAGAAACTATGTTAGCAATTCTCCTGTCATACAGTACAACCCCTGAGTTTACAGATTCATTAAAAATCCTTGTTAATGGGCTTGCAATTTCATGTGCCAGTTCCTTTAATATTCTTGGATGAAGAATATCTGGGCCCCCCGATTTAGTCCCATTAAGCTGTTCGAGTTTGGCTTCTACCTCGGATTTGGTAATACCTACCTCCATATCCTCATTCCCATTTGTCATCCTACCATTATCCCTAAGCTCCTCATTAGCCTCATTAAAGACTGAGGCAATGTACTTGTTTAGATATTGGGCCTGTGTGGAGTCATGGGCCTCTCTCCAAATGCCCCAGGCCTCCTAAGGATCTCCACACTCTTCTCCTCAAGAGGGGCAAACCTTTCCTGATGGACATTTCCTTCCCAAAATGCCTGTCCTGTGACTTTTAATGCAGGAGTAGACAATCTGGCTCAATATTATTAGTTCAGTTTCTATGGTCATGTGATCCATGGCTAATCCTGAGACTGCTAACCAGGTGTTGGTTAATAGTGAATGGTGGGTTTTTTTATGCACAACTGGAATGAGACCACCAGATGATTTCACAAATGCCACCGAACAGCTATCAGATGCTAACTGTGACAGATATTGCAATCTCATGCAAAATCTTTGGGGCCATACTGTATTAAATGGTTTAGGAATGATTGTGTTCTATTCCATGGGGGAGATTACCACAGCTCCCACAAGAACTAAAAACAGTGGGTGGTAATTAAGGAGAATCGATGAGCCTAAGCAAATCTAGAGAGGTACCACCCCACGAGTGTTTTGCCTATACTGGTTCAAGCTGGGTTTTCCAGAGACCAACAGACAAAGAAAGGGATGAGCTTGAATTAATACAGGGCCTTCTTTCTGATCTGGCAAACAGACAGGACCTTCTGTCCAGAACTGTCCGGGATCTATCCCTCCATGTAGGATGCCCAGGCTCCCACTTTGCTTTGAGATATCTTCTAGGAGGAGGATATCTTTTGGTTTGCTCTTTCCCCTTTGTTCCAGAGTTAGACATTAGCCCCTTTCACTGTTAATGGTGGAGAGAATGAGTTCTGCATCTCTCATTGAGGTAATCAGGGAAAAGGGTCAAATCTGTCTGTTGTAGGCAATAAGGTCTTGAAGTAAGGATCAGGTTTACCTTTTATCAAAGCTTTGGGAGCTGCTCTGAGGCTGGAACCATTCCCTACGCTAACCAGGTTCTGGCTGCTTTGGTGCCTTTGTACCTTGTGTGAGATACCTGGGGTAGGTTATAATAATTTTCAGTCTACTTTGGAGATTAACTTGGATGAGATCCACCAGTAGGGTTTATAGTATGCTTCAGACACCTGGTAGAAATTGCAATGTTTGAGATCTCTAGGGAAATTTATATTCTCCTTCACAAACCCAGCCAAGAATATAATTTGCATGAAATTCCCAGCACTGTAACCTATGCAGTGGACCTCGCTATAGTTCCAGCAGTTAAAAGCTGTAAATGTCATGAACTGTGATTAGTTTTTCAAAGGACTTGGCAAATTTCCATGAACACTAGGTATTTGTCTAACTGAATTCACAAGTTCCTGCCCTGGGAAGCTTGTAAGTTCCTTGATCCTAGCTCCTGGTTTCATGGAAGTCATGAGTGGTGACTGTTCCATCAGCAGAGTTGAAGTTCCAAAAATGATAGATATTGGATTCACAAAAATTACAATCTCTCCCAGCTACATTAGTTAAACTAGGGATGTTTGTGAGTTCTGTGAGCCCACGCTGTTTCTTCATGGAATTTACAAGCTCCAACTGTGAAGCTGATAAAAGACTTTGAGACAAACAGCTATGGTCTGTGACAATTACAACATCTGCTAGCACAAGGACTCATGAATTACAAATGCTCCTGGTTTCCCAGCAGAGCTTGTAACCTGTGTGAGCCTTGAGATTAAATATTTTAAGCAAATGCAAAGTTTGTTGGTTTACTAGAGAAGATACTGCACTACATGAGCCTTGAAATTCAGGGATAATGTGCATTCAGCTACATTGCTAAAAGTTCTTGTACATTTTATGGACTGTGGAATTAATCATTAATGAAGATTATAAATTCAACCCATTTGCTGGAGGAGTTGGAAAACCCTGTAAATTCTGAAATGAAGGAAAACTGGAAATTATGAAGTCCAACTCTCCACTGGAGGGGATTGTGAATTCTGAGTCCTGAACAGAAGGATTTAGATGACAAATCTGCCACCTGGCCTGTGATTCTAGGGTATTCCATGAACACTAAATGGAGTTGCTCATAAATGTCATTATTTCCCTCTACTTTCCTGAAGAATGTCTAAATCTGAGTCGTGAAACAAAAGAGTAATTCAGTAGTATTATAACTTACATTAGAGGTGTTGTCTTCTGGTTCTTTCAAGGTTTTCAGGCACAGACGGGGTATTGCAAGGCATAAGGTCGTAGCCCTGTCAAGAGAAATCTGTAGTGGTCAGAAAGGATTACAGCATTCAGCTTGTTAAATTCTGTAGGGAATGCTTCTGGATTATGTGACCAAACCTTGTAAACTCTGTGTCAGTAGGCAGAGAATTTAGAAAGCCCACAAGCTGGTCCTGCAAAGTTTCTCTAGGACAGGCTGTACCTATAGGCCTTGTAAACTCTGTAGTAGTAATCTTTCAGGCTACATAAAGGAGAGATTAATTTTAAATGCTTTATCAACTCTGTAATGAATGTGGATTTTGAATATTTTGTTGCAGTAAATTGCTATTGTATTTCAATCCAAGCTATTTGGCTCCCATACCTTTGCTAGTTGTATCTGCAAAACATCTACAGTCTTTGAACCAATCTATTTGGATTATGGCATTTACAATTAGTGTAGATTTTTTCCTATAGCTGTAGCTTCATGAAGTAAAACTCTTTGGTTTATAGTAGCAATGGGCCTAAACCAATACCCAATTTCAAACATGCAGAAGCTTTGTAAGGGTTGAGGTGCAGAATCCAAAAGTGGATCTATGTTTAAATTTCATTGCTGTCCCACCCCCTGTGGAATTAAGGCTTGAATCCCAATATCTCTGAATTTTGGGGGTCTGGATTCAAATTTTGTAGTTTGGGGACATCTCTAGGTAATGGAGTTTGCAGGCATAGTGGAGTTTGTAGAGTTTATAAACACCACAAGTTTAGTTAAGAAATTTATAAGCTCCACAGGGATCTCATGAAGTTCTTGAAGATTTGAATGTTCACAGTGAATAACTCCAAAATTACCCACCCACCCTTCAATAAAACAATAAAATACAGTCCTAAGCACTATCTGTCACTGGAGTTTCTAGAACAAGTTTGAGAGATGATGTTCCAAAGAATGCTAAAAAACTGTTCTTAAGCTTCTTCTCCCCCACAAATTCATATATGTCAAAAAGCCTTGTCAGGTTTCCACAGTAAACTCTCCTCTGCCAAGAGACCACATATGCCAAATTTCAGATGGAAAGGTTTTATTTTAGTTTTAGAAAGTTAGAAGTGGGTAAAAATTGGACATATAGTGAAACTTTCTCTGTCTTATCCTAGTGTTTTGTCTTCAAGATCTTAGAAATTCGGGAAACACCCTCATATCACTTGCGGTATTTGAAAAAAAACCCCATAAATCTCAATTTCACTGTCACACCTGACACTGAAGAATCCCATGCAACTGGGTGGCAAAAGATACTGACCCTCTCCCACGAGCAGCCTAGTTTAAGTGTTACAGTGGGGTCTTGAGATCAGAAACTGCTCCTGAAATCCTATCCCTGCCTTCTTTTCCTTGCATGTCCCATGAGAGCACAACAGAGAAGAAACAAAACACAACAAAATATGTTTTTATCAAAAGTGCATACAACTTCAATTCATGCATTTCCTGACTTTTGAGAGTTTGACTTCTCAACCTTAACATTCTTTTAATATAGCTTTGTATACATGTTCATATATAATATACATAATGCAAAACAAGAGCATATATAGCAGGTATAACTATAGAATATCTACCAAAATAGCACAGAAAATGACAGGAATGAAAAGAACAGGCACTCAGGAGTAGGAGATAGTTGTAAGAAGAATAAGGGAATTCATCAAAAAAGGGATCCAGTTTTATATCTGATAAAGACTTGCCTCAGCCATGGTTTCTCAAACCTTTTGCCATCAGTCTTCTGAAGTTCAGAAAATCATTCAGGACCTCCCCTGATGCAGATATTTTTAAAAATGCTGGGGATGAGTGATTCTCTTTTTGCCTCCCTCCCCCGCTACTCCCTGAAGAAAATTTATGTCCCATTATAGCTATATTTATTTGTAAGTGCACCATTTATTACTGAGGGTTGTAAGGAGAATAATAACAAAACAAAACAAAAATTAGCTACAGGCCACTTACATAAAGCTTTCAATAAACAAATCTTCCCTTCTTGTGGACTCATTTCTACTTAGAAATCAGCAAAAGCTTGGAGAGCTCTGTGTGTTTCAGTAATCATGTACAGTACTAGCTTAGGCTAGTTTCACAGTTCAGAAAACAGTGGTCTAGCTGTATAGATAGTGTACAGAATGGTGTATAGGTAATGCCAGTGGGCTAGACTGTTGCCACCAGACAGAGCCTTGAGCAAGGGGTGGTGCGTAAGCTGCATGACTCAGAAGTATCCCTGCAAAGTATTGTGATTCCGAGATACCCTTCAGAGATAAAACTCACTCTCTGCATCTCCCTTGCTCTGGGTTTGAGGGGATTAGCTCACACTGAGGTGTGTGTGGGGGAGTATTATTTCCCCATTGCTCCCTTGTGTTGGTATGTAGATCAAGGCTCCAACCCATAGTGTGTGGATAGATTACTGCACCCCTTGCACAGCCCCACTGAAGTTGACAAGGCTCTGCATGGCTGCGGCAGTCTGCCTGCACACTCTCCATTGCAGGGTTGGGGCCTAAGTCATGAGCTAGCAATATCTAGATATATAATTTTTTCACTAAGTAGCAAATAGTTAAGTTTGCAAGACAGCTTCAGTTATAAGCCCTTGTTTTCATCCACTCATAACTTTCTCAGATGAAACTTTCCATGCTTGATCTCTATTCACAAGTGAAATTTTCTGGAAATTTGGATTAAAATCTGTTATGCCATTTTTTAATTGTGCATGTGTGTTAAAAAATAATTTTTCCTGTAGTAAAAAAATGGCCACTCTTTTCCTTCCCCCTAAAAACAGGTATCTCAAAAGGCTGAATTTTGCAATTTGGAACTTGTCATGGACATAGGCCTCAATGAAGAATGTGTCCATTGATAAGCTGGAAAATATTGGTTGAAAACAAATGCTGTTTTGATTGTTCGAAAATTGCATATGATGAATGGAGAATGCAAAATAGCACTAACTCTGACAAGCCACACTTCTAGAAAGGTGCATTGCATATGCATGCACTTCTAAAAGGTGTGTGCTTTTCACGGCATGACAACAGGCACAAGTCATCCTTATAAATGTAAACAGATTTTAACTGCTTGTGCCTCTTAAGAACTAAAACTAATTTAAGTGCTTATATCCAGGCAAATAAATAAATAAATACATAAATTTATGTGTTTATTCCCCCTTAAGGTAACTTAAACATTGATTTCTGTTCAGTTTGTGAATCAGATTTTTCACACTAGTTTTCGTTCCTTTTTATAAAAAAAATAATAATCTAGGAACCTAATATAAACCCTGTGCTAATGCAATGTTTAGCTTGCACTATTAGAATATAAAAAAAGTCAAGAAATGCAAAAGATTTGTTTTTAGCCTCAGCTTTAATTACCAGTAACTAAGTTGCATTATGTGTCTGTGCATGTATGTATAATATATATATATATATACTGTATATAGATATTATATATATACTGTATATAGTAAACTTTTCCCTCCTTTTTGCTTCTTAAGGCTCTGATCTTGCATCTGAATCTGTTGGGGTACAAGCAGGGCCGGCTCCAAGTTTTTTCCCGCCCCAAGCAAAAAAAATTTCCCATGCCCCCTAGCCCCGCCCCAACTCCGCCCCTTCCCCACCACATTCCAACCCCTTCCCCAAATCCCCGGCCCCGTCTCCTCCTCCGGGTGCACTGCATTTCCCCTCCTACCCCTCAAAAATCAGTTTTTTTAGCGGCAAGCCTGGGAGGGAGGGGTGAGAAGCGGAGCCGCAGTGGCGGCGTGCTCGGGGGAGGAGGCGGAGGTGAGCTGGGGGGGAGCGGTTCCTCTGCCTCCCCCGCAGGGTTACTTCCTGCAGCCCCTTCTGTGAGAACTAAAGATAATTTCACCCACTGCTCCTCAGCTTAATCCCCTAAACCTAGCCTTGGCCTAATTAAAGTTATACAATAAAAATATATATTCAATACAGGCATAGTGAATTCTGGTCATAGTTTAGTTGGTAGAATCATCATAGAATCATAGAATATCAGGGTTGGAAGGGACCTCAGGAGGTCATCTAGTCCAACCCCCTGCTCAAAGCAGGACCAATTCCCAACTAAATCATCCCAGCCAGGGCTTTGTCAAGCCGGGCCTTAAAAACCTACAAGGAAGGAGACTCCACCACCTCCCTAGGTAATGCATTCCAGTGCTTCACCACCCTCCTAATGAAATAGTGTTTCCTAATATCCAACCTAGACCTCCCCCACTGCAACTTGAGACCATTGCTCCTTGTTCTGTCATCTGCCACCACTGAGAACAGCCGAGCTCCATCCTCTTTGGAACCCCCCTTCAGGTAGTTGAAGGCTGCTATCAAATCCCCCCTCATTCTTCTCTTCTGGAGACTAAACAATCCCAGTTCCCTCAGCCTCTCCTCATAAGTCATGTGCTCCAGACCCCTAATCATTTTTGTTGCCCTCCGCTGGACTCTTTCTAATTTTTCCACATCCTTCTTGTAGTGTGGGGCCCAAAACTGGACACAGTACTCCAGACGAGGCCTCACCAATGTCGAATAAAGGGGAACGATCACGTTCCTTGATCTACTGGCAATGCCCCTACTTATACAGCCCAAAATGCCGTTAACCTTCTTGGCAACAAGACTCATATCCAACTTCTCGTCCACTGTGAACCCTAGGTCCTTTTCTGCAGAACTGCTACCTCGCCATTCGGTCCCTAGTCTGTAGCAGTGCATGGGATTCTTCCGTCCTAAGTGCAGGACTCTACGTCAACTACAAAATAGCTGATCTTGTAGTTGACGTAGCTTCTTTTTCTTAGGCAGGGACTCTGTCCATCAACACCATAGGACACTGAAGTTTAGAGGAGACCAGTGTTTAGATTCTCTGGTGCCAACATATCTACAGGGTCTAGCTGAACAGGAAAGTATGGAAAGTTAAAGTTGGCAGAGTTTACTGTGGTTTGAGCATTGGCCTGCTAAACCCAGGGTTGTGAGTTCAATCCTTGAGGGGGCCACTTAGGGAACTGGGGCAAAATCAGTACTTGGTCCTGCTGGTGAAGGCAGGGGGCTGGACTTGATGACCTTTCAAGGTCCCTTCCAGTTCTAGGAGATAGGATATCTCCATTAATTTACAACTCTAAAGAAGAAGAGACACTTTTGTGTTCTTGAAAGATAATTTTATTTACCTAAGTACTGACAATTTTAAACTGTTTCTAGGAGAAGCTTTCTCTGCTTTCTTCCTGCTTCTCACAGGCAGGAGCTTGAGGTGCCGGGAGGGCCGCAGGAAGTAACCCTGGGGGGGGGGAGGCAGAGGAACCGCTCCCCCCTCCAGCTCACCTCCGCTCCACCTCCGCCTCCTCCCCCGAGCGCGCCGCCGCCGCTCCACATCTCCCCCTCCCTTCCAGGCTTGCAGCAAAACAGCTGATTCGCATAGCAAGCCTGGGAGGGAGGGCGAGAAGCGGAGCGGTAGCGCGCTCGGGGGAGCAGGCAGCAGTGGAGCAGAGGTGAGCTGGGGGGGAGCGGTTCCTCTGCCCCCCCCTCAAGGTTACTTCCTGCGGCCCTCCCCACACCCCCACCGCTGCAGCTCACCTCCACTCAGGGAAGGCTCCTGACTTTTTCTGCCCCAAGCAAAAAAAAGGAAAAAAAAGGGTATGGAGTGCCGCCCCTTTGAAAGTGCTGCCCCAAGCACATGCTTGGAGCGCTGGTGCCTAGAGCTGGCCCTGGGTACAAGAGGCTACTTGTGGAAATCCAGTTGCAGGACTAGAACCTAAATATGTAGCTTTGTGTTACACTATAAAGTGTATTTTTTGTTTTTGAAAATGTTGCAGTAACACATTTATGTACTTGTGTGTGTGCACGTTTGTGTTACATATACTCATGAGTGTATACACATATGTTTTACACATACAAATACAATGTTACATAAAATAATGTCTATCTCTGATAAAAAGCAGAGGTTATAAAAGAGAGGTTGGGAATGATGTTGTTACCCTTGCTTAGAAGCACAAGGAGAAGAAAGAAGTTGTTTCTTCAGCTTCTAACTTAGGTCTGGCCTACACTACCAAGTTAGGTCGACATAAGTCACTTAGCATCGACCTAGTTGTGTATTTGTCTATACTTAAATTTGTCTCCCACTGATGTAAGTGCCCCATTACCCAGATGCAGTAACACTACCTCCCCAATTGGCAGTGCGCCATGGTCAATATACTGAGGTCAATGCAGTGCAAGAGTAGACACTGCGTTGCTTATGCTGACGCTAACAGTCCTCCAGCAGCTGTCCCACAATGTCTGACACTGACCCCTCTGATCACAATTGTGAACTCCACTGCCCAGGGATCACAAAGACCAAAAGGCTGCCCTTCTCTTTAAAGCCCTGAGAATTTTTGAAATGATTCTTCCTGATTGTCCAGCTTGGCAAGCACATCTAGCAGCTCTCCATTGTTGTGTGCAACTGCCCAGCTGACCATGCTGGGTACACACTCTAGATGTACTCTGGGCTGGAGTAGACAGGAGATATTGGATCTCCTGGGCCTGTGGGGAGAAGAGGCTGTGCAAGCACAGCTATGGACCAGCCATAGAAACATAGACCTCTATGAGCAGATTGCATGGGGAATGCAGGAGGAGGGATATTACAGGGTCTAGCAGCAGTGCCGTGTAAAAGTGAAGGAACTGAGTCAGGCATATCAGAAGGCCAAAAAGGCCGTCAATCTAGCGCTGAGCCGCAGGCATACTGCTTTTACAAAGAGATGCATGCCATGCTTGATGGAGACCCATGACCACCTCACACACCACCGTCGATACCTACAAGAAGCCCAAGCCCAAGTCACCTCACATGAACAATGAGGAGGTGGTGAAGAGAGAGGATGGGGGACATGTGACTGGGTGGGTCCACCTATGCCATGAGCCAGCACCTATTTGAGACTCCACTGCAGTCCAGTCAATCCCAGCAGTCAAGCATGGGCGAGCCCGAGGTAGGGGAAGGAACCTCAGGTAAATGTGTAAATTGTATTTCCCATAACAAAGATGTACTGATAGTGCCTCCAACTTAACAGAATACAGCTATCGAGTTTTCATTAAGGTGCTCATACTAGAAGAGATAGTGGTACAATAAAGAGGTAGCATTGTCACCTGCTTTTCATTCTCTTGTAGAGTTTGGCAAGGGGGCCATGTGGAATAGTTTGCTTATGTATACAGTGATGTCCCATGAATCTTCTTGAGAAGGTTTCTAGGCATAGCAGCCTTAGTTCTTCCTCAGTGGTAGGACACTTTCCCATGCCAGTTAGCGATAACGTAGGCAGGCACCGTTGCAATACATAGTCTAGTTTCTCAAACTGGGGGTTGTGACCCCTCAGGGGGTTGTGAGGTTATTATGTGGGGGGTGGTAAGCTCTCAGCCCCCACTCCCAAGCCACGCTTTGCCTCCAGCATTTATAATACAGTGTTAAACATAAAAAAATGTGGGTTTTTTAATTTGTAAGGGGTGTCACACTCAGAGGCTTGATGTGTGAAAGGGGTCACCAATACAAAAGTTTGAGAATCACTGGGCTAGTAGCATATGGGCCCAGGCAGCATTCAAGATGCCAGCAGCTGCTGTGTCTCTGTTACCCTCAGGATCAGCTAAAATACCACTGCCTGTGGAAAATGGAGCCAGTATTCATTGCCATTGCCAAGATCCTGCAAGCCAGTGCTGCATCAGGCTGTGAGCAAAAGGCTTGGAGGGTGAACACTGCAGACAGACTGGCAAAGAAAATAGTGGCCAGAAAGAAGTCCCAGCAGAAAAAGGAGAGGGGGATGTACCAGGACATAATGGGGCTTCTCTGGCAGCAAACACAGATGCTGCAGACTGTTGTGGACCTACAGGTTCAACAATCCTGGGCTCACCTCCTTTTGCAGTCCATGGAGAACTCCATTAAAGCACCTCCCTACATTCCAGCCCCAACATTCCACATAGTATTAAGGCCTCATCCCTACCCCTACCAGTCCACACTGGACATTAAGGACAACCACTGCTTCACATACACTGATCTGTGAAAGCCACCAGTAGGTAAAATGGAATGAATCTTCTTTCCCCTTGATAAGTTCTGTTCCATTAATTTATTAAGTTTTTGATGGATTTGCTTATAAAGAGAACAGATTTTTGTTTGCACTTGCTTTGTTACTGAATAAAATTCTATTTGGAAAATAATTTATCTTTATTGGTTTACAACATATGCTGCAGAGTGCCTAGCAGTCCTGAAAACAACCATTTACTTGTTACTCTACACTATGACACAGCTCATAGTATCAGCAACAAACACAACATAATCATAAATGTGCAGCAAGCACTGCAAAATTAATAGGTGAATTGACCATGTTATAGTCATAGATGTACACCAAGCACCACACAATTACAAACAGGCCTCAAAACACCAGGGTCAGGCCTCAGTACACCACAATGCATTACTGTGGCTCACTGTTAAAGTGCTCTTTCAAAGCTTCCCTGAGCTGTATACCTCCGCATTGAGCTCTTCTAATGGTGCTTGTGTCAATCTGTTGAAACTCAGCAGACAGACACTCCCCCTCCACCCTAGTGGCAACTTTTCCCCATGTGCTTCACAGATATTACACAGGACACAGCAGGCAGCTATAACCAATGGGATATTTTTCTCACTGAGGCCCAAGCTTGTGAGTAAACAATGCCAGTGCCCCTTCAACCTACCAAAAGCACATTCACTGTCATTCTGCACCTGCTGACCTGGTAGTTGAATCTTTCCTTGGTGCTGTTGAGGTACACAGCTTCATGAGTCCCTGCTTGTAAATTTCTGAACAGTCCTGTTTTCTTAAAGATGTGAGAGTCATTCACCTTCCCTGACCAGCTGATGCTGATGTTGGTGAAGTGTCCTGGTGATCCACCAAGGTTTGCATAACCACAGAAAAGTAGCTCTTCTTGTTGATGTATTCTGTGACAAGGTGGTCCGGTGCAAAATTAGGGATATGCATGCCGTCTATTGCTCCACCACGGTGCAGGAACCCCATTGCTGCAAACCCATCCACTATCTCTAGCACAAATAGAGAGAGTCACAGTCCTGCGTAGCAGGAAACAATTAATGACCCTGCAGACTTACAGGGCAATGGTCTCCACAGTGGCTTTTCCAACTCCAAAATGATTTCCCACTGGCCAGTAGCTATCTGGCATTGCAAGTTTCCACAGTGCAATCACTGCTCACGTCTCCACTGTTAGGGAAGCTCTCACATTGGTGTTCCTGTGCTGGAGGGCTGGAGCAAACTCAGCAAACAGATTCAGGAATGTGGCCTTGCACATCGAGAAGTTCTGCAGCTGCTGCTCATCATCCTAAGCCTGCATTATGATATGATTCCACCAATCAGTGTTCGTTTCTTGGGCCCACAAGTGGCACTTCACCATCTGCAGCTGCTCCATGAATGCCACCAATAATCTTGAATTGGTTCTCGCCATCTGCAGCAATCTGTCCTCCAAAAAATTGTCATTTGGCTCTGCAAATACCAGAGGATTGTGCATCCTGAGTTTGCAATGCTCATGACAATAGTGCAGAGCTGTGCAGGTTCTATGCTTCTGTCAGAGACGGTGGACAGGGAGAAGGGATGCACAAGTTGTGGGATTTTTTGAAAAGGTGTGAAAATTATGGGAAATAGATGACATTATGTAATAGAGACAGTTGAACACTGGGAAGTTGACCTCTTGTTCCCACTCATCTCTGCATGACTCATTTCTGCCCCACCATGCATTGCCAAAAGTTCCCAAAAGACAATGTGGTGTATGGAGGTGGGTTGCACACTGGGATACCTTTCCACGATGCACCACACTGTGCCTTGATACAAGCACTGCTGGTGAGTACATGCAGCACTGATGCAAGGAGGAAAGTATGCACCAGGAACATACTAACTGTGGTGGCTTTCTGCCAACACAACTTGCATTAATCAAAGTTTGTAGTGTAGACAAGGTCTTAGTCACTGCCTGCTAACTAGCTGGTTCTGTATGTACATTCTCATTTGTGGGTTCTTTTTCAAACAATAGGGTAGTGTTGCTGTGGGGGGTAGAAGAATTGCAGGGAAGGGAAAAGAAAATGATCAGGGATATAAAAAATCCTGGCAATGCTTTCCAACAAAAGATCTGTCCTCTATTGGCTGACATGGGGTGTTAATCTTTCTCTTTGCTCACAGCCTGATGCAGCACTGGCTTGCAGAGAATGTTGTAATATATCTTTTTTGTCAGAGCAGTTTTTTTGTGTCAATAGTCCCTCTCTGTGTCCATTAGATTAGTTCCGTTGTGTGCCAATTATGTCTTCTGTGGCCGTCTTTTCTGAGGTAACTCTCTCCTCCAAAATGCTGTGGGCAGTCTTCTCTTGGGTGGCTACTTTGCACATGTTTTTCCCATAAAATTAATAGTAAAGTCAGTTGGCAGTTCTGAATCTTCTTTTCTGGTTGGCAACTCTCTCTCTCTTTCTTTCACAATTAGAGATTGCATGGAATTTGCTGGAAGCAGTGAGAGGGCTGATCTCTTGTGTATTAAAAATTGGACTTGATGTGTATGACACTAAAGTTAATTTTGTCAAAGCTATTGATGAATAAAACTTTCCCCATGTTTTCACTTTTTTGATTAAAGTTAACTCCTACTTTACAAGCTTATTAGGTATCTTGTATATTTCTCAGCTATAATGGTTGCAATAATTAGGGGGATAATTAAACTTCAAAGCTATGTGTTCTTGAAGGTTCAACTAGAACACACAAAAGCAAACAGATCTGCAGTTAAGGCTATAAAAATCCATCTTTAATGGGCTAGAGTGACTGGGGATTATGCATTAAAACCATTTGTCATTTAGAAGACTCCCACCTCTACAATATCTAGATGTAACAGAGGACTCAGGACATGGAATCTGACTGAAAATTCTAGGTTTGGGATTATAGTAATCTGTTTATTTCTTTTAATATAAATTGATTCTCTTTAAAGGGTATAGCTAAAATTCATTGTAGATAAGCAAGAGAATTCCATCCAGGATTTTGCCTTAACAGGCATATGTAAAAATGCTAGCTGCTGTTTCATTCCAAAATAATGAACAAAGATCTTGATTCTGCTTTTAAATCTGTGCATGTGAATCATCAAAAAGTGCATTAATCTTTCTGTGTGTGGGTTAGCTATGGCTATGTAGCAAATTGTTGCTCCCTCAGGATTGTACTGTCATCCAAAAGGGTGTTAGGACAGCTATGTGGGTCATCTCTATCTGTGGGCTTGGAGATGGCCCAAGTGGGTGGTGGATTGACTAAAACTGGGGAGGTCGTAGACCTACATGCTAGTTACTCATATCCAACTGTCTGAAATGGGCATCTGAGGAGCAAATTTCTTGGGTGTAACTTATTTCATACACTCGATGGAATAAACGTTGCATGCAAACATTCTCAGATATGCAGTCAGTGGGGAGGCTGCCTGTGATTTAATATATCTTTCAACTAGCTAAGATACTCAGAGGCAGAAATAAAGCAGATTTGTGACATTCTCTAGAGGACATCTTTGGGTTCATAAATGAGGGATTGCCATCTTTGCTTGGTGGATCCCCTTTTGGGATGGAATGGACTGTTTCCCCACTGGCCCCTGGCACCATCTCTGACAGTCGCATTTTCTCGTTCCTGTTCATTCAGTCCCATTTTCTTCTTTTCTGACTCTTTCCCCTTATACTCTTTCTTTTCTTGTGTGTATGTATGTTTTGCTGTTGCTTGTTTTAAAATATTTACTTTTTTATTCTTGCTTTGGAGCTTCTGCTCCCTATTCCCTCCTCTCAGAAAATGACATGTCCCTTGAGATATGTGGCAGGGAATCCATTCTTACCTGCTCTATGGAGGTGTCAACAATGCACCAAAATTTCCTACACAACACTACCACTAGTTAACCTTCACTGGTAGCAGCAACGGTGAAAAGCTAGTATGGACAGGGCTCCTGAAGCTAGCCAGGGTTATAAGCACCATGTTATCTAACTCTGCTGGGAGCTGGTTTATGTGACACACCACAGTGACTCTGAGCACCCCTGGACAGGGGGGAGGGGGGGGCTTGGCAGAAAAGTTATTACAATTTGGATGTGAATTAGCCTTTTTGTGTCACTTCCAGGGAGCTGAAGGGGGGACAATGCACATCTTCTCCTTCTCAACCCCTGCCTGCCTTGACTCTCTCCCTTCCTCACACAGGATCCAGGAAGAGGTGAGGTAAAGGACAGTGCCCTAGAGTTGTGTGAGTCCCACTTTAGCACAGAGGAGAAGAGACCTATCTGTGGGGGGCCTTTTCTCACATAGATCTACACAAGGTGAGTGGGTGGCCTGGCATTGTATTTGGGAGTCAAAATAAGGTTCATTGCAAGAAAAAACTGTATGGATGAGTAAACTGTTCTTCCCAGCCACAACTGGCCAGAGGAATTGGTATCCCTTAAGGGGCTACATCTTATGTGTTTACTTGCTATGTGTGACCATGCACAGTGATGTCAACAGCCTTCCTCTTAAGAGCTCTTTCACACAAGCTGGATCTGGGCTACAAAGGAAGCTTCACTAACCTTTGGTACAGGAGTACATGCCTCGTTAGTAAATATTTTGCATGTGTGTAAAGCTCTGGGAAATTACAGACTGGAGTTTCTTGCCTACCAAGTACTATAGGAGCAGAGTTGGGGATTTGAGCCCCTGATATTTAATCAGGGAGGAATCAGTAATTTTTCCTTCTCAGCCCAAATCCTTTGCTATAAACTGACCTGGGGCTTCCTTACTGGCAAACATAGAGATCTACATCCTGTATTTGTGTTGTCTTCTTAGGCAAATGTTGGGTGTGAGGGTTGGCCCAGAGAGTGGGGGGAAGGGAAGGGTGGGTAGGGTTACCATATTTCAGCAAGCAAAAAAGAGGATGGGAGGAGCCCCGCCCTAGCCCTGCCCCTGCCCCTCCCACTTCCCGCCCCCCCCCAGAACCCCCAACCCTCCCCCCGTTCCTTGTCCCCTGACTGCCCCCTCCTGGGACCCCTGCCCCTAACTGCCCCCCCAGGACTCCACCCCCTATCTAAGCCTCCCTGCCTCTTGTCCCCTGACTGCCCCAACCCTTATCCACCCCCCACCCCCAAACAGACCCCTGGGACTCCCATGCCCCATCCAACCACTCCCCACCCCCTGACAGCCCCACCCCCAGAACTCCCAACCCATCTAAACCCCTCTGCTCCCTGTCCCCTGACTGCTCGGATCCCTCTCCCCACTCCTGCCCCCTGACAGCTCCCCCCCAGAACTCCCAACCCCCCACCCCCCCACTCCTTGTCCCCTGACTGTCCCCTCCTGGGACCCCTGCTCCTAACTGCCCT
>NC_048300.1:24319487-24342328 GCF_013100865.1 Trachemys scripta elegans | reverse complement strand
CCCCCCGCTCCTTGTCCCCTGACTGTCCCCTCCTGGGACCCCTGCTCCTAACTGCCCTCCAGAACCCCACCCCCTACCTAAGACTCCCTGTTCCTTGTCCCCTAACTGCCCCCTCCTAAGACCCCCCCCAACTGCCCCCCAGGACCCTACCCCCTACCTGTACCCTGACTGCCCCAAACTTTCTTCACTCCCCCCAAAAAGCCCCCCCCCCGAACTCCCGACCCCCTCCCTTGACTGCCCCCTCCAGAACCTCCCTGCCCCTTCTCCTGCCCCCTGACCCCCTTACCCTGCTGCTCAGAACATGGTGTTGGGCTCTGTGCGAGCCGGACACGTGGCTGCGCTCCCCAGCACAACACACAACCCGGTCCCTGGCCCTGCACAGTGCTGCTGGAGCCGGGCTGCAGGGGAGGAGGAGCTGCCGGCTCAGAATGCAGGGAGGGAGGAGCTCCTCTACAGCTGCTCTGGAGTCCAGCCCGTGACTTTCCTGCAGCCCTCCCAGCCGCTTACTCTGCTCTGCCGGGGAGGGGGGAAATCCTGGACATTTTGAGTGATTTACAAATTCCCCCCGGACGCTATTTTTAGCACAAAAAGGAGGACATGTCCGGGTAAATCCGGACGAATGGTAACCCTAAGGGTGGGTGGATTCATCGCTAACGTGTTGACCCCTGGTGTAGGGACTGTTTTCATTGTGTCTTGCACAGTGCAGGGCCTCCTGTTGGCACTTACAGAAAATGAATGATAACTATGGACCAGACATTGCCCTGGTTAAGTTTGTGGTGTGGAACCAAGAGAGTGAAAGCCAAATGAGAGAGAAAAAAGAAGTGGAAAAATAGGGCCTCATTCTGCACTCCTTAGCTGAGTACAGTCCCCATTGAATCCAGACCTCTGGATTTGGCCTAAGCTTTCAGCAGGGAGGAGGCACAGGAGATGTTAAAAAACAAAGCCAAGCAAAGCAAACCCTTAGCTGCCTAAAAGGGGCAGAGACAAGAGCTTTGTGCCCTTTCTGCCCTGCATTTTCAGGGGAAGCTCCATGTTCAAAGGCTGGTTCTTTCACTTTAAATACTGTTCTGCTTTGATTCAAAAGAAGGCCAAGATTTTCACCCACCCAAACCCACCAGATTGCATGGACTTTACTGGGGTATGGGGGAGCTCAGTGGGCTGGTTTCACTTTAACTGAATCCACTGAGCACCTCAACTCCCACAGCCAGCTTGTATCTTTATGGTGAAGTTAAGGGGCTTCCCCCACCCCAACTCACACTGGTTAATGTCTTTGGGCTGCAGATATTCTTTGGTCGGTGCTGTCTGCCATGACAGCAGCAGCAGCCATGGCTTCTCTCTTCTGCAGCAAGTGCTGCCTCTGGATGCTGCTTCCCCTGAACTATCGTACGCAGGTTGGGGGCTCTTTTTTCCTAGAAACAGGAATAAAGGAAGAACATTAGATGGGAGGCCTTGAAACAATCTACAATTATATTAAAATGTGAGTTCAATGTTGTCAACTCCCTTTAGTCTTTACACCCACCTACTCACAGAATTTCTGTCTTAGCTGCAAGGCATTTGGAAAATGACACTTTTACCTATGACACCATGCCATTTCCTTGGCAGCTGATTGGGCCCAAACCAAGAGCATAGATCTCCCTGTCTTACTCCTGGTGAAGTTCCCAACTCTGTGAAGATTACAGTAAATCCAGATTTGAACTTCTCAGGTGACTTCATCTCTATAGCAGGCTAAAGCTGATCCAACCTCCCTGAATTTTAAGGAAGCTCAAATCTGGAATCTAATTAGTTCTCCCTTGTTGTTGCATGAATGACCCACAGAAACTAGCTAAATGTACAGGGGAAAGAGTGAAACTGACTACACACAAAATGCTGTCATGCCCACATCAACAAACAGTAAAAAGTTATATTTTTCTCTCATTGCTTTGCTATCAAAAATTTAAGCTCTAATTCTGTTGGGTGTCTGTGCAGGGGTGAACCTGCACAGGCAATTGCAGGACTTAGGGCCTCAGGCAGAATTGTGACTTTTAAGTTCAGTGTCCATTAAAGTTTCCCATAACTTTTTAAAATTATTTCATTAAATAAAAGGGAAAGGCTCCTTTCTTCCACTGATGGAAAAAACCCAAAACACGTTTTTTGGCACTGAATAGATGACAAAATAATAATAATGATGTCCGGATTTCCACTCTAACACAAATGTTTTCAAAACAGCAAATAGGTTTGGAAAAATTAACAAGACAAGTGACAGATCAGTGTTTTAAATGTGGAAAATTTTGAAAGATTATCTCAAAGTGAAAATAATTCTTTAATGTCTTGGGGCTAAATTTTGCCCTCCAGTGGAAATACACTGTGAGCGGAATAGACGGGTCAGGACACTCTATGACATGAGGTTCCTTCAAATCATCCCCTCAGGAATAGTAGTACGATGTGAGAGGCAGGGGATGTAACCTCTCAACACCAGGAATCTGAGGTTCTGCAGAGAAGGGGACCCCCAGTCCCATGGGAGGGTTCAATCATCCACATTGCTTCTCAGATCAGACTTACTTCCTGGCAGCATGACATTGATAGGAGCTGTGCTGTTATCAGGCTACAGGCAGAGTGTTGTTGTTTTTTAATTTAGATGTGGATACTCACCAACACAGGAAGGGAAAATCCTTTAGAGACCAGCTTCTTTACAACCACTGCCTTTCCATGGATTTCTTCTCAGAAATTGGCCAGTATCTGTGCATGTTATTGCTGCATGTTTATATCATTTTTTGCTTGGCCAGTTTTGCTGAATAAATATTGTATATTTTGAGCATTAGAAGGGATTGGCCTGAAGTTGAACCAAAACCCTGGATCCCATCACCCTCAAATTTTGGTTGGTTTCAGAATCTGAATTTAGATCCAGTTCTGTGGCTGTTCCCTAACTATGTAATGAGTGGAAACCTCTGATCCAAAGATCCCTGAACTTTGTGGGATGGGTATTACTTCATGATCCACATCCTGATCCAGTTTTTGCAGCCAGACTTATCTCTAGACATCAGTGAGCACTAATAGGAATACAACTAGGAAGTAGTATTTACAGGTTTTGATCTTCAGGATTGAATAATAGTAATGACTCAAAGAAATGTCAAATGACTATATTACATTGTAATTAGGTTCATAGCAGTCTGGTTTCCACTCATATTCAGAGTTGTGGATAATGTGTTTTTGCTGTCCAAGGGTTCTTTGTTCTCACAAATCTTTTGTGAATAGGAATTTATTGTTGAGGAATCCACCTTAGGCACGAAGATGACAAACAAAAGAGCATCAATTTCCCACTGTTCCCAGTATCATGCTAATGCAATGACAGACAGGCACCCCACTGAACAACATTCAGTCCTATGGAATTCACTCTAAAGGTTATATTGTATTCTTAGGGGAGAGCTGACAGGTTATGAAATGGGTAAAAAGCTGGAAAACATATAGTTGTTAAAGTATTATAGCTATTTTTCCTAATGTTGGAAATTCACAGATGCTTGTATAGATGCTGAAGGCAATGCATTAGGAACTGATGGTGGCTGATTATTATCCAATCAGTTCCTGATGCAGTATCTGCGACATCAAAAACTCTGTAATGGTTTTGGTTGTATCCTATATTTTTCAAACACAATGTCCTCAGTTACCATTTTGTTTTCACTTTCAAACTTTAAACACTCACTCCCACTAAAGCCAATACATTAATATGCCTGGAAAACTGTTTTCTGCACCTTCCAATTTTTAAGGAAAAAGGCACCTTTTCTTAGGACGGAATAGAATTATCTTAGAATTACCAGTAGTCACTCTAATGAGCATTCCCTGCAAGTCTTATGTAACTGCAAAGCTTGCTTTATTCCAGACCATTGTGTGTGGATAGAATAGTTTAAGGTATGTATATTAGTCGGCAAGTGTTCTGCCTCTTTAAAATGCTGTAACCATAAGGCAGGAAATGATGTAGGTTTTCAGCAGGGCGAGTCTGCAAATTCAATGAGTGTTCAAATTGTGAAAGCCATGAGAAATAGTAAACTCATGCCAGTGTGTATGGACTTTTTGTATGCAACAGCTTGGCAATGAGAACTGTACACCCAGTGTTACTATCCTGCTCCTCACACATTTTTGGATTTATCAAGAGCACCACTGCTAAAATGAATAATCTGATTTCAACTGCAGGTTGCAGTAGCCTGCATATATGTTTCCAGTGCATAAAAATATGCTGCATTCATCTGTTGCCTTGGTGCACTACACTGGGGGCCAATAACATGTACTACATAAGCGGAGAGTGGCCATTGTGACCTACACCTTCAGTTCCTCAGCAAGTGCTGCTTCCATATCCATCACTGATCAAAAGAGTGCAGCGAGGGAATACTTTACTTTGCAGTTGAATTAAAGAATTAGCTGCTCTTATTTTGGGTGAACACGTCTAGAATGAAATAATCCAGAAAGTGTCAGAATATAGATAACACACTATTTAAGCCAGTGTCTCTGCTACTGTGCTTTTGTAGTGAACCAACAAATTATTTGGGGCTATGTCCTGCAATTTATTGCAACAAGCACCAGTGGTTCAGGGATTTCCCACCCCACAGAAAATATCAATCAAGCAAGGAAAGACAAGGGGCTGTGGATTGCCAGGCAATGTTATTGTTAATGTTTGTATTGCCCACTATTCAGAATGCGTCAGTATAGGTCTCTAACTGTTCTGGCTGATGGATTTTGAAAGTAGTATGCACCCATTGGTCTCTAGTCTTCCCTCTGGCCCCTTTGTGCCAGCTAGGCGGTGCAATCTCCCTGAGGAATAGCCCCTTGTGCAGGGGCCTGCCAGCAATGTGTTGCCTCTGCCACAGCCCTGGTGCAGTGATCATTCTAGTTTGAGGGAAGGTAGACTGGAAGCAGGAAGGAGTAGACTGGAGTTTCGCCAGGCCAGACCACTGTCCTAGCTATTCCGCACTAATGCAAGGACCCATAGAGGCTTTAGCAGGGCTGTGAATTATGGCTGTTCTAGCCTGTGCTGGGGGCCTACTAGCTCCCGCAAGTTCTAAACAGTGGCTGGTGCTTAACTGCTTCCTCTGACATCAACCCCATTTTGTCCAACCCAGGCTTCAGAAAGCTCAGATAGTAAGAAACAATCCTTACCATGAATCAGATCTGAAATATATTTAACACTAGCATTTTTAATTACAATTGACATCTTCCAGGTTTCACTGCTGGAGGTGAACACCATGTTGAAAATAGAGCTGGTTAAACCATATGCAGTGTAAGCCTGTGCTTGGGCTACAAATCATTTGTGCATTGTTCCTGATTTCCCCAAGTAGATGTATTATTTGTAAGTATTAGCCAAATAGCTTGGAGGAATAATGTTCAGACCACAGCTTTTCATGTCAGCTATTCATGGAATATCCATCTATAGGCCCAGCTCTGAACACAAAACTGAAGTTATGAGCTCACTGTGGTCATTAGAAATCCCATGGTACCGTTTGCAAAGCTGGTGTCAGTGTCTGGGCAACATATAAGGTCCTAAACTACATCCAGTATTCACCTTCACTCAAATTTTACTACAGCTTATCTGACACAAATGCCAATTAGTTCATTAGGTCTTGGTGTTAATGTATTTTGCAATCTTTGTGTGTCCCAAGATGGTTTAGTAATTCTTGCTATTGTGAATACTAGGGATGGGAGGAAGGTATTTATAATGAATTAGGGGATTTATGCAACATTTTCCAGGCAAAACCAAACTGTTCCAAGTGAACCTGATGATTGGTGAGGGATATATTGAAGTCCCTAAACATACCAGGGACATAACAAGTGCTTCTCTTATTATCCTTCTGCAGTAATTATTTAGATGGGAATAAATATCACAGAACCAAGGCTGTTTCAGGCATCGTACTGTCATCTTAGAATTATTTCCTCTTAGATTTTATAGCACTAAAAAGGCTTTCTATTCTTTATTCTCAATTTAGCACCAACTTTTATACATTGAGCTCAGCCTACTCTTGTCATAGTGCCTTTTCCAGTTGCTGTTGCGGATAGTACATGAATGTTACATGACTAGGTTCTGGCAGAATGTAAATCCTTTCTGGACACATAAATGAAGTATTGATATCGTACTTGGAGTCCACATCCTTAAAACCCAGATGAATATTGGAACTTGAACCTAACTCTCATATATGTACTGGGTATTTATAATATTCTTATCACCTCTGATCTAAAAGCCATTAACTTCAATGGGAGTCCTTCCATTGACTTCGGTGGGCTTTGGACCAGACTCTAAGACACTAATGCTGCAAACTGTAAATCACAAAATGCCAATGATGGCTAAGGAATTGGCATTTTGGTTTGATGGCTCTTTTTTTTTTTTTTTTTTAAAGTATCTGCACAGAGATGTTGGAGGGGGCAGCAGCAGGTAGAAGTTGAGACTGTCCAGTTAGAACACTTTATCTTCATGTCCAATAAAGGTGTGCTGCAATATAATAGGCTGCTCCTTTGATTATCTGATATCCAGCTACTTCTGGTGAACTATGACATCCATCCTACCTAAGATGCTTGGGCTTGAGGATGTCATTTTACTTTGTATTTTTTTAATGGCTTCTCCAGCATCACAGTCAATTTAAAGCCAGAGACGAGCTGCTCGTGGTGTTTATTTGAGATGTTTAACGTGTGGTATATAAAGGCAAGTGGCAAGACCTTGCACTTCTAATTTCCAAGCAATACATCACCTGCTGGTGCCATAAATGAGGACATAGCTATGGTAGCCTTGTTTCTAGGAATGGGAGATTATTGGCATTTTATCCTAGTTCATGGTTGCCTTCCCCTATTTAAAACAGGATTCAAGAATCACAACTGGTTTGCATTGCAAAAGCTGGTTGCAATTGCTTAGGTTAACACAGAAGTTACCACTTGCACCATTTAAGGTAGATGACAGCTTATGATGGCATAGTAGTCACTTGTGACAATTCAGGGATCTGAAAACCTGGGTAGAGGTTTATACCATCTGGTGAAATGGGACCAAGAGCAGTGCTCTCCTACATAAAGTTTGGTGTTAGACCAGTCATTTCCAGGAGACTTTGTTATCATCTGTCATTTTCTCATGGTATGGAAAATGATTGTACGTTAGGAAGAATGATAACTAACAGATAGCTTCTCTTGCCTTTCCATGAGGCTATAACTCACATAATTCCCTGCTTTATAGTTATCAGTAGTGGGAGTCTGGAGTCCAGCGTGTGTATTTCATGATAGTAAAGAGACAAGAGGGTTAAACACTAATCTTATGTATGTGGGTTTTTTTTTAATGCAACAGAAACTCTTGGTGCTGTAATTTAGATGGCAGCACAGGTCTATTGATCCACTAGAGCAAAGAAATTGCTGTGTTTAGCATAATCCCAGATACAACTGTGAGAGAATGTATTAATTGCTCACAGTTGCCAGCTGAGATTAAGCCAATTCACAGCCATCCAGGTTAGGCCTGCAAGTGGAATCATGTCAACTAAGTTCCTTCCCTAAATGCCTTAGATAGGAAAAATGGCGCCAATCCATATACCACACCTGGTACTGTGAAGATCAGTCATTAAAACATTTAGGATTTCTCTGTGTGTCCTTTCTCAGTAAAATGTTATCAAGCAACTCCCTTTTGCTGAACTTAAACCCAGTTCAGCGAGATTCAGCACACACTGATCTGCATGTAAAACTGTTAAAGTGTAACTCAGACTTGGCCTTTCTGGTTCAGTTAGTGCTTTATGTAGTTTCTCATGTGTAATAAAGAATACAATAAAATATAAATTCAAGGGAACTATTACACTGTCGGACATGGAAAAGATTTATTTAAGCAAACTAGAAATCATTGCTGTGGTTCTCCATTGCATAACACTAGCCTTAGGGTAGTGTCACCCTTCTGAAGTCAGTGGATTTACACCAGGGTAAGAGCAGCATGACAGACTGCAGAACTAGGCTCAATCTGCACTTGTATTTGATGGTCATTATAAAGCTAGTAACCAATCTGGAGAATGTAGATAGAGATATATACTGTGACAAACCCAGACAAGTGAGGTACAGGAGTCTGGTAGAGGGCAAATATACTGGTCACTGGATGAGTAGTTTTCTGGTCCCTGAGTGACCAGAGCAGGGGCTGCACTAGAGTAATCAGGAACCTGCTAGAACCAGTTAAGGCAGGCAGGCTAATTAGGACACCTGGAGCCAATTAAGAAGAAGCTGCTAGAATCAATTAAGGCAGGCTAATCAGGGCACCTGGGTTTTAAAAGGAGCTCACTTCAGTTTGTGGGGTGAGTGTGAGGAGCTGGGAGCAAGAGGTACAAGAAGCTGAGAGTGAGAGGGTGTGCTGCTGGAGGACTGAGGAGCACAAGCGTTATCAGACACCAGGAGGAAGGTCCTGTGGGGAGAATAAGGAAGGTGTTTGGAGGAGGCCATGGGGAAGTAGTCCAGGGAGTTGTAGCTGTCATGCAGCAGTTACAGGAGGCACTATAGACAGCTGCAGTCCACAGGGCCCTGGGCTGGAACCCGGAGTAGAGGGTGGGCCCGGGTTCCCCCCAAACCTCCCAATTGACCTGGACTGTGGGTTCTTCCAGAGGGGAAGGTCTCTGGGCTGTTCCCCAACCCACATGGTGAATCTCTGAGGCAGGAAAATCTGCCAATAAGGGCAGAACCCACCAAGATAAAGGAGGAACTTTGTCACAACTGGTGTTAGCGATGGGATTAATTGAAACCACCAACTAAAAGTAAAACTCAGAGGGGTACAACCCCACACAAAGCAAATCTGAAGTATGTGCTGGTATGGAAAACTGCAAAAGTTTCTGATACCAATTCCTCTGCATTTAGAAGAGCCATGTTACAATCTTACTGCTAACAGAGAGGGATCTAAAGCAAAATCCAGGATCTGAATACTCAGTGTGACAAAGTTCCTCCTCTATCTTGGTGGGTTCTGCACTTATTGGCGGAAGAAGGAGGGTGATTTAAAAAAAAAAAAAAAGTTTATATTTTTTTTTCATCACAATGGATGACGTAGTGCGGGCACTGATACAAGCCACAGTGGCCCAGCAGGAGGTGACCCGTGTCCAGTCAGCCGCCCAACAGGAGGCAGTGTGGCTGCAGCAAGAGACTAATCGCCTGCTGATGGACCAGGCTGCCCAAGACCGAGCTATGTTGCGGGGAACTGATAAACCAGGTAAAGATTCTTACAGAGCTGAACCGTGGCCATGATGGGAAACGGCTCATATGGGCCAGCCATTGGCTGCAGAAAATGACGCGGGAGGATGATGTAGAGGCATATCTTCTGGCCTTTGAGAGGACAGCCCTACGGGAGGCCTGGCCTTGAGATCAGTGGTCTGGCATCTTGCCCCATTCCTGTGTGGGGAGGCTCAAAAGGCCTACCATGATCTGCCTGAAGAGGCTGCAGCAGACTACCCCCAGCTGAAAGCAGAGATCCTGGCCAGATCTGGGGTAACGACCGCAGTGCGGGCCCAGCGGTATCACGGTTGGAGGTACCAGGAAGACAAAACCCCATGGTCCCAATTGTATAACCTCATCCATCTTGCACGAAAGTGGTTGCAAACAGAGTCCCGGAGTCCGAAAGAGATACTAGAGGTTCTGGTTATCGATCGATACATGAGGGGACTACCGCCAGACCTTTGTGCCTGGGTAAGCCAGAACGAACCCGCCACCTATGACGAGGTTGTTGCCCTGGTAGAGAGGCGAAGGACAGTTAGTTACTACCCCACCATCCCAGTAAAAATCAAGATCCAAGGGAACACTACTGAGGTAGCAGCAGGTGTAGTCCCTAAACTCCCATACCCCAGTGCTCATAGGGAGGGACTTCCCAGGGTTTGGAAACTTACTCCCAGTAGGGGGATTGGAGAAAGATGGGGATTCTAAAATTGGTGAGGCATCCACAGCAGACTGTCAACCCCCAATCTTCTCTGAAATATCCCCAGATTTGTTCTCCACTCCCAGACAGGGTAGAAAGACAAAAAGGGAAAGAAGGGCAACTAAGGCTTTGGGAACCCGAATACTGACCCAAAGCCAGAGGGTCGCTCTTGTAGGTAGGCGGACCCGTGCAGCTGAAAAAGAGGCCATGCAGGAGGGAAAAGCACCTGAGTCTGACCCCCACCCTAACGCTTCTGAACCAGTAGAGGCAACAGAGACTGGGGCCCTAGATCTTGGGCAGATTAACCCTGGGAGAGGAAATTTTGGACGGGACCAGGCAGAAGACCCAAGGTATGACAACATTAGGAAGGAGGTGACTGAAATAGATGGGGTCCCCGTGGAAGGGAAAACCCAGGGACCAGGACCCTACTTCATAATGAAGAAGGATCTCTTATACCGGGTTGCACCAGTACAGGGGCAGAAGGTACAGCAGATCCTAGTACCTCAAAAACACCAGAACGCTGTATTAAGTCTTGCTCATAGTCATCTTTTTGGGGGGCATTTGGGGGTAAAGAAGACCCTGGCACGAGTCCTACGACAGTTCTTCTGGCCCGGAGTACATGAAGAAGTGCGGAGGTACTGTGGCTCCTGCCCGGAGTGTCAGTTGCACAGTCCCCATCCCCCCTTGAGGGCACCTTTAGTACCCCTTCCCATCATAGAGGTCCCCTTCGAGCGAATAGATATGGACCTAGTGAGACCCCTGGAGAAGACGGCTCGGGGCCACCAATATATACTTGTTGTTTTGGACTATGCTACTCGCTACCCAGAAGCTGTCCCCCTGTGGAACACGGCCTCTAAAACTATAGCCAAAGAGCTGGTGCGGATCTTTGCCCGAATGGGGCTACCGAAGGAGATATTAACCGACCAAGGAACCCCATTTATGTCGAAGCTAATGAAGAACCTCTGTATGCTGCTCCATATACTTACCCTGAGAACTTTGGTCTACCATCCGCAGACTGATGGGTTGGTAGAAAGGTTTAACCGAACCCTCAAGGCTATGATAAGGAAGGTGGTAAGTCGGGACAGGAAGGATTGGGACACCCTACTACTCTACCTTATGTTCGCTATCTGGGAGGTACCACAGGCCTCAACTGGATTTTCCCCCTTCGAGTTATTTTACGGGTGTCACCCCCGTGACATACTAGATATCGCCAAAGAGATCTGGGAAGAGGAACCCAATGAGGGGAGAAATATAATAGAGCATGTAATGCAGATGCGAGACTGGATAGCCCGGGTTACCCCTATTGTACGGGAACATTTGGAGAAGGCACAGGAGGCACAGCGAATCCATTACAATCGCCAAACAAAAGTGCGACAGTTCCAACCAGAGGATCGGGTTATGGTGTTGGTACCCACGGCAGAAAGCAAGCTTCTGGCCCAATGGCAGGAGCCCTATGAAGTGGTTGAACCTATGGGGGAAGTAACCTACAAGGTTCGACAGCCAGGACGCAGAAAACAAGAACAGATTTATCATGTTAACCTTCTGAAACCCTGGCATGCACAAGAGGCATGCACAATGGTCCAAAAAGACCTAACCCAGGAAAACAAGCCTTCCAAACAGGTGAGAGTGTCTCCTGATTTAACACCAGACTAGAAGAATGAGGTGTCTGAGATGATCTTCCGGAACCAAGATGTGTTCTCGACAAAACCGGGTCGAACAACCGAGACATATCACCACATCGTCACGAACCCTGGGGCCAGAGTAACAATGAGGCCCTATCGGGTGCCAGCGGCAAAAAGGGAGGAAATAAAAGCAGAAGTAAAAAAAAATGCTGGAGTTGGGGATCATCGAAGAATCCCACAGTCAGTGGTCCAGCCCAATTGTGCTGGTGCCCAAACCTGATGGCACCACAAGATTTTGCAATGACTTCCGGTGACTAAACGAAGTATCCCAGTTTGACGTGCACCCCATACCTCGCATAGATGAGCTAGTGGACCGTCTGGGTAATGCCCGGTACTTGACTACCCTAGACTTGACAAAGGGATATTGGCAAATTCCCCTTGCAGAAGACCAAAGGAAATGACTGCGTTCTCTACACCAGAGGATCTTTTTCAATATACTGTCCTCCCTTTTGGACTACATGGGGCCCCAGCTACCTTCCAGGGCCTCATGGACAAGTTAATACACCCGCATAACAGTTATGCTGCTGCCTACTTGGACAATGTGGTCATTCATACCCCAGACTGGGAAACCCACCTGGAGAAGGTGGAGGCAGTCCTCGATACCTTCAGGCGAGCTGGCCTTACAGCAAACCCTGCCAAGTGCGTTGTAGGGTTTACAGAGGCCAAATATCTTGGCTACATTGTGGGAAAAGGTCTGGTAAAACCCCAAGTGAACAAGTTAGAGGCCATCCAAAATTGGCCGCGACCAAGTCACAAGAAACAAGTCCGGGCGTTCCTAGGTGGGGTGGGGTATTACCGACGATTTATCCCCTACTTTGCCACAAAGGCAAGCCCCCTGACAGACCTAGTGAAAGCCCGTGGACCTGATCTGGTGAGATGGTCTGACACAGCAGAGGAAGTATTCACAGACCTACGGACTGCCCTCTGCAGTAACCCTGTACTGATAGCCCCTGATTTCACCAAGGAGTTTATCCTGCAGATGGATGCATCGGAAGTAGAGTTGGGGGCCGTTCTATCACAGATGGTCGGGGAGGAGGAATACCCAATTCTATACCTCAGTCAGAAACTCCTTCCGAGGGAACAAAAATATGCAGTGGTGGAGAGAGAATGCCTCGCTGTAAAATGGGCCATGGAAACATTGTGCTACTACCTGCTCAGGCGCAGATTTGTCCTCGTGACTGACCATGCCCCTCGTCAATGGATGCAGTGGAGCAAGGAGAAGAACACAAGGGTGACCCGATGGTTCTTATCCCTCCAACCTTTCCAGTTCTGTGTGCAACACAGAGCAGGGAGCCGTCATGGCAACGCCAATGGCTTGTCACATGTGCACTGTCTGGCGTCCCAAGCAGCCCAACCCCTTGGCGTTGAGCAGCGGGGAGGGATATATGACAGACCCAGACCAGCGGGGTACAGGAGTCTGGTAGAGGGCAAATATACTGGTCACTGGATGAGTAGTTTTCTGATCCCTGAGTGACCAGAGCAAGGGCTGCACTAGAGTAATCAGGAACCTGCTAGAACCAGTTAAGGCAGGCAGGCTAATTAGGACACCTGGGTTTTAAAAGGAGCTCACTTCAGTTTGTGGGGCGAGTGTGAGGAGCTGGGAGCAAGAGGCGCAAGAAGCGGAGAGTGAGAGGGTGTGCTGCTGGAGGACTGAGGAGCACAAGCGTTATCAGACACCAGGAGGAAGGTCCTGTGGTGAGAAAAAGGAAGGTGTTTGGAGGAGGCCATGGGGAAGTAGCCCAGGGAGTTGTAGCTGTCATGCAGCAGTTACAGGAGGCACTATAGACAGCTGCAGTCCACAGGGCCCTGGGCTGGAACCTGGAGTAGAGGGCGGGCCCAGGTTCCCCCCAAACCTCCCAATTGACCTGGACTGTGGGTTCTTCCAGAGGGGAAGGTCTCTGGGCTGTTCCCCAACCCACATGGTGAATCTCTGAGGCAGGAAAATCTGCCAATAAGCGCAGGACCCACCAAGATAGAGGAGGAACTTTGTCACAATACTTTATGAAATAAAGTGAAGGAATTATGTAGGCATATACAAATGGATATATGGTGGAGATGTACTGGAGATGTTTGTTTTGGTTATAAGAATAAAATTGTGTGAGAGATGGACATCTGAATCAAGGCCACAGAAAAGTTATCTGAAGGGACAAGTAAAATATGAGCATGTGTTCTGGAAGTGATGACTTACTTTTGGCTGAAACTTGTACAAAATCGTGTTAAAGGAAGATGAATCACTTCATATTTCATCAGCATTCTGCCATTTTGTTGCATACCATTCGCAGAACCAAAATATGGTGGTGAAGAGGCTCTATGGGCCATATTCATTTTAATATCTAAACTGTGACTATAGTATAGAACATCCGCAGGGAGGGTTTAATTTGTAGAAGACATTCATCAGTATCTGCACAGCACTGTAAATTAGGCTTGCTGCACACGTAGATTGTGATAGGTGATATTAAATTTGCATCCAACGCACACTCTGCATTGCTGTCTCCAGGGCCTAGGCCTTAGTGGCACCAGGCAAAAAGAGGAAACCAAGAATAAAGCAGATAGAGAATCAGCTTGCACGCCCCAAATGGCAGTACCTACTGCTTGTGAGCAATGTTCCCTCTAATGTTTTCCATCCATATGCAGAATGAATTTTGTTACGTGCACCATATTGAGGAAATGTGCAGATGTGCACCACCAGTAGAAACAAAAAATCCTAGATGTAATCTATATTTTTAAAAAATTACCATAGGTATGGAAGAAGAAGAAAGAATATTAAAACATTCATTCTGCACATGGATGGAAAAAAATAGAGGGAACATTGATCTAAGGAGAGGAGCAGACAGTAGTTTACATGGAGAGAAAAGCTGTGCGGACAGATGGGAGAGAAAAAGATATGGTCAGAAAGGGTGAAATCTTGGGGGGACAAGTAGGAGCAGAATGGAAGGCATTAGGGAGCAAGTGGAGGAACCAGATGGGGGGACAGAAGGGAATGAAGTGGGGCAGAAAGGAAGACATTGGAAGCATGAAGGAGTGGAGGGGGAAGAGGATACAAAGAGGAAAGTATGGGCAGTCAGAGAGGAAAGAGGAGAATAGCGAGGAAGATACAGGTTGGAGCAGTGAGTATAGATAAGAAGGTAGAGTGGGCAGCAGGGAAAGAACAGATGGGGATAGTGGGTATAAAGAGGAAGGTGGGGGGCAGAAAGGAAAGTATGGAGGCAGTGCATATAAAAAGGAGATTGGGGAAGCAAAGGAGAAAGGAGAGCAGAGGGTCCAGGTGGAGGCAGCGGTTACAGTGGGGAAGGGGGGCAGCAGGGAAACTACAAGTGGGGGCAGTGATTACAGAGAAGACAGTGGAGGGGAGCAGAGGGTCCAGGAGGGGGCAATGATTACAGAGGGGAAGGTCGGGGGCAGAGGGCACAGGTAAGGGTAGAGGATATAGGGGGTAGAGGGGAAGGTAGGAGCAGCAGGTACAAAAGGTAAGGTGGGGGGCAGTGTGTCCAGGTGGGGGCAGTGGGTACAAAGAGGAAGGTGGGGGGGCATCGTCTGCCAGCCCTGCACCTGGGCTCTGCCCCTGGCCCCGCACACGGGGTCCCAGCTGCCAGCCCCATGCCCGGGACTCTGCCAGAATCCCAGCTGCTGCCCCTACACCCGGGGTTTTGCTGCCGGCCACACAACTGGGACTCCTTTCCTGGCCCTATGCCCACTCTCAGCTGTGGCCCCATCCTCAGGCACCTTACTCCTGCCTGGGTCCCCCCTCCTGGAGACACAGCCCTGCTCCCAGCCCCAGCTCGGGGGGAGGTGGGGGGGAGGAGGGCACGGATGCGGCAAGGGGGCTGGCTTTCAGCACCCCCATTATTAAAAGTGTTCCAGTGCCACTGCAAGTTGGCCTTGTTGAGGATGTGCGTGGCTGTAATAATTAAGTGCATGGCACTTGATGGACTGTTGTGCAGCCGCACAGCTTAGAGGGAACTCTGCTTGTGAGCTCTCTTTCAGTGAGTGGCAACAACAGAACACCTCATAGACTCATAGACTTTAAGGTCAGAAGGGACCATTATGATCATCTAGTCTGACCTCCTGCACAACACAGGCCACAGAATCTCACCCACCCATTCCTGTAACAAACCCCTAACCCAGGGGTAGGCAACCTATGGTACGTGTGCTGAAGGTGGCACGTGAGCTGATTTTCAGTGGCACTCACACTGCCCTGGTCCTGGCCACCGATCTGGGGGGCTCTGCATTTTAATTTAATTTTAAATGAAGCTTCTTAAACATTTTAAAAACCTTATTTACTTTACATACAACAATAGTTTAATTATATATTAAAGACTTATAGAAAGAGACCTTCTAAAAATGTTCAAATATATTACTGGCACGCGAAACCTTAAATTAAAGTGAATAAATGAAGACTCGGCACACCACTTCTGAAAGGATGCCGACCCCTGCCCTAACCTATGCCTGAGTTATTGAAGTCCTCAAATCGTGGTTTAAAGACCTCAAGGTGCAGAGAATCCTCCAGCAAGTGACCCAGGCCCCACGCTGCAGAGGAAGGCAAAAAACCTCCAGGGCCTCTGCCAATTTGCCCTGGAGGAAAATTCCTTCCAGACCTCAAATATGGCGATCAGTTAAACCCTGAGCATGAGGTCAGGACTCACCAGCCAGCACCCAGGAAAGAATTCTCTGTAGTAACTCAAATCCCACCCCATCTAACATCCCATCACAGACCATTGGGCATATTTACCTGCTAATAATCAAAGATCAATTAATTGCCAAAATTAGGCTATCCCATTATTCCATCCCCTCCATAAACTTATCAAACTTAGTCTTGAAGCCAGATATGTCTTTTGCCCCCACCTTCTTGGATTAGATGTTCTGGCAGGGTTAAACTGTTATCGTTACCTTGTCTAATAAAATTGGTAGGCATATTGCACAGTTTTGTGTGCTGTAACTAATAGAGAGCAGACTTGAAGCATACTGGCGGGACAGCAGCTCAGAAAATCAAGTCATTTACCTACTACTGGAACAAAGCAGAGGCAGGCTTGGTGGTTAGGCCAGTTCTAGTTCATCATCACTTAGGGCAGGTCTACACTTAAAACGCTGCAGTGGTGCAGCTGTGCTGCTATAGTGCTTCAGTGAAGAATTAATTGGTCTGAGAGGCAGTAACTATGTTAGGGGGAGAAGCTCTGCCATTGACATAGCGCTGTCAACACCGGGGGTTAGCTCGGTATAATTGTGTTGTTTAGGGGTGTTCAGGGAGCGACATATTTATACCAATGTAAGTTTGAAGTGTACACCTGGCCTCAGTGGCAGATCCTAGACCAAGGAAGTCATCAGCTTGTACAGAGAGTCCTAAATATATTCCCTAGGCTAGTGCTTAATATAGTAGACTAAGATTTGAGTCTTCCAGGTGTAGCTTTTGTATCATATGAACATGTTTTCCCAGTGTGATACAAGGGTTAAAACCAGGTGTCCTAAATACCAGTCATGCTGCTTTCATCACTTGACCACCAATGAAGTGTATCTGGCCTGCCAGCATTCATTTGTGTGTATATGCATCATACAAACATGGTTTCAATGTACTCTTCAAACTACAGTCACAGATGGTGACACACACACATGGTGAACATGGACTTTTAATTACTACTGGTATTTTGATTCAAACTGTCCATCAAGTGTGTGTTTACAGGACTTCTGTTACAAAGACGGGGTCAAAAGGAGAAACAGGAAGCTTAGAAAGAGCCATTTATAAATAAGAGAATTATTAGGCAAAGGCTATGAGATGGTGCAAGAAGGATGTTGAGTCACATTTTCCATAAATAAAAGTGGTGAACATTGCAGGTGTATAAATAGGTTAGAAGCCTTCCTAAGGTTAAACTTGGTTATCTTCTCTGTTCCCTCATCTAAGTCCCTTCTAGGCGATGTTTGAGCAAGATGCTGTTTTCAGTTTTGGAGGTATCTAAACTGAATTAAGCCACCTCTTATTCTTTGATATATTTTAAAAAATCTGCCTTAAAAGAACTTTAATCTTCTGTAAAGTATGTGACCATTCAGTTAAAGACTGTATCATAATGCGTATGCACAAGGGGGCTGAATTAAGGTTGCCCATGCACAACCTTAATTCTCATATTGCCTAATATTTCACTGCTTGACTTTGCAACCTTAATGCTCTTTTAATGTTGTTTTTTTGAGTGTAATAAGATTACATTGTGAGCATAAGGGTGAGTGAAGGTGGGTTTAGAATTTCTAGTTGAGAGATCAAGCTTTGATTTTTGCGTGTATTGTAACTGTAGTGAAAATAGTTTATGAAAAGTTCCTTCACAGTATGACCCTTTACTTACACTCAGAGCTGGATTAATACTATGTGGAACCAGGCTCAGCTAAAATTTTGGGCCCCCTTAACCACCTCCACCACCTCTCAGGCCAGACTTAATCTTGTGGGAGAGCTGGCTGGCAGAGCAACCACTCTGGCACATTCTCTCCAGTGGCTTCCAGGAGAAATTTTGGTCCCTTTGCATCACCTGTAGAATACTTCTGCCTTCAAAACACAGTACTTAGCCTTAATCTAAAACTTTTTACAGATGACCTAATGCTACCAGTACAATGAGATTTTTTTCATCTGGCTCAATCTCTCGCACTCCCAATCTACATGGTGCTAAAAATAAAAAGAAAAACCTGACATTTAAAAAATGAATTAAATAATGGATGTTCTTAGATCACTATTTGAAACATGGGCAGCTGTGAAGGAAAAATGATCTGTATTAACAGGTGGCAGTTGCTACAGTGTGCTATCAGAGCAAGCACAACAAACGCATTGTGTTAAAATTTAATTTGTTCTCATCAGTGGTGCCACTAGCAATGGAAGCCCTGTGTTGAAGCAGATTATTTATTTATTTATTACTATTATTTGGAGAAAGAGGGTCATACTAGTTTGGATTCTTTAATGTTCCACTTTTCACAGTTTTTTTTATATGAATATTTTCTAGCATTGCTTTGCAATCAATTCTTAGTGGGAATGAAACTTTGATTTCTTCCTTAGGATTTGATTTGTTTTGATGCATTTCTTTATGAAGCTAGATGGGACGATAGGCTGAAAGATATTCATCAAAAATATTTTCAGAACCGTTTGGCACCACATTGGTATATCTCCAGGTATGGATGATTGAATAATTAAAGATGGATTTAAAATATGGGAGGTGGGAGATCACTTGTTTAGAAACCACA
Organism: Trachemys scripta elegans; assembly: GCF_013100865.1. Lineage (NCBI taxonomy): Eukaryota > Metazoa > Chordata > Testudines > Emydidae > Trachemys > Trachemys scripta. The sequence continues at coordinate 24,323,575 of NC_048300.1, read as the reverse complement.
CAAAGTAATAACACAGGCTTTATTGCTTTGCACATTTTGTCACTTATTAGAACAGCCTCTATAAGAACATAGTGGGCTGGAACAGAGAGCCAGAATTTAAAAATAGATACAAATACCTAGTTATTATGTAGTGCTTGTCATCAGTAGATCTCAAAGCGCTTTACAAAGGAGGTCAGTATTATTATCCCTCTTATACAGATGGGCAGCTGATGCACAGAGAGGTGAAGTGACTTGCCCAAGTCACCCAGCAGGCCAGTGGCTGAAGCAGGAGTAAAACCCTGGTCTCCTGAGTCCCAGTCCAGTGCTCTATTTATCTGTGCACCCAAAAGTGCCTATCTTATCATGTGCAATTGTGGTAACCACGTGCAATCATGGTAACCACACACACATTCTTGCATCATTTGTAATTATGACAAACTTGGCCCTTCTTTGTCAATTAACACTGAGATGGAAGGGGGAACTCATGCCATTGTTTCTGTCTGCAGATTCTAAAAGACAATATTCCATTAGCTAAGCATTCAGAGCTGATCGTTGCTTTCTGCAGTTGCATAAGGACTATAACCTTGTTCCTCTTTAAAAAAAAAAAAGAGAGCTTAAGTTCTGCAGAAAATCATGGGGCTACCAGGGAAGTAATGTTCAGTCTGACCCGCTGGGAAGTGGAGGGCACTGGAGACCAATACAATGGGGATTGTCTTTGTACACAGCACATACGTAGAAATAAGAAATAGGTGGAATAGAGGAGATGATTGGAGCTGCTGAAACAAATGTGCATCATACACTGGAGGAATAATTTAAATGTGCTGCTCCACATATGACATGGGAACACAAGTCACTACTTCCCCATGCCTCCCCCCAAATGCCCTCTCCCTTTCTGCCCAGATCTTTTTTCAGCACCTGCCACACCACCCTGCTTCCCTTACTCTTCTCCAACCTTCAACCCCGGCCACTGTCCCCCATCCTTTCCCCTATCTTGTTCCTCCCTTGTTCAGTGTGGAGTTTGTATACCCCATCACACTGGCACAGACCTGATGGGTCAGATTAAACCCTGTGAGTACAAGGATGTGCACTATATCCGCCACTCCAACTTTTCCTGCACTGCTACTGCTGCTACCCCTCTCCCAGAGCTTCAGTCAGGAGAAAACACCTGTACATTCTAACCAGGGCTCCCTAGGAGCTCCTCCATCAGAGGCTGCCCAAGACAGGCACTGAATCTACGCATATCCAAACCAGCTTGGCCACATCTCGAGCTTGCCCCATCCACTTTAGGAGCTGTACTAGTCAGTTCTAGCTGCCCCTAGTCAGTTGAGTGAGAATTGCAGGTAGCTTGTGCTATTGCATCCCCAGCTGTTGGTGGCATTTCTACCCCCAAAGCCAGGGTTCTGCTACAGCATGTGAATCTGGCCCAATAGCCATTAATCCCTGGCCCCAAAATAGTAAATAAAAACAAATACTTGTTTTACTCTACAATAAATTTGAAAGTAAACTCAATTAAAAATAACCACTGAGGTATTTCACCTGCATGTTGAAATGTAAATTCCCCACAAGCTGCTAACAGCACAATTATTTAATTTCTGGAAATAGTTTCCTGGCACTCCTGCAGGATTCCTTGTATGCCAGTAATGCATACTTCAGGCTTTCCTGAAGATATTTTCAAAGCTGTATGCGAGGTAGGTACCAGTAAATTCCAGCAATAAATACTGCTCATTACTTCTTAAAAGTCCTCGCTTCCCTCAGTCTTCTAAAATAACAAACACTTGATACCAAACATGAATTTACTGACTACCATGTAAAGGAAATGAGCTCCAGCTATATATAGTCATGTAGGTCTGGAGTAAACAAAGTTATTTTTCCATTCATAAACAGTGAGTTCATTTTCTAATCTGCCCTGGGAAAGAACATTCTTTCTCAAAGCAAATTACTATCCCTCTCATTTTCCTTTAGATGAATTTTTGAAGACTCATAATCCAAATATCTTCTCTTGAAAACATCATATTTAAAAAGATGAACTCATCCAGGGGATGCATGAAGTAATTATATTACAGAGATCTAGATTTGGTTCAGACTCACCCAGCAGTAAGTGTGGCTTCTTAATTAGGTTCTCATAGTTCAAATATAACTTGTAATAATTTTGTCCATTGTTTTACAACTATAAACAACATATTTTCAAACTTCAGTGATCTTATCCACGTAACTTTTCTATCTGTGACTCATAAAATAAAATGTATTATCAAACAGTTTGCTGCAGTTAACTGTATGCTATCATTTTGGCAATTTGGCTTGAGTTCAGGTCAACTTACCAGAGGTGCAGTAGATGAAGAACTGAATGCTTATAGTTACTGTGCATGAAGAGACCAGATTGCAGAAACTCTACAGGTAATTGTGAGATTGCTATAAATACATCACATTTGCCTGCAGAGATTTCCCAGTCTATGACTTGTATCCAGGCTGAAGATGCAATAGAAATGCTTCCATTCTAATAGATCACCTCATAATTTCTCTGGTTTCACTGGTCTACAATTTTTGAGAAGTCGTCTGCTTCAGAGATAAAATGTGCTATTTATTATGTATTTTGATGTGCTGAATTCAAATATGACAATTAAAACAACTGATTGGCTACTGTTTCTAAGATAGTTAAGTTTTTACATTTTATGTCTATGTATATTGTGTAGATAGTAGAGTTTTAATTATAAATTGTAAACCTAGGTCTTTTCATGTGTTTATGGTTGCTTTACATGATAATATTTCACCTGTCCTGTTTATGTAACGCTTTAAAAATCAGCAAAAGGGTTATATAAATAAAATTTATTATGAAACAAAAGGCAAAAAACTATTATGTACATAGTTTAGTCCTATTCAGTGTCTACTCGGCACTTCTTGGCTTGTCTCTTGTATTCATTAAATGGAGCATCTCTTGTCACTGTCCAGCAATAGTCTGCAAGCATTGATGGGCTCCATTTGCCCTGACAGCGTTTCTGCATTGTTGCAATGTCCTGGTGAAATTGCTCGCCGTGCTCGTCGCTCACAGCTCCGCAGTTCGGTGGAAAAAAATATAGATGGGAGTGCAAAAAATGTGTCTTTAGTGACATGTTGCAACCAAGGCTTTTGTATGCCTTGAGGAGGTTTTCCACCAACAACCTGTAGTTGTCTGCCTTGTTGTTTCCGAGAAAATTTATTGCCACTAACTGGAAGGCTTTCCATGCCGTCTTTTCCTTGCCACGCAGTGCATGGTCAAATGCATCATCTTGAAGAAGTTCACGAATCTGAGGACCAACAAAGACACCTTCTTTTATCTTAGCTTCACTTAACCTTGGAAATTTTTCACAGAGGTACTTGAAAGCTGGCCTTGACAAAGTTCTTCATCAGACCCAGCTTGATGTGCAGTAAGGGTGGTAACAAAATCTTCCTTGATTCAACAAGTGGTGGATGCTGAACACTTTTCCTCCCAGGCTCCAATGGCTGTCGGAGTGGCCAATCTTTCTTGATGTAGTGGGAATCTCTTGCACGATTATCCCATTGGCAGAGAAAACAGCAGTACCTTGTGTATCCAGTCTTCAGACCAAGCAAGAGAGCAACAACCTTCAAATCGCCACAAAGCTGCCACTGATGTCGGTCATAGTTTATGCACCTCAAAAGTTGTTTCATGTTGTCATAGGTTTCCTTCATATGGACTGCATGACCAACTGGAATTGATGGCAAAACATTGCCATTATGCAGTAAAACAGCTTTAAGACTCATCTTCGATGAATCAATGAACAGTCTCCACTCATATGGACTGTGAACGATGTTGAGGGCTGCCATCACACCATCGATGTTGTTGCAGGCTACAAGATCACCTTCCATGAAGAAGAATGGGACAAGATCCTTTTGACGGTCACAGAACATGGAAACCCTAACATCACCTGCCAGGAGATTCCACTGCTGTAGTCTGGAGCCCAACAGCTCTGCCTTACTCTTGGGTAGTTCCAAATCCCTGACAAGGTCATTCAGTTCACCTTGTGTTATGAGGTGTGGTTCAGAGGAGGAGGATGGGAGAAAATGTGGGTCCTGTGACATTGATGGTTCAGGACCAGAAGTTTCATCCTCTTCCT
>NC_048300.1:24243383-24319088 GCF_013100865.1 Trachemys scripta elegans | reverse complement strand
AATTTTCCACGGAGGTACTTGAAAGCTGCTTGTGTTTTGTCAATGGCCTTGACAAAGTTCTTCATCAGACCCAGCTTGATGTGTAAGGGTGGTAACAAAATCTTCCTTGATTCAACAAGTGGTGGATGCTGAACACTTTTCCTCCCAGGCTCCAATGGCTGTCGGAGTGGCCAATCTTTCTTGATGTAGTGGGAATCTCTTGCACGATTATCCCATTGGCAGAGAAAACAGCAGTACCTTGTGTATCCAGTCTTCAGACCAAGCAAGAGAGCAACAACCTTCAAATCGCCACAAAGCTGCCACTGATGTCGGTCATAGTTTATGCACCTCAAAAGTTGTTTCATGTTGTCATAGGTTTCCTTCATATGGACTGCATGACCAACTGGAATTGATGGCAAAACATTGCCATTATGCAGTAAAACAGCTTTAAGACTCATCTTCGATGAATCAATGAACAGTCTCCACTCATATGGACTGTGAACGATGTTGAGGGCTGCCATCACACCATCGATGTTGTTGCAGGCTACAAGATCACCTTCCATGAAGAAGAATGGGACAAGATCCTTTTGACGGTCACAGAACATGGAAACCCTAACATCACCTGCCAGGAGATTCCACTGCTGTAGTCTGGAGCCCAACAGCTCTGCCTTACTCTTGGGTAGTTCCAAATCCCTGACAAGGTCATTCAGTTCACCTTGTGTTATGAGGTGTGGTTCAGAGGAGGAGGATGGGAGAAAATGTGGGTCCTGTGACATTGATGGTTCAGGACCAGAAGTTTCATCCTCTTCCTCATCTGACTCAAGTGAGAATGATTCTGGTGCATCAGGAACCGGCAGTCCTTCTCCGTGGGGTACTGGGCGTATAGCTGATGGAATGTTTGGATAATGCACAGTCCACTTTTTCTTCTTTGACACACCTTTCCCAACTGGAGGCACCATGCAGAAGTAACAATTGCTGGTATGATCTGTTGGCTCTCTCCAAATCATTGGCACTGCAAAAGGCATAGATTTCCTTTTCCTGTTCAACCACTAGCGAAGATTTGTTGCACAAGTGTTGCAACATATGTGTGGGGCCCACCTCTTGTCCTGATCTCCAATTTTGCAGCCAAAATAAAGGTGATAGGCTTTCTTAATCATAGTGTGCTTTTGTGATGCAAAAGTCACTTCAGCACAAACATAGCAGAAGTTATCTGCACTGTTCACACAAGTACGAGGCATCTCTGCTCACTTTGGCTAAACAGAAATGTGTCCCTTTGCAAAATCAAACACTGACAAATAAGAGAGCACGACACTATGATTTCTAGAGCTGATATAGGGCAATTTGTTCAGCAGAGTGATGTAAGCTTCGTTATGATTGCATCATCCATGACTTCTAGGAATAACATGATGCAATTCATATCATGTATGACGCAATACCAGCTTCAGATTGCATCATTCATTGTTTTGCCTAAAAAGCAAGTACTGTCCAAACTCAGTCATAGATTTATTCATAGATCCAGTCAAAAATGTATTTTAGTCATTTCTGGTTTAAATTGAGATCCCTTCCCTTTATAACTCACTTATCCTCCGCCATTCCCAAGTCAAGGGTCGTATATACTGACCCAATAGCATATCTTGAAAACTAGAGCCAATCAACAATTTTAAGCATCATTTTCGTTCTCAGTGGCCAGAATTAGTAAAGTTTGACTACATTTATTTCAGAAGCATTTTGGCTGTAGAGCAGTGTTTTCAAAACTGAATTTTTAACAGGATCTTGAAGTAGGTTCTGTTGCCACAAAACCAAATGTAACTCTCTAGAATCATGCAGGAAAGACCAGACTTCCATATTGAATACAAAAACAAAGTGGTTATTTATTTCAAATATACTTCTGCATTTCTGATCTATTTGGCTTAATCTCACTGTTTCTCAGACATTTAATTTTGGATGTCTCATCTCATGTCAACTTCAATATGGCTAAAACTGAGATCATTATCTTTCCTCCCAGTCCTCTACACTTCTTCTGTTCTCTAATATGGTTGACATCTTCCTCCCTGTCACCTAGGTCAGTCACCCTGGAAATCATCTTGGACTTTCCCCTTTCCTACTACCCCCACCCCCCACATTCCTTTCCAAACATGCTTATCAATCCACCAATGTGCCATAATCACATCCTTCCTAAAATTAATTTATGCTGTAAAGCCTTCCAAAAGTAAAGGGAAGAGGTGAAAGAAAGAAGAAAAAAGCAAGCATCAAGATGTGCTCATGCCTTACGTCTTAAACCAAAGCCTACTGAATTCAGTGTGAATCTTTCCATTTACTTCAAGGAGATTTGGATCGGGCACTTATTGAATCACAGTATCATCCTTATTATTGTTACACTTGTCCTTCCTCTCCTGTTCTTGTCTGCTTTATGACCCTCACTTTCTGTGTTTTGTTGAATTTAGATTGTGTATTCTTTGAGGCAGAGACTGTGTCTCATCTTGTACAGCGTGGGTGTTTGGAAATAATAGCCAATAGTAACAACATAGAGAGGATTACACATGGATTTTGTAGTTTCTGAAATGTATGCTGATTCCAAACAGTAACCAAAGACAACACTTATATCAGATAAAAAGGGAACTGGGAATTTGAGATAGAGTGAATGCCTCAATATTATTTTTATGCATAGTTAGCTCAACTGAACAAAATTGAATTTGTTTTGCTTGGGTCTGTGCCCCGTCTGTGCTCAGTTTCAACACATAAACATTGTGAAAGAGATTACTGACAGCAATGTCCATGGAAACGGTGAACTGTAAGGAAGTATTTTAGAATATTTACAGAAAGTGAATTTTCAGCTTTTAAGTATTCACATTGGAAACCTGTGTCTAAGGGTTCCAGTTCATAATTTAGACAATTATGAACTGGAAAGAATGCTTCTGACCTATATGCCCAAGCAAAACCATCTAACACAGGTAAACCTTGAATTTCTGTTATTAAGAAACTCACAATGAACTGCTCATGAAAAGTCTATAGACCAAAAATTAGTGGCTGAAATTATTCAGTGAATATATTCAGCCTCAGTTTTATAAAAAAAAAAAGGCAAAAACAGATGAAAACACCTCAAATCTATTGATTTGATCTCTCTCTATAAAAAAACAGTATAGCCAAATGAAATCCATATTTAGAACTAGGCACCAAGTGACAACTCACCACCTAGTGACTTGAGGTTAACTACCTAGTTCCATGGGCAAATTAATGGGTCCTAAACAGAAAAAGAACAGACTAGAGTTACAGATCTGTATTTGCATCTAAGAACAAGATATTAGTGTTGGGTCATTGTTTTAGTACTTATCTTTCCATTTACATTATAAAATGCCTGATTTTATGTTGTTTTACTTGTATTTATCTGTTGTGATGAAGAAAATATAAACGTACATAGGGCCCAGCTTGTCAGCTATTATTTCATGATGATCTACAACAGTGATTATTCAGTAACAGCTGGCACATGTCTCCTTTAGACAAAGCCACTGTGGGGCTGTAGACCTCCTATTGGTGAACCATAACTGTTTCCCTGGTAACGGTTAACTAGCACGTGTTTTATTGTTTCAAACTGCTTTCCTAGGGTATTTGCAGGTGGTGGAAGATGCTTTCTGAAAGGGGGGTCATAACCTCATGAACTTTCAGATGTTGCAACAAATTGAGGGACAAAAACATCTTTTTTCTTTCAACCGGATTAAGTAAATCTTATTATATATCATTTAGGAGACAGATGTACCCCACAGTTTGATTTTTAGCATTCTATCCAGATGTTGATGCAATCATGTCTGCAGTTCGAGTTTTGTTTTCAGAATGTGAATTAAGATTATATTCTATTGGGAAGATTTCAACTGAACATAGATGAAAATGTGTAGCTACTAAGATACATTTTCTCTCTAATTACAACTACTTTCTTTTGTAATGTTTTTAAATTATTACAGCTGAGGTTCTTGCTCCTACTGTCTTCCTTTAATTAGCAACTTGGTGATTTGGTGATCTTAAAAATAAATGTAACTAACCCAGCCTATCTTTTTAAGGCAGTCATAAAAATCTACTTCAACCACCTTTTACTATAATGGTGATAATGAAAAAAAGTTACTCATTCTGCAAATAAATGTGTGTGTGTGTGCATGTATATGGATATATACTTTATAACTGGAAGTGTATGCATGCTACTGTATTTATATCAGTAATGGGCAACCAGAATTTTGTAAGGGTGAGTTGCATCCTCTTACTGTTTCCTATACCAGTAGTGAAAGCCTTTTGTAAAATGTGTATTAGTTGCTTTCACCAAAAGCTATTCTGTGGTATACATGTGTATTTTGATGTCACAAACTCCAGTTTTAAGTGATAAAACCATCCTAGTACAAAAGAAAAAAAAAAAGACATTTGACACAGAACAAGAATTTTGTTGCATTTTAATGTGCTCAGGAAGATCATTTCAAAATATAATGGAATGAAGAGACAGCTCCCTCTCCTGTCTGCTTCATAGAACTTGCAAAAGCTTTCAGAATATTTGCTCTGATTATACTTGACCTTAGAATGCTGATTAAACTACAGATGTACAGTAAATCTTGTATTGAATCGGGGGTCTCTAGTTATATCTCTGAAAAATGAAAGACTCTGACCACCATGTTTTCTTGTGATGACATATTCTGAAATTATTTGGCTCAAGCGCCTACATGTGATTGCATCTCTTAATATCAAAGCAATAATTCAACACAGTGTTCCTGAGAGAGGGATTTATGATCTATTCTGAAAATGTTAATTAATAATAACATCGAGCATATGCTATTTAGGGTGTTATAGACAAAAGGACAAATCCTGCTTGCCAAACTAATACAAATAACTCCACTGAGATTAATAGAACTAACCCTCATGTGGCAAATAGCAGTTAGTCCTCAGTATAGTGGTGTAGCATGGTTAATAACTCATTTGTGAGGTTTTTTTTGACAAACTACAGTGTTTCATACTGAACTGATGGATGCTCCTACACTAGTCAGCCAATTTTCTCTTTGTCAGAAACCACATACCTAACTTGGAGCTTAGATCCCATGATAATATGTGTCTTAGAAGTATCTAAGTTAGATATGTAGTTATCAAGTACAAGCAGAATTTTTGCAAATCTGGGTCCAGTCAGTCTCAAAGATTTTAAAGCAAATGTATGATAATGAAAGAAAAAATCAAAAGAAAACAAATGGAACACATTCACGCATCTCTGAAAATTGTAAATCATTTCATTGAATGAAACTCTGAAGACCATGCATTTTCTAAGGCAGACAGCTGGTTTTTGACCAAGCGTTAAAACACTGATTTTCAGCATGTGTGGGATGTGTTCAGAAAGACCCAGGCATTCACATGTACTTGCACTACCAAATATAATTTAGTTGCTAGCCCTTATTTTAATAGGGGTGATACGATGCTTACTATGTCCATGTTCTTTCCTGACAAGTTTAATGTATTTATTTGTGTAAAGTGACCTTGCTTGTTTTAGTTGTTAGTGCCTGTTCAATAGTACTCCACATCACAAACTTGCCACAGATAATATGCTGTATTTAGGTCACTTATGAATGCTCATTCTTCATAGTGGAAAGCTCAGGACTGAATTAACATCAGTCATCACTAATCCCTATAATTTTCCACCAGGTTAAAGGGATTGCTGAGGTACTACTAATAAGTGCACACTTACATATGCTCAAAGATCTTGTACACCATGGTAACATCTTTCATATCCCTGGCCTGTTGCCAAATAAAAGAATTAGGACCCCATGTTCCATTCTGACATGCCCACTTCCCCCAAAAGTAGCTCTAGCTTTGGATGGATGTGAGGGCTGACTAGGTGCCTCTGGATTTCTCTCTCGCCTCTAGTCCCCTTGCCCAATCCATGTGGAGCACAGAGCAATCTGGCATGTTTCCTGTTGGGAGCTGTGCCAGTTGAGGGTTGGGTGACAGATCAGAGCAAAAAGCATCTGTACAGCTGCCTATTGTGGTTTTCCCTGAGATCTGTGTTGGTCTTAAGGTACCTGCTGAATAATGGGATGGGACTCCCAGCTTCTGCAGAGACAAACCACACAGCCCCTATGGATTGTTTCTCATTTGGGGAAAAAACAACTATATTTTACAGACTCATCAGACATAAGTTTCTAAAGGACTCCTCCCTTCAAAACCATGAACAAAGTACATGGAATCTTAATATTTGGGCAGGCACATTTCCCCCTCTCAACTCTTAATAATGAATTAGGCAGATATTTGAAATAAAGAAAAAGAAACCAAACTGTAATTGGGTAGAGTAGGATGGAAAGCAACAGGATGAAATTTTGAGACTTTCTTTTAAATAAAATTAGCAAAATTTTGAACCATAATTTTTACCTTAAAATAAAAATAGAAAACATTTTTGCATTTGGGAGGAGTTTGTACTTTTATATTTTAAACGTATGCTTAATAAGCCAAACAGAATCAAATGCTCTAAAACACCAGATCATAATGACAAAGGTACGATATGCTACATTAATCAGAAATATCATTTTGGTGTGAAACCATCCTAATATTCACAGTAATTGTCATTCTCTGAATCATAGGCACCTAATAAACCATGAGGATGCCCATGGGATGTATTAATACCAGTCAGAGAATTTTTGACTATATGTTTTGTTTTTCCTGCTGTCTAATTGTCAGGCAGTAGAGTAATTGAATTAGCCATGATTATATAATCAAATGAGCATATGTCTGTGACACTGCTCCATAGTAAATTGGGATTAGATTGTTTTTTTAAATATTTGGTATAAATGATATTGTCTTTCATAATATAACACTGAGACAAAGGCCTAGTAATGAATCCATACTGAATTAATTATAATCTGTAAACAAGTCAATGTCACAGGCTTAAGTGTTAATGATACTAATACAATTTTTTAGTAACTATATAACACTATATCATTAACCCTAACTGTTGAAGAGCAGTTGATAGCAATTCAGTTCCAGCTTATCAAAACGATGTATCAGGTTAATAAATTGTTTGACCTGTTTTTCTACAATAAAGTACCATATACATTTACAGTGCTATCAATGACCAAGTCTAGCTTAGCATACCAGTACAGTAACATTATATTTACCAGCAAAAAAACAGACAAAGTTAGAGGTTCAGACTTACCAGTAAACAAGGGCATGAGCTGTAAAACATTTGCATTGCTCCTGATCTCAGTATTGCTTGTCATCAGGTTATTCAGTGTGACAATTTTAATGTCTGGAGGTACTTATACTGGGAGAAATGCTAAGTAATATTAATACAAAATTACTTAAAAAGCAAACAAAAATGGTAAATGCTGCTTAATGATCAAACCTTTCTCACACCCCGTTACTGCTTATTTTGCCAAAGAAATCCCCAAACCCAGATATTGTAACCAACAGTAAATTAATGTAGACAAAGGACTTAAATTCTACTTATTGCAAAGAATAGAGTTCTTCCCTTTGGATTTGACTCCTTTCTGAAATCCCCAGATCTTGCGACCAACACTAGCATGAGAGCAAAAGTTCCTAGAGTCAGGCCTACCGTATTTCCTTCTGTTCCTGTGACTGCTGTTCCCAGCTTGTATCTTAAATGGTTAGCATATGTCTGTTGGATGTGAAAACCTGATTCTTAGAAGTTTCTGAAGCATCAGAACCATAGCTAAGAATGACATGCAAAATCTAAGTTTTCTGTAGGAAACAGACTGGCAGTCTACACTTTGTTATTCACTTGATAAGCAGAGTCTTTTTGACAGTCCTAACCTTCTAAACCATAGGTCCTGCTGAGCTCAGCAGGAGTCAAACGCTGAGTACCATCTGTCAAAGCTTCAGTGTGTTTTTTCTATATATGCCTTAACTTCAGTCTACTAAGTGGAGTACTGAATGAAAGTTTCTTTACTACACTTAAATTTGAAGTTAGAGATTCACTATTAAACATTGCCAGAGCAATCCTATGACTCTCAACATACTGTGAAGGCATTGGGCAGGAAGAGACAGTATTCTGTGGATCCCTAATTAGGGAACTTTAAAAAAAATCCACATTTTTCAACTTCTTTGTAATTCAAAATCAGAAACTAAAACTAAAGAGTTCATTTTGAGATGCTAAATCACAATAATATAATCTGTGAGATCATCCACAGTTTTGAAAATGGTACGTACATAGTTTATGCATTTCAGCACTTTTTCAAAGAAACTTACTTGTAATTTATTCTGACTTTCCTACAGATTAAGATTTAAGAAGAGTTTAATAATTTAATAAATTAAGATTTAATAATAACTGAGATGAAATGGCAGCCTGGTCTCTTGTAAAATCATTGCCAAACAGACATTTTTATGTCTCATTAGTTTTTTTCCACCCACCATCTTAAATTGGCACAAGTTTGGCCCACACTTGATTCAGGCTCACTGAATGGTTTGCAGACCATTTTGGTCAAACAGGGTTGTAATGGTACGTCAAGCCAGGGGAGCTAGGGTTTTAGTTACAGAAATTGTTCACAGCCCTAAACATTATTAGATTTTCACATTAAAGCAGTTATGTAAATGAAGCAAAATATTAAGTTCCTGATTTCCTAGGGCTTAGGAGCACATGTAATAATGTCCATTTACTTTGCATATGGAATCAACATGATTGCATCTGTAAATCAGATTTTATACATGTTGCACGCACAAATTGCTACTTCAAGGCCAGATTCCCAGCTGCATCCAGTATTGGGTGCAGCTGGAGGTGTGTGTATATATGTGTGTGGGGGCGGAGGGGAGGGGTTGAGTGCCTTGATTTTGGAGTTGTGCCTATACCAGCTCTGCTATATTTTAGAGAAACCTCAGGTCTCATACCCTCTAAAACGAAATATACAGGGGGTGGAGGATATAAAATCCAGATATCTCAGTTCTGTGCCAGCTGAAGACTCTTCTATACTAGAGGAATTCCAATTAGGGAGATCTAGCTGCTTTCTGGCTGCTTACTATCACCACAAATGGCTGTATCACAGCTCAGAATATGGCCTTTATGTGTAATGGGTCATTTGCATGTGCCATTCTCAATTTACAAATGCAATCACAATAATTGGGCATGGAAAGTAGGTGCATCATTGCACGTTTTTGTACAGTTCTGGGTTTTAAAAATAGGTGTCTAAATATCTTTTCTGATATGAATAGGCCTAATTCTCCTCTCACTTATCCCAGGGCAAGTCTACACTGCTGCGCTACATCGGCACTGTCGCGCATCTGGTGAAGATGCGCTATGCCAACGGGAAAGCGCTCTCTCGTTGACATAATTACTTCACCTCGGCAAAAAGCATAAGCTATGTCGGTGGGAGACACGTGAAACTTGAGTGACTTGGGAGGAAGGGGTTTTCACACCCCTAAGCGATGTATGTTAGATCAACTTAAGCAGTAATGTAGACCTGCCCCCAGTTTAGCATTGGTTTAACTCCACTGATTTCTATTGAGTTGCTTCTGTGTAACTGGGAGGAGAACTAGTGATACAATTTTACATTTTATAATTTTACATTCTCTTCAGTTACAATGGTTTTATATTTTCAGTCTGAAATTCCAGTAATGTGATGTGATTAGCTATGTGCAATACATAAGGACTGGAAGGGACATCCTGGGTCATTGAGTTCAGTTCTCTGCTATTGCAGGCAACCCCACTTTATATCCCCATTCACAAATTTATCAAGCACCATCTTAAAATACAGCATATGTTCTGCTCTGGAAAACACATGCTGTTTTTCTGATTCAGATCTCATACCAGTTTTAAACTTGTGCATCATTTACTAGAGAGGAGTTAGTTCTGATTTACACTGGTGTTTGTGAGATCGGAATCAGGACCTAGGGATCCAAATGTAATACTTCTTCTCCTTGTCTCTTCTTGATGGCAAATTCACTGGAAGAACCCTAATTTCCCAGTAATTAAATAGTGTACTAGTTTAGTTTTAGCACTGGACTGAATACTTACCCCCTCCCCATAATATTATAATGTGCTGCCACATTGATTAACAGGCTTATTATGCTATTCAATGGCTTGCTGAGCCCCCTTTGCATTTATGTATTTCCTTGTGCCATGAACATCTCTGATTAAATGTAATGTATTCTACACCATTTTTCATACTCAATTATAAATGTATGGCTTAGATGCTTTATACCAAAACTCTCATGTAAAGATAATGAAAGAGACTTAACCAGCAGATTAACTGTTTGCAAGATATGATATCCAATAGCATCCACCTTTAAAAATATATCTGTAGGAGAGAAATTAAACATCTTCTGGTAGAGGCTATGTTAGAGAAGATGTGCAACAGCAGTAGCTGCTTATTCTTGTTTCTCTGCATGCAATACAGCCACGGTAAGTCGGAGCACCTGTTCCTTGCACATTCCTGCTGGTTTGGGTTGTTTGTAACTACTGCCAGTGGAGCCCCAGGAGACTTACAGGAGCCTTGTAATGGAACAAGAAAGGCTGCGAGTGTGGCCGTTGCTTAACTAATATGTAGATGTTCACTTTCATGGCAGTTGTTTCTCCAGCTCTTAATATGGACACAATTATGAGGTCAAAATCAGTTTCTTTTTATATGATTAATAAAATTGGGTAGGTAGGAATTAATAACACTCTTCTGCAGCATGTATAGCATTTATATAGAAAAAAAGACCATTTAGCTGAATGCAGAGAAATTTTCTAGTTAAGCTATTATAATATATAAGACAACTCCCACCTTTTCATGCTCTTTGTATGTGTATATATATCTCCGCAATATATGTTCCATTCTGTGCATCCAAAGAAGTGGGCTGTAGCCCATGAAAGCTTATGCTCAAATAAATTTGTTAGTCTCTAAGGTGCTACAAGTACTCCTGTTCTTTTTGCGGATACAGACTAACACGGCTGCTACTCTGAAACCTATAATATATTTGTATCTGATATTTAGTTTTTAGAAAATTCAGTGTAATACACTGAAAAACTTAAGATGGTAGGACTGTCAGACCTGGCTATCTAAGTATTTGATGAAAATAAATATGTTCCTTGTTTACTTATTTTTAGTTTAATAAAACAACAATTCCTTTCCATGAAGATAAGGAGAAGTGTTCAGCATTCAATAAGAGACACACATGAGAAAGCAACCTACAAAGGCATCTGCCTATCTTGAGAGATTTGGAGTAAACAGATTTATAATTAAAGTAAAAATAATAATTTAAAACCATTGCACATATGAGAATGGCATTACAAACATGGAAAACCTATGTTATATGCTGAACCTCAGTTGATATTGCTGATTTAACACGGTCTTATGTCAAACACCCAACCAAGTGCCGGGAAGCATGATTTAAAAATAGAACATGTTTTCAGGTTCTTGTTTGCTGGTTCCAAAGGGCCCAATCCTGTGTGGTCAGAACACCTCTGATGTGCCGAGGCTTATCTAGTTCCAGTGAACTCAGTTGCAGGATCGGGTGGGGTGCTCAGTGAATTGCAGAACTAGACCCTTAAATTGTTTTCGTTTACTGGAAAGTTAATTAATCCAAAAATGTAAATATTTTTTTGTAGTTTTGAGCACAATATTCATAATGAAAACCTATAATGTTACAGAACAGCATAAACATATGGCAAACTTAAGGGCAAGAACATCAAAATGCTACAAGTTTTCATGTACTCTGTGAAGGTTATGGAGAAGAACCTACCCATCTACGTATTTGTGGTGATGCAACAAAATATCACTAAGTCACCAAAATTAGAGATCAAACATGTAAGTCTGAATCCTCAGCTGTGGTTAAATGGAGTTCAGCTGCAGCTGGGAGGGAGGGGAAAGATGGCTTTATACCTTCTCCCCAGTCTTTTGCCAAGTGCACCTTAGAGCAGCTCTTGGGCTAGTGTAAATTGTACTGTATGATAACAGTCCTCAAAGGGTTGTTTCACCAGCCAGGGCACGTAATGGTCCAGCTGCAACCCCTTCTCCAGGCACTTCTCCAACATGCCTTCTCTCTCAGTCTGTATGTGCCCTATCCTGGCCCTCTTTATTTAACTTGTGCTGGGAATTTCTCAATTAGCTGATTAAACTTGTTTTCCAACTGTTTTGTGCAACTCAAACATTGCAAAGCAGTTAGAATGGGAGGCCAGGATTTGGCCGTAGACTACATTTTCTTTGTGTTCATTATATATGCTGCTACCCTTAAAGATTTTTTTTATATAATATGTGAAATGCAATGTGTCTTCAAACTGTAAGTCTTCTGTGTGGTTTCCAGTATACTACAGGGCTGAGGACTCTTCAAGTGCTAAACACAGCTTGACTGAGAGATTGTCATGTAGACTCTCTCTCCCCTCCACAATCACTTAACATCTCTGTGAAAAGAACTATTGCTCGCATGAAAAGTGATATTGGGAAAGGCATGCAATAGTATTATTGTCATTGATTATTTGTACTGCGGCAGTGCCCAGGAGCCCCAGTCACACATCAGGGCTCCATTGTGCTAGGTGTTCTACAAACAGAAGAAAAACATAGTCCCTGGCCCAGAGAGCTTACAAAATATCAGTTTAGCTGCCTTTTAATGCAATTTAGCAGCTAGAAATAAAAACAAGAGCTAGCATCTTGTGACTAGCCAGCTTGCTGTGGGCCCACTAGCAAGAACTCTGCAGGCTAACAGAGGTCCGTGGACCACAATTTGGGAGCCTCTGCAATAACAGAAATAAGATAACAGAAATAACCAGGGATAAGATACATGCCTCCACTCTGTGGTGCAGAGGGCAGCAAAGGAGAAGAAACACTGGCGGAAAGGAGCAGGAATTTGCAGAAAGGTGCAAGTGGAGGCCACTTGACATTCTCTCCACTCCCAATTACCCCCAGAAACACTGCATGGTTTGGATTCTGCTGCATTTCATAGACAGCTGGAACACATGGTGGATCAGGATGCAGGCACTCTGGGCATCATGTTCCCCTCCAGCACAGATCCCAGTAGGTGTTAATGTGGCACCTTGTAGCGTTAACTTCTGCTTCTCACATTTTGTCACCAGGAAATGTGTGGCGGTAATGCACAGGCCTTGGTCGTGGGGAGAGCTGTGCAATGGGGAGCTAACGACTACAGAGTTACTATAGCTGTGTTGTAGGGGAAGATTGGTGCTGGAGATAGGGTGACCAGATTTCCTGATTTTATAGGGACAGTCCCCATATTTGGGGCTTTTTCTTATTTAGCCTCCTATTACCCCCCACTTCCTGTCCCAATTTTTTACACTTGCTATCTGGTCACCCTAGCTGTAGAGGACCAGGGACTCCGCACGGATGCACAAAGAACTTGTGTCATTGAGACTAGATTTCCCTTTGCATCCTGCTTCTCCAAATGTGTAGAATGTCAATGCCACTTGCTCACTGTCTATAGCTACTGAACTTTTTTTCAGGGGAGAATTAATCCATTATCCATGGACTGAAAGCTGCAAAATTTTCTTACTACTTGTGCTCATTCTGCAGGTTTAACTACAGTAGGATAAAATACATGCCTTACCACCTACATTTAGTGGCATAACATTAGGAATATAATGTACACTTGCAAGCTGGATCTAAAGAATCTATGGGCTTTTTCCCCATGTTGTCCTTTAGACCTACAGGTTATTATTAAATTAGAGTTACTACTTTTATTAAAATTTAAAAGTGGGAAAAAGGGTTAAAAACCTCTAATTCCTAAATGCTCAAAGTATATTTTTTTGAAAATATTTTTGGTATGTTTTGATTTGTTCCATATGTAACAGTGATTTTACACAATACTATAATAAAAAATAAGTTTTCTTGCAACATGAGGATATTTGGAGTTTTGCAATATGCAGCTGCACTTGGACGCCATAAGCCTTAACTATTTTAAATCCATTGCTTCTGTTTCCAAAAGAAATAAGGTCAACCAGTTTGAAACAATATAACGTAAGCAATAGAACATATGAACTGAACAAATAGAAGGAGAAAGAAATACACGACAATGTATTTACTCTGACCCTACTAGTTGTCATTTTTGAAGTTTTATGAGTCTGGTTTTATTGTTTTATATTTTAAACATCATTTCATTTGGAATCACTGTGTTGTAGCCGGAGTTCCTTTCTGGTGTGGGGTATAGTCCTATGCTGTTTTGATGATTATTTATTATCATTATATAAGAATGTTTCAAGACTCTTAGAATTATCTTTAAATCTTAAATACCCAAGGAATATGAAATCTCATCTACCTGATGGTATGATTCTGCAACTATTAAAGTCAAAGGCAAAGTTCCTGTTGATTCAATGAGGTGAAATGGGCATCTTATACTGTGTACGATCTGTAATATTTTTTGAAAAACACAATGAAAATATCCTTTTCTCTAGGGAAGATAATCTAAGATATCTTTATATTTGTAATATTTAAAAAGTGTATTACAAAGATGACTTTTTCAATCAAATTTTTTGTTTTTTGAAAGAACAAAAAATGGAACAATCCTTTAGATTGCAGTCTGAATAAATCCTAATACATGCTTTCAGGGATTCTGGAAATAAAGAACATATCTTAATTTGTAAACACATTTAGTGAGTGGCTACAGACGCTTTAAAAATTTGCTGCCAGAGTAAAATGCAGTTTCGTGACATTTATGTAGCCTGCAAAATAGATTTGTGCCATGCGGTATCTTTCCATGTTACTTTTAAAATGTCATTTATTTCAGCATGTTTTATGGGATTATGCAATTTCTCTATATTTTTCATGCCAGATGACATAAAGTTGATAGAGATATGGAATGATTAAATTTACATATCACTGGAGTACTTTACACTGAGATATGACTTTCAACCTCATGCAAATGACTAGCATTCGATTTGGTGCACGTAAAATTACTGACCTTTCAAATGTTCATTTGATTTCAAGTGTCTATAGCAATCAATATACACATCATTGTCTATATTTTATGCCACTGATTTCATTAATGTATGATTACACAATGACTTGGAACAGCTTGAGTTCCTTAGACTTCTGTACTCCCTATATATATTGGGAGATATTATTCATTGGCTGTCAGTATTTACTGATTTCTGACTGGCTTTTAATATTTTTCTTAAATTCTGTGTTCCACTTTGGGAAAAAGTTAATTTATTTCTCAGATGCCTCCTCAATTAAATAATAAGATAATTTTCATTCTCTTTATCTTACTGCCTTGCAATCTTTTCTGGAGGTATCTTCAAAAGAAGCTCTTGTCTGAGCAGAATTCTGCAGGTGGTCTCTTTCCAACTCGTCAATTTAATATTTTTTTCAAGAAATTGAAAAGAGGAGCCCATTAGGACTTATCAGTAACTAATGGCTGATTTCTGAACCACAGTCATTCAATCATATAACTTGGACATTTACCAACTATCTCCCTGGAACTTCATGAATTGGTTGGAAGTGGAATTTCCAACAATTTGAAAAGAAATTTCAACTGTCTCGTTGTTTTAAAAGTCTTGAATTGGATAAGTGGATTTCTACATATAAAAGTCTCCACTGACCAGTTTGCAAGTCTATAGCACTTGGATGTAGTCCATCCAGTATTACATTTGATCGTTAGAATTAAAAAAATTAAACAAGATCTGTTAAGGATATGAGACCCTGTTTCAGCTCTGGTATGTCTGATGTTGACCCAATTATTTTTCTTCAGTTTTTAGCTTTTAACCAATTTAAAATATTACATGTAAACTGCTAATTTTAATTTTCACTTGTACTTCATTGATTTATAGTGAATAAGATGAAGATACAATTTTCATAATAAAAAAGGAGAAATAATTTACAGAGCAGGTCTAGTTATAAAATACTCTTTTCATTAGTCTAAAAGGCTGAAAACAGTGTTTTCACTATTATTTACTTAAATCAAGACTAGATTGAAAAAAATGTTCAGAGATCCTCTTATTCTAAGCAATAAATGGCAATGAAGCTCAGTGTCTGTAGTAGTTTTTTAAAGGTTAGCAAATGTACATAGTTCGCCTTCCACAAATATAAATATACTTCCTGAGGCAGCTATAATAACAGCTATGACAATTCACACCAGCTGAGGATCTGTTCCAATGTATGTGAATAATTGAATATGTGTACGTAAAGTAGACATATATTGCAATTAAAAGTTGAAATACTTGTCATTGACTGAATCAATTTTTCAACAGTTGCATTTTAAGAAAAAACATAGGAGCTACAACAAAATGAAAGAGAGAAAAGAAGCACACACAGAGAGAGAAAGAGAGCTCCAGCAAGTGGCTAATATAAACAGGAATAACAGTAAGATATTGTTCTTACCTGTCAGTTTCAAACTCACTGTTTTTGCTGTTATTAATATCTCTAAATCCTTTAAAACTTTCGTTTCAGTTATTTTAGGTGTCCAGTCTCACTACTATAAGACTATGAATGTTAATTTGCTCTTATCGGCTCTGTTACCTGCTACAACGTGTGATGTGCCAGAACAAAATAATATCAGCAAGTTATTAACACTTCAAGGTTGACCCGTCCTTTATCCCAGAATTCTTTCTGCATGTCTTCTTATTGATCAGACGTATGCAGCTTTTTGTCACCTGGGAATTAACAATTCAATGTTTTATTTGACCGTTTATCTCTTTAGCAAAATTGTTGCAATCACTTTGACCTTTTAAAATGTTTATGACAAGGTGTTTGCAGTTAATTGCACACATAAAAGACCAAAAGCCTGAAGTCAGGTCTAATACATAGGAAGAACTAACTACGACTTCCTTACAAAAACATACTGAGATGCTATGTGACCATTTTAGTTATTTACAATGTAGTTAACAAAAACAATACCTCTCAGTAAGCAGGCATACAAGGGAGGGCAGATCTTGCTATAAAACTACAGAAATTTAGGCCTGTTCCCTCACAGGAAATGTGCTGGCTATGCACTACTTCCCCAGTTTTGTTAAAGCAGCATTGGCATACAGGTGTAATTTATAAGTGGGTATTTTATTACTTGGTACCCAAGTCAACCCTCGAGATACCCAAGTACAGTACTTGCATTGCCTAAACAGTATTTGTTCAGAAGCCAGATGCCAACACAGCATCTTGTGTAACAGTTGGGAGAAGAAAACATTTGACTAATACTGGGACAACTCTATCTGATTTGTAACTCTTCCTAAAAGTATTATGAGATTACTGATGTATGTTCAGCAAAGAAGGTCTGTTCTGTTTTTTTACATCATCTCGCACAATGGGGTCCTGATCCATGACAGCTATGTGCTACCACAATACAAAATAAATAACTAAAATACATTGGCTCCCCGGGACTCTTCACCTGCTTTAAGTTCAGCAAGTGGTCAAGGGCTTTGCTGGATTAGGGCCCCAGAGCAGGCAGGGTTTCTGTGGTCTCATTGAAATACTACCACACAATAAAATGCATGAAACACAATTATTTACCTCCATAAGTGGAATAGCTCAGTTGATTCTGCTGGGATTTTGAGCTCATGGTTCTAGGGAATTTCTGTGTTTCACACCTAGGACACTATAAGCTGTCCCTTTCCTCTGGTTATATTTTGTAAGAAGTTCTTGCATAGACCTGACCCCAATAAAAATGGCATGTCTTTAATATGTGCATCTAACTGCAGTGCTTGTTAGAAGCATGTTAGAAAAGGAACATGGTATGGCCCTCTCAGACAAGTAAAGGAAAGGTATATTAAAAAAAGCAAAATGTAATACTAGGAAGGTAGATTAATACAGAATAACTAGATGTGATGAAGTTAAGAAAGGAAAAATGTGGGGGAAAGTCTTTAACTGGCAGGGAAATGGACTAGAAAACTAAATGAGTCTTTTTCATCTTTAAATATGAGTGTGATTCTCTACTATGTAGTCATTTACAACTATATGAAAGTGGGTGTGCTTCCAAACCAGAATGGAATTGTTCTACATCCACTTTGCACTTGCTTTGCACAGAGAAGTGAAAAATCAGGCCCCACTGATTTTTTTTGATATATTTTGACTGGCAGGGCAACAATTTAGTTACAATATTTAAAATCTACAAAGGAAAAAAAATCACAAATGAGGAGTTCCCATAGGTGATTTTACCTTATTTTCTTTTTGGCAATTCTGATCAAATGCTGCTCACAAGGAAGGCAATAGAAGTTCTATTATTGGTGGCAATAGTATCAGGATTTGTGCTCAAATGAATAAATTTATGTTGCTTATTTTATGACTCCTTGGGGAAAAAATCAAACAAAAAACCCCCAACGAATTGAAAAAAACACAACAGGATATGTCAGAAACTCAGCTGGCCAACCCCTCTGATATATCCCCATGATAAGTATCTTTGGTCTGGAGCCCAAAAGTGAAAATATTGGGAACAGTGTTCTAATTTTCTCTTTAAAACCTTTGGTCATCCTGTTTCTTGGATGCCTGAAGACCTTGGTATTCTGGCCCCTTTATACTGTTTAAATGGTCTGGTAGGGTTACCATATGTCCTCTTTTTCCCGGACATGTCCAGCTTTTCGGCAGTCAAACCCGAATTTGGGGAATTGCCAAAAAGCCGAACATGTCCAGGAAAATGGCGGCTCTGCTCCTCCCCGACTCTTCGGCTCTGTTTAAGAGCCGGGCTGCCCGAGCGCTACCGATTTTGGGCAGCCCCCGTGCCTCCGGACCCTGCGTCGCCGGAGCCCGGGAGGTGAAGTGCCCGGCTAGGGGCGCAGGGTCCAGAGGCATAGGGGCTGCCCAAAGCCCGAGCGCTACCGGCTTCACGGTTTGCTGGGCAGCCTCCAGACCCTGCACCCCCGGCTGGGCGCTTCACCTCCCGGGCTCCAGCTGCGCTGGGGAAGCGCTGGGGCAGCCCTTTCCCCGTGGCTGGGAGTGGGAGGGAGGAGGGGGCGGAGTTAGGGCGGGGAAGGGGCAGAGTTGGGGCGGGACTAGGCGTGGGGAAATGGGCGGGGCCATGGCCCGGGGAGGGTCCTCTTTTTTTATTTATTAGATATGGTACCCTAGGTCTGGTGCTAGGTGGGGAAGGATTCCCCCGGTGCAGAAACTGCAGAAGACAGTCATAAGGCTGCCTCACGAGGATACCTTCATAAACCTCAGTGAGGGGTGTGAGAGAAAATTAAGCTAGCCCTATTAGTCTAAGCTTTTCTGCTTGGCCTAGGCCCGCCCTGCGGCTAACAGGCACGAGCCTAGACTAAGCTAAGTGTTGTGCTCCCTGACAGTGGGGGTCAGAGGTTGAGACACAGGGAGGGAAGGGGGGCTGGAAAAGAGGAGTGTGAAAAGCCCCAGCAACAAGAATAATTTGCAATATGTGCCTACTGCTTTTGAAATATAATAACCACTTGTGTAAAGCAATGTGTGAAGCAATCATCTAAAATGAGTAACCATGCCTCCCCCTACCCCATTTGTGTAACCATGCCTCCCCCTACTCCATTTGTATGACTACCCCCATTGAGTAACTGTACCCTGTAAGGGGCAATTGTGTAATAAGCACCCCACAAAAGGCAAGGTTGTAACAGCATTGGAAAATACCAAGAAGACCTTAACTCAAATTGCACCCATACCAAGGCAAGATTGCAAAAGAATGCTGGAAAGTACCAAGAAACCCTAACTCCCTTATTCCTAATATGGTTATTATTACTTAACTGTGTGTAATTTGTTTGTGGTTTTAAGCTTTAAAAGTCTCTGTGTGCTTTGTATCAGGGGCATGGTTTCAGTACTGCTAAAGCCTCAGGCTTGAGTCTCTGAACTAAAATCACTGCGTGGGTGACTTTTTCCTTGACAGGGGCAAGCCAGGCGCAGGGTTCGGGTTAGGATGGGTGGAATCATAGCACTGTGCAGATTCCAGGCAATGCTTGAGCAAGATTGCTTTAACTTACACAGGCCCCTAGGGCTAAGTTACACTGGGGGCTTCTCCATCTCTCAGAACAGCCAGGATTGGGAGGGTTTAAAGCCACCTCAACTCTACTTCCCTCTTGGCTCTACCTTGTAGAATCTCATGCTAGATAAATAGGGCCCGATCCTCAGCTGGTGTAACTCTTTATACTTCCATTGACGTTTATGGAGCTACACCAATTTACATTGGCTGAGGATCTACCTATACATCCTATCCAATATGTAAGAGTATAGAAATATACAAATAATGCAAAACAACATTAAAATTACATAGTAGTAAAGACAATCTGAACAAAGATGTTTAAGACAGATTCAAAACTGTAAATTCATGATCTTCGTGACATTTCTGTGTGGGATTTCACAAAATCAGGCAACAAACTAAATCAGACTGGTCCTCTGAAAATAACTCCAGTCACTGCAATATCATTTAGTTATTGTCTTTATTAATTGAATATTTTTAAAAAAATAAAATATGTTGTTGGGTGGGTGGTTAATCAGGAGAATCTATTTTGACCACAAATTAGGAGGTTATTCTGTTTTATCAAAGCAGTTTGCAGCTTCTCCAGCTGTTTATTTCCCACAGCTAACCGGCACATGCTCAGTGTACTTTTCTGTAATTTTCAAGGCCTCTCTTTAAATGATAAGGCCTGAGGTGATTGGCTTATTCACATCTGCTGCTTTCCTGGAGGTCAATCAAACAGTTCTTCATTCTAGAAGTAATAGGGTCTTACAAAGGCAAACAATTATTTCACTTGAAAAATTATTGATCTAGGTTCTGTGGTTCATGTGGTGTTTTGGGTGCATTAGGGTTGCTTGAAACAGTCTGAGATCAATTCAAGTGTTACTGAATCAGTAGATAACAATAACTGAAACATATTAGTCCTGTGTTTATAAGAATATATCTTATGCTGCTACTAGTAATACAAAAATACTGAAAGTCATCAAAATAAAAGATCAAAAGTATAAATTCCCCTATATTATTGAAACATATCTCATTTCTAGAGTCCAATTAAAATTTTATAAAGAGAATTATGCAAAATAAATTGGTTTAGGTTTACAAGGATATCTGCAAATCTTTCCAGAGAGTTTGGTTCATCTCTGTTCCATTCTGCGTTTTGAGTTAATGGGAATCAAATAATTCAATGTAAAATTTGGACAAAACTGAGGAATTTCATAGCATCCATTATGAAACAGGTAAGATTTTGAAACAAGACCAGCAATTTAAATGATTTATAATCAAACATTAGTACTGGTACTCCCCCAGTTTTGGGGGAACTGTTAACCACATCCTTTCTTTTTTTTTTTTTGGCTCTGCAGGCTATAGACTGTAAAAAAGATTTAGTGAATGCTGTCTGAGTTGTTTAAAGTATGCAGTGCAACATTTTCTACAGTTTAGTGTTTCAAATGTATTTATTTGCAGTTTAAAAAAAAAGTGGATTCAGTGTTTCTGAAAAGAGCCAGATTAATAGCCTGGGAGACAGGATATCTCTAGTGTGTCATACTGTGACTTTGTATTTACTATTAATTTTTTGTTCTGTATTTCAAACTGTAGATTGAAAGGTATTTAGGTGTTTCTGTGCTCAGTATTGCAACTCCTAACTGATTTAGGAGACTAAAAAGGGTTTAAGCATTTTGAAGCCAAATTCCCATTGGCAGTCAATGGGAATTAATGAAAAATAAAAAATAAAAAAATTTTGAAAAGCTGAACATTTTCTGCAAAAATATTTTAGAAAAAGGGATTTTTTGGCAAAAATGTTGACAAACTCATTTTAAATAAGGATTGTTTTAAAAAAATTCCTGTATTATTTTCAAGTTATTAGTATCTTGATTATGTTCTTCAGGGAAGGGACTGTCTCTTACTATGTGTACAGCAGCCAACACAGTTGAGTCTCAATCCTGGTTGAGATCTCTAAGCATTACCGTAATACAAATAAGTAATAATAGTGTCAGTGGACAGCGTGTAGCCCACCCCCTCTGCTGCAGGGAGTCACTCTGAGTGATGTGCACACCGCTCCCTTCTAGGTGACTGGTAAATTCTCTGTGTATCATGAGCTCAGACCAAGTGCTGCAGGCGCTCTGAGCACCAGGCTTTTGCTCTCGGTGGGCCTCCATTAACACATATTACAAATAAGTAACGGGATTATTTTTTGCTGTGTTGTTGTAGCTGTGTTGGCCCCAGGACATTAGGGAGACAAGGTGGGTGAAGTAATATCTTTTATTGCACCAACTTCTGTTGGTGAAAGAAACAAGCTTTTAATTTACACAGAGCTCTTCTTCAGGTCTAGGAAAGGTACTTGGAGTGTCACAGCTAAATACAGAGGTATTTTGTTAACACGTGTTGCAGGAATTAACACATGTTGCAAGAGACCATTCAGGGTGAAATGGCCATTTAACACATCTACAGTCATAGAACAAAGGAGAGTTAATGGGTTACAGATTGTTGTAATGAGCTATAAATCCAGCATTTTTATTAAGTCCATGATTTTTAGTGTCTTACAGAGTTATGAATTTAAGTTCCCAGGCTCATCTTTTGAAGGTGTTGTACAGGTTTCCTCTAGATGAGGACTGAGAGGTCAGGCGTGGAGTGATCATTTTGACAGCGTTAGCAAAAGGAAAATGTGCAAACACCAAAAGCCTAAGGACATCAACAGTTACCACAAAAATCACTCCATGGTTCCTAGCCTAGCCCCCAGTACAGGACTGTAACTGGAATGTCTCATTGGGGCTCTCTGCACTCTCCTTCTGCTGCCCACATGCTGTTATCCCATGCCTACCGGTACCACTTTCAGGATGCTGCCCAGTATCCTGCTGCTACTACAACTGCTAGCAGCAGGCTGCTTCCCTGCCCAGCTCTCCCCTATAAGTCCCAGCTTTGCCCAGCTAATGACCTAACTGGATCCCTCCTGAGCCTACTCCCCTCTGACTTCTGGCTGTTATTTCATTTTGCATATCACATGGCATTATGGAGCACTCCACAGGCTGGAGGTTGAACACATTAATATAGCCCCTTCCATTGGCTACTGCCTTTCTCCGAAACCTGCCTTTCTCTGCAACTCTGCTGGAGTGGCAGACAGGTACCCAATATGAGTGAGGACATTCATTACAATACTCATTATATGTTTTTGTCCAGACCCTCTGTCCTTTGCAGCATACCAGACCTGTGAAATCTTATCCTGGCTGGCAATAGTCTTGTAGCACATGAGCTTTCCTGTCACCCCTCAGGAACTAGAAAGAAGTTTTCAGCTAGGAGAGAGGGAAGAGAGAGCTGCCGACATCATTCTCACAGGTAGGGAGAAGGGAACATGAAGCAGCATGGGACAGGAGAGATAAAATAAAACCCCAAAGGGCAGTTCAGTCCACTTTTCTTAGGGCTGGCTTCTTCATAAACAGCCAGAAGATTTCAAAATGGAAAAAAAAGCAACTAAAAGGGCTGGTAACACACACCAGCAAGATGGAAGGGGAAAGGTCCTGCCCTTCCTGCTATGTAGTAGCTTCTCCTTTGCTTTTATAGCCACACCCTATCTCAACTACATGATAGGCTAGGAACCTGCAAATTAATCTTTTAAAAAACCCAGTTAAAATACTCATTAAAACCACAGACACACAAAATCAACTTGAGGATTAGCTCTTGATCATGCTTGGTTACTTATTTTAGGCCCTAATTTGTGCCTGTCACATGTACAGACCACTGCTTCTTATTGTAAATTATTAAGACCAGGAATGCTGAATCCTGAAGCACAGAGTATCAAGAACTTTTATTACATATATTGATTCCACTCAGCTGTATTGCCTGATTCCAGTTACCCGACCTGGATCAGGGATATAAGGGTTAATCCCTCAACTCGTAACAGTTATATACACTGACCTTCAGGATTTTTGTATCAACCCTGATAGACTTTGCAGAAGAAACAAGTTTTAAGGATAGATTAGTGTAAAGAGAAGGTGACATCAGTGGATATCCTTCACTCTGAGCCTTATAGTGAGACTTCTAGTGAGAGGGGATGGAGGAAAGTAAAGAGGGCAAAATCAGGTGAGGGGAATAAAAAAAATCAAACATCAGGGGTGGGGGGGTTGGAAATACACAACACATGAAAGGAAAATTCAGAACAGAGACAAAACAGGACTAGAAAGAGAGAGAGAATGTTCAGAAAGGAGAGTAGTAGCTGTAGCCCAAGCCACCAGTACATTTTAGGAGGGGTTTAAAAAAAAGTTGGGAGTGCGTGGGTTAATCTAATTACACAAATAAAGCATACGTGTTATTTTCAATCATCCTAATAGTGCAGTTTAATCATACAGCACATGCTGAATGCAACAGGCAACCCAGTATGTCCTGCTAGGATGCTGGCCAGAAAGAGAACATCACCTTTTTGAGTCCATCACAATGCTTAGCCTAATGCTGCTGATGATTATCTTTCTGAAGTCCCTGCTTCCTCTAGTGCACTAAAGCTACTAGGACTTCTTCTATTGCTGGTACCTCTGGAATAGCCCTGGAGAATCTAGGGGCAATTATGGGCTCCTTATAATTAATTCTTCACATAAAAGTGAAGTGTTGGTGCATAAGGTCTCCAAGTACTAAACCCCCTTGTATGGATCAGAAAGATTGAAGAGATACCTGCAAGGGTACATCTACACTGCAAAATGTTCCTCGCAGCAGCGGGGCCTGGAACACAGGTCAACTGATTTGGGCTTTCGGTGCTTGTGTTATGGGGCTAAAAATAGCACTGTAGACGTTCCTGCTCAGTCTGGCCACTGTGCTATTGTAATCTCAGGTCCCCATCACCCCATAGTGGAGTTCAGTGCATGAGCTGTGACAGTGCACTATTTGTTAGCTACTGCAGCTGTGCCAATAGAAAATACTAAACCTGTACCTGTGTGTGTTCTTGGATTTAATGCCAGCTAGTACAACTGGCAATGATATGGCTGAACCTTCCACCTTCACTGAGGGGGAAAAATCAGAAAAGAGAAAATAAAGAGGAAAAAAAAAAACAGCACCAGGAGGCACAACAAATCTGCAGTCAGATAGTGTCATAACAGAGCGAACAATGCCTCAGCCTGCATGGAGGAAATGTGAGAGCTGTTTTTTTTACACTTGTAAAACTGAAGAAAAATTGTTTGCTTGAGGCCTGCAACTATAGAGCTGGAAATGCAGTACTGTGGACAAAAGAAGCTAACAGGAAATTTTTGTCAGACATCTTTGTCATGTGCAACTGTGTACAGATTCTAGCAATAGAAGATACTGGAAGCAGTTCAAGGGGTACAGCTCACATAATCTGCAGTAATAAAGTTAAATGAAATTGCACAGGAAGAAAGTAGC
Organism: Trachemys scripta elegans; assembly: GCF_013100865.1. Taxonomy (NCBI): domain Eukaryota; kingdom Metazoa; phylum Chordata; order Testudines; family Emydidae; genus Trachemys; species Trachemys scripta. The sequence continues at coordinate 24,293,969 of NC_048300.1, read as the reverse complement.
AATATGTGAGATAAAAGCTGGAAAGAAAATATATAAAGACATAAAAAAGGTAAAACAACAGCCTAACATTCGCATTGCTTGAATTCTCTGCATTGAATCTCCAGGAGGGTGCTTCAGTTGTTTTACAATGGCAGAAAGGGAGAAACAGATTAAAAAATCTGTTGAATGCATTCAAAATGGAAAGTCCAAAAATGAATTGCACTTCTTCTGTGCTGCATGAAGGAGGAAGTAAATGATATTTATGATTCACTGCCCAACAAAATACCGTGCAGAAATGAAGATCCCCTTGAATAAGCCATGAATGTTCTTAATAACCATTTATCTCCAAGAAAAGAATTTAGTGTATGATGCACTGGTCTTCAGGCAAAGCACGAAGAAATCAGGTGAGACACTGACCCGTTTCCATGACAGATTACATTACCCAGCACTCACATGTAGTGTGCTGACTGTGATCACGAGATCACAAGATGTAAGCTTTTCAACATTATTCATGACTAGTTCCACAGCGGAGGCCTGAGCTTTTAGAGATTCATAGCTTGTGTTAGACAGATATTTGGATGTTGTACAGGTCATGGAGGAGGATGAATCCATGCCACTCAAGGACTGCATGTTCCTTGTGTGACTGTTGTGACATTACGCCCCCATATTCTTCATAGAGACATTGTTAGGATATGATTATGGCATAACTATGATGTATTTTACACAAGATAGGTCATGTGACATATCTTTGAAGAGGTTATGATTTACTGAATATGATTATCCTATTTGTATGCATATATTATTTTTGTATCTGAAGTTAGAAATATTGTCTATGCATCTATTGCAAATGTGTTTACACCTGGGGAATGCCCACTAGACAGAATGCAATCAGTCTGGATGGCTGGTTGGGAAGGACCATTAGGGAGAACAATAGGTGTTAGAAGATGCTAATCTCCCACCAGGGGAGTCTTCCTGGGAAGGCTGCAAATAGCCTCTGAGTCATTGCTGGGGTGGCCCTGCGGGGACATGTGACCAAGTCACCTGGTACTGGACTCCATGATAGTGTTTTTTCACTGACCGGGCGTGGGAATCAAACTGGGAGACAAAGGATTCCAGCCATATGCAAAAACTATTTAAGGCAGGGGAGTGACATCATTGTGGTTCATGCTTCACTGACTCCCCGCCCAGGAAAGAAGACTGCTGGAAACTCCTTAGAACAAAAAGGCTGAACTAGGGGAGAAGGACTGAACCCAAGCTAGAGGGCTGTCTTGCCTGTGAAAGGAATACCTGGAGTTTTAAGCTGAAAACAAGTGAAGCTTCCCTCCAGAATCTCTACAATCTGCCTAAAACACCATTTAGGGTGAGAATTTGTTACACCTATTCAATTTCTTTATTATTTTAAGCTTAGATTGCATGTTTGTTTTATTTGTTAGGTAGTCTGATTTGTTCTGTTTGCTATCCCTTATAATCACTTGAAGTCTATCATCTGTAGTTAATAAACTAGTTTTCTTACACTTGTAAAACTGAAGAAAAATTGTTTGCTTGAGGCCTGCAACTATAGAGCTGGAAATGCAGTACTGTGGACAAAAGAAGCTAACAGGAAATCTTTGTCTAAAACCAGTGTGTGTGTAAATCATAACTTGGGGCAGAAAGTTGTGTATATTCCTCTTCACATTGAGGGAGGGGGCGAATTACATGAGGCTTACTCTGTACAGTTCTCTGTGCAGCGCAAGACGGTATAATTTTGGGTTAACATTCCAGAAGGGTGTGTGCGCTTGAGTAAATGAGCAATTCCTTAGCTGAACCTTCCCATGCAGAGCTGATCTCAGCATCTGTGTGTATAGCTGCAGTTGGGTGTGTCCCTGCCTGTATGCGTGCTGGTAAAGTGCAGTCTAAAGCCTGGGGAAGGGCTTGACAGGCTGCATAGCAGTACAGTGTAAAGGGAAGCCAGGATGGTGGGTCAGATGGGCTCAGTGGTACCCCAGTTCCAAGTGGCACCCTGGGGGAGGGAACCTGTCACAACTGTACAAAGCCATGTTTCCCCTGGAGCAATGGAAACCAGCTTCCACATTCATAGATATAAGGGCCTGATTGCCCCATTATAGACTTGTTTCAAAATTTAGGAGAATTTGCCCTGTTTAAGACTCTCTAGCTCATCTGCTCTGGAGATCTCTTATCTGTAGTGATGACCTATGTTGTATGTTCTGCTTGTATAACTCCCATTGCAGTGCAGAATATGCAATAATGATCTGCTGTGCAGACTGAAGACAGAATTTTCCTCTCAAACATTGCAATGTAAGTTAAAACTTTTCCAGCGGTTTTAGAGTTGTAGATTATGATGTACCAAGCCTGTATTGACTTATGATCTTGTCTTGTGTATTATTTTAGCTTGTTATAAGTAGAGTGATACTGAAAAGTGTGTTGCTTATTAGGCTGAAACATGTAATAGGGCAAGTTGGGGAACAAATAATCAGGTTATTTGGCTTTGCTATGATTAAAGGCCTCCTTTATTAGTGCAAGGCCTTGTAGGGCTTATGGAAGTAGACATGCTAAAGGTTGGATTTTAGCTAAAAGGTTCAGAGACCCAAGAAGATAACCCCAGAAGAAGTATTAATTGAAGAAAACTTCTGTGTAACCACATTTGGGAAAGAACCTGTAGTAAATTGTTAAATACTATCAGTGGTGTGATTATCAGTAAGCATCATAAATGTGGAAAGTTTATAGTTTCATTATTTGACCAGGCTATATTTGTATAATGATCTTCATCAGTACATAAGTCTATAACATTATGAACAGATCTTTGAAGTTAAGCGTCTTATCCTGAGGAATATTTCTGGAGAATATTCATTGCAGGTAATTTCCAGCCTGCTTCAATTTCCACACTCCTCTCTTCATATTAATGACTCTGACAACACAAAATGAATCCAGTAGAAGAGTTTGGGATTAAGTTAAGGCACACAATTAAAATATGCTACCCTGGATGCAAAATTACGTTTACTGAAAAATAAATAATCTGAAGGAAAAATGTTGGCATCTAATATTACCATTTAACACATTAATCAAAATATAACAATTAATTTAGTTAATAGAACATTTCACATTCACTAATTAGAAATTGCATGAAAGTCAGATATCATAAGGGATAGTGAATCCACTAATTAGCCATGATTTAAAAAGCAGACAGAAAATCATGATGTTGAAGGTCAGACTGAGTGAGGCAGGAATGTATTGCAACTGGATGAGCAGATGGCCACATACTGGTACATTACACTCCTTTACATACTTGGTAACATTAGGATATACCCACTCACACATACCTCTATGGTATATATAATTATATACCCTTAAGGAACTAATTGGCAAAGACTGCTTATTAGGGTAACATTGATGGCTTTTTTCATGTTACATGTTATAAGAGAGAGTTATCATGTCTATGACATTATATGTCTCATGTTGTTTATGGCATAGGCCTTGAAAGAATGAACTGGGAATGATAGATGAGTAGTGTATGTAATGTTTCTGTATAAATCAGACAGGTATTCTAGACCTCTGTGAGCTACATTCTGGTCAGATCAATGGTAGGACAAGGCAAAGTCATTCTCTTCCTGTCCCACAGAAAGTTCAGTATTCTATGTCCTTTCAATAATAGACAAAAAAGGGCTTCCAAATGGATAGCAGTAGCCAATGTCACACAGGGCTTGGAAGATTAGGATTTGAACTAGTCTCAGTATTTGATGGAGAATTAGTGAGGATGGGAAAGCTTTGGGATAACACACTCTTGTCATCTTATTTTGCTAACTAGGCAGGTTTCTGAGTTCTAAACCTATTGTTTAATATGGGTGGTATTTTTTTCTGGTAAAACCAGGCCCAATTGTCAAATCTTCAGCTTCTTTTCTTTGCCTTTCCAATTTCTTCACAGCACAACTTCTTGTGCATTTTTCTTTCATACAAGCATATCCCAGAGAAGTCTCCTGGTGCTCTTGAAAGAGCACATTTACTTTTCCATTTCCGCTTTGGGGAACTCCAACTCTTCCTGATGCTTTTTTGGAGGTGTTTCAACAGACTTTCTAGCTATTTCTATATCTGGGCATCCGTGAATAGTATATGTATTTTATATATGTATTCTATGTAGTATATGTATGGACCTTGATCGATTGGTCCATCAGCCCTCACAGAGAGAGTGCCGATCGCAACACATCATTTGTATTGTTATAGCCAGTCCTTCAACCACCCACTAGCCGGGCTGTCAGTGACACTGGACACCCAATTGGCGTAGCACACGGCAGCCCAGAACCCCTGAGCGATCCACCAGCCTCAGCCTCCCAAGTAGCTGGGATTACAGGCGCATGCCTCCATGCCCAACGTATATGTATATACTAGAATATATGTATATGTATATATATATATATGATAGTATATAATAAGTTGGTCCATCTTCAGATATTGCTATGTATACTATATATATTTATAAATAAATAAAATCCAGGAAATAAAACCAGACAATATTTTTATTTTGCTTTCTATCTCTTAATATTGTCTCTTCAGGGCCCAAGTTAAATATGTCCCAGTCATACAATACAGCTAACATATATTTATTGTAGCATTATCTATCTATCTATCTATCTATCTATCTATCTATCTATCTATCTATNTGTAGCATTATCTATCTATCTATCTATCTATCTATCTATCTATCTATCTATCTATCTATCTATCTATCTAATCTGTTATATTCCTGGCCTAATGAATGTAAATAATTTACAGTAATGAATTACTTCAACCACCTTCATATTTATTGCTCTAATGTCATATTGGAACTAAATTTAAAATAGTAATTTCTTGTCACCTTAAAGGATTGCTTTCTAGTGTTTTAGAAGCCACTTCTAAGGCATGCAAAACAAAATGCTTTTCTCAATTTACTCTTTAGTAACACTAACACAGTAGTTGGTTCAAGACATAACCACAGCTCAGCCTCTAAGTAAACAAGTGACTACATTTTAATTAAGTTTAACATCTTGGGGGTCGTATCATACCAAAAGTTAGCACTGTGACACTGAATTTTAGAACGCATGATTTTAAAAAATAACAAAAAATGGGGCAGCTAGTAAGAAAGATACTAAATTTAAAATGATTATACCTAACATGGAGACAGTTTAAGCATATCAACACTGAAGAAACCATACCACTAGACAGAAAAAGAAAGAGGAAGTCAATAAAAAGCCAATATAGTTAAATGGCAAGAGGTTATTCAAGACAAAGTATCCTTAAGAAAATGGATATCCAGCTCACGAGAAACCAGTAGAAAGGACCATAGTTTGTGGCAGGTAAAATGGAAATTAGGAATGTCAAACGGGAATCTGAAGAGCAAATAGCCAGTGGTTAGTCTATGTATTGCCACTGATGCCTAGTATTATTTTAATAAGCTTTCATTTGGTAACTTTATGTGCGGAGAGTAGTCTGCACAAGTCACATTCAATAATGCTTTGGCTGCATGTATAACATAGGGAAGGGATTCTGAGTGAGAGCTAAACTGGGAGGTTTGTCTACCATTGCTACTTGCATTGCTCCTGTGCCACAGGTGTATACACACTGGCTGGCATCCTGCTAGTGAATCTCCTTTCTTCCTCCAGAACATAATGGAAAACTTTTTGATGTCAATTTTGTGGAAAATATTTCCATACTTTTGCAAACCTTTTTCAGCTTGAGAGGTCTCTGTTAGCTGATGGAGCATGAACCCTTAAAGTATTTCTGATTCTGAAGCTCACATCAATTCATCTTGAAAACATGCTAAGATGGTAAAACACAAGGAAATAGTTTTAGCATTGTGGGGAGTCCAATTATTATTATTATTATTATTTACCAAAGCTCACCTAATTTTGGAGATATGTGAACACAAATGTGGATGACAGGTAGGGTTGGAAAACGCACTTATTTTGGAGAATGCTATTTTTGGCACACTGGAAGATTATAAGAGAAGCTGCTTTCACACCCTTCATTCATCATATTACAACGGTGAGATGAGGATTTTGATGCAAAACAAATGTTCCTATATTATGTCTGACTCCAGTCTGAACTATTAGTTCTCACATTTCTTACACAGAAAATTTATCCAAATAGTCATTAAAACATGCTTGTGGATGTTTATATTTTGCAAAATATCTTATAACAGTTTTTAAATGGGGAAAAACCCTTCAATTTTGTAGTTTTAAAAATATTTAATTACCAGAAATTCATGTTTTAAACAAAGAAAAAAGTCCCTGTGTCACAAATATTGCACTTGGTATTGTTTAGAGATTATTCTATTGATAAAGTGTAAAAACTTGCCTTTGCTCATATGAAAGTTCACTGAGTAAAACTAGCAAATTAATGGTAAAATATGAATGAATGGTTCTTGGCTCTCTGGACTGCTATGGGCAAGAATGCATGGCTCTCTTCATTAGTATCCAAAGGAAATATATTAATCAAGCATAGCTCTCTGAATTTGTCTGGGGCTGCCCAAGATTTTTAAATCCAGACATGGGTATTTTTATTTCCTTGCCAAAGTCCAAACTCTTAATGAATAAAAAGGCTTTCTGTCACTAGGGTCCAGAGTGGCCCAGGACCCCTGTATATGTCTTACTCATCTCTCTTTTCCTACCTCAGCTAATCTGTGCTGAAGTCTCCAGAGGGATGCAAGAGATGGCCTGGGAACAGGTAACACTTGAGTGATGGAGGAAGTGGGGAATTTGGGGAGATGGGGAGAGAAATGGGGTACTGGGATATTAATGGAGGGAAAGGGTCCCCCAAAATGGAGGGACATAGGAAGAAGTGGCAGCCTGTAACTTCCACCCGGAGGAGAGCCAAAGAAGAGGAAAGGTCCATTGTCCCTCACCAAACTGTTCTCTATGAACATGATGGACCCAGAGAGCATAGCAGGAAACAGGAGTGTCTGCACAGGGGAATGTAAGGGATTGAGGAAAAAAATTGTGTGTTTATGAGGGGACCATTGGAGGAAATGTGGAAGTCTGGTGCTGGTGGAAACTATTATACTCTGCTGCTGCAGGGTGCTTTGCCTTGTAGTGACATGTTGAGAGGAAAAAAATGAAAAGAGTCTAGTGTCTTTAATCATCAGTTTAATCTGTTTTGAGAGTACAAACACTATTACGCACTAATCATAGTTATATGGTTATTTTGCATGGTGTCACTACATGGCAGATTTAAGGCTGTTTGAGTGCCTTAACTGTGCTTTCTGTTAAGTGTAACCTAAACTCTGAATTTCCATGGGCTTTAATGCTTGTTTGTGGGATAATTGCAACATCCCTGTCAAGTTTTTACCCTCAATTTACTGATCTGTACTGAACCTTAACTCCACTTTAACACAGTTTTTATTTGGAAATTAATATTAGTCTCATCCGCTGTAGTGGCTGCTGGCACAATGATTGCAAACAAGGGGTTTTAAGCTGGGAATCTGTGTCTCCTGATGTCCAGGTGAAAAGAGAAAAACCTGCTTATAATAAAACTACAGAGACAAAAGTATCAATTGGAATACTACCAATATCATGTGTGTACAGCAGATGGTTAAACAGTAGTACAAGGTTAAAGTCTGATAATTCTGTTTTATGATTAGCTATTTGTCTGCCACCTCTTTGATGTGAAAGTGGTACAGCGAGTACTCAATAATTTACATACTGTACTATATATCCAAATATAAATGATACATTAGTCTTCAATTTAGCCCTATTTCAATTGATTACCATATCTTCCATTTGCCATGTTTATCAGCACTGTAAATATTTATAACTTTTGCTGAGTTTGAGGATTTGTTGTACCAAGCAACACATCAGTCAAGTAGCTGAGTTACACTTTCCTGATTTATAATTGATATTTTAATGTCTATCATTTGACCTCTGTCATAGTATTATTTAATTTGTTTTTCCAATATTGATCTTCAAGCTGGAATTGGAACATATGAGGCCAAACCTAAGATAAGGGAGAATGATTTATTTTCCATTTTGCTTTTATTTTTTGAAAAATAATGTATATTATGAAAGGGAAAATCCAGTGTCATTTGTTTTAGCAACTGAAAGTGACTGCTGAATAATTGGGCAGGAGGGGTTGAATCCCCTCTATACTGGAGGCATTCTTCACCCATGTGCGAGGACCAGAAACAGTCAGCTACATAAAGGAGTAGCAGCAAAGGAGATCACCTAGGGTTTCCAATCCTCCAGGATTGTCCTAGAGTCTCCAGGAATTAAAGATTAATCTTTAATTAAAGGTTACGTCATGTGATGAAACCTCCAGGAATACGTCCAATCAAAATTGGCAACCCTATTATCATCCCTGTGACACAGAGATCTTCACAGCACCACCGATGATGGAAGTGGGATTGTGGTTGAGCAGGCAGCCTGTCTGATGGTTGGGCAGGCAGCCTGGCTGATAGTGACTAGGGTCTCTGTCATGCTGCCCCAGCGATTTTCCTCACAGAGAAAAGCCCTTTTCCATGCTCCTTCCCCAGGATTAAGCCTTAGATAATGGGAATTTTCATGACTGAGAACTTCCTTTGCGGATTGTTTTATGTATGTATGCCATCTATTACCTTCCATCTGTGCATGTGGACTGAGAACCAGATATGGCACAAGAGAGCATGGTGACCTCAGAAAAGTGGTTCCCCTATTTCTCACCTCAGCTTCCACTCTCAGAGTCCAAATTCTTTCTGCTCACAGTCATTTATCTTATCTGCTTCCTGGCTTTCTCCTCAGTCACAACCCATCCTTTTTCTTCCTTACAAAACCTTTCTTTACCTCCAGGCCTTGTAATTAGACCAGAGGCAGTTGAGAGTGGTTGCAGGGCCTGATAGGTTTAAAGTACCAAACACTTCTCCTAATTAAACACACTGAACCAGGTTCATTGCTTTGAAGTAGTGGAATTACATCAATGATTAATTTGGTCCTAGCAAGGTACAGAAGGTGAGGGGATGGGGGTCGGGGACTCTCTACTTACTTTCTGGTTTTATTGAAAATCTCTTCAGGAAAATTATTGAAGTTGGGGCAATTATGAATATCAGATTAATTGAATAGGGAAACCACAGAACAGATGCAATTTTCTGTACTGATGGTTTTCTATTTAAGGGATATGCAACCTTTTGTGGATTGGGTTCACTCAATTGATTTTTTTTGTAGATTAAGCTAATAGATGGTAGCATAACTAAAAAGTGTGATGGCTATCTACATTGCATATAGATCTTCTGGCTTTTACCCTATCCACAATGCTTATTACCATTTGCTCTGGTAAAAGAAAAGAAGATTGAACATAAAAAGCTGAAGGTCATCCATACAGTTGTCCCAATAGCAATCTGTGTGACTTTAACCCTGTTGAAGAAAAGTAATTAACCTTTGGCTTCTGATGACCTCAACTAACCTTTGTTGAAGGGCCAGAGAAAATAAAGGCTGACCAACAGCCTGCCCTTACTGCCCTGTGGTTAACCTGTCCTGTGAATGAAGAACACCCCCAACAATAGAATGTGAAAATGTTGCCATGGAAATATTGTTGGAAGAAGAAACAAAAATTTATTACAATTAATAGTGGTTTATAGGATGACTCCCATAGAACTATTTAATCCATGAAAGTTGCTCTATTTTAAGATCTGGGGTCAAAAAATTGAGCAGGAGTAAAAGAAAGAGGGAGGGTTTGCCTCTTTAAACATTTGAGGGCTGTTGACAGAGCAGGGATGGTTTGCGCAAAATAAAAGAATCAGTTATAGTTGCACCATATAAACATGGAAAATGAAAACACAGAATAACTACAATATAGTAACTATGAATGATTGGCACTGACTATCCAATTGGCCAGGAAGTATAATGGTATACATGCATTTTGCTTTTGTTTTTTGGCAAGTTATAAGTGCCATGTATCTTTTAATATTGTTCACACTGTGGTCTTTGCTCAGAGCACACTTGGATTATTTGGAAAATGTAGGTAATATTTGTATATTTGGGACTTTCAAAATTGGGTAGTACAAATACTTTACTTTGCTTTTCTTTTTTTTTAAATACTCATACATAACATTAAATAAAATACAGTTCTGTTAAATGCACTGGTTTATCTATGTTTGTTTTGGGCCTGATCTTGTGCTACTCAGCTCCCCAGCTCCCCAACTCTATTAGATTCAATGGGAGCTGACAATGCAGAGCACTTTGCAGGAAGAGCTCAGCACATGCTAGGATTGGGCTGTGCCTGAATAAGACATTCTGTTAAAACAAAAATTACGATGATTATTTAACTGTTTGTACAATGGCTAAAAATATGGTAGGCATTTAAAAGAAAAACTACAGTTCTAGCTATCTGTAATATTCCTCATACTGTATGATACTAGATGAATGTATTTCATTTAAAGAAAATTGGTATTAGTTGTTCTTATTTTTAATGTTAATATATTATTTTTAATATTTGTATTAAACCTAATTTTTTAATGTAAGAAAAATATTTTTAGTATTATCTCTCTGTGTTTGTATATGTATGTATAACTGAACAATTGTAATGTATTCCATCACTCTTAACTGAAATTATTGACAGTGTTATACATATGGATCAGCTAAGAAATTATTAAATAAATGAATAAACAATAATATTTGTAAGATTCTTGCTGATACCAAAATAATTCAAAATACCAATTTAGTTTTATATAAAAATCATGCATAAACATAATTTTTCCTTCCTTTCTTCATTTCCAAAGTACACATTACTAAAAATGCTGGAAAGCTGTCAATTGCTCGATACTGAATTGATTTTGATGACATGATCCTATTTTCATTGGCATTAATGGTAGTATTGCCATTGACATCAGTGGCAACAGGATTGGGTCCTACATTTGTATTTTCTCCATTGTGAGATTAAAAATATATGAGGATATGAATTACAGTAAGCACCAAATGAAGGCCTTTTTTTACTCTTTTTGTAATTCTATTACAATTCTATTTTTTTACTCCTTTTATAATTCTATTACATGAATTCTTTTTACTTTGCTAATCTTTCAGTACATGTTTATATGTCTTAATTCCAAATACAACAGCTGTAGATTTCCAGCATGAAAATAACCTGCATCTTAACAATACATGCAAATGGTAATGGATGTAATTCATTAAAATGAAAAGGAGGCATGCTGTGCTTGATAGGAGCAAACTTTTGTTTGTGAACCAAAGGGAGTCTCACTCGGAACATTTCACTAATTGAATTTTAGTAAAATGTGGCTATGTAGTAAGTGTCCTTTTATTAAACATTTTTTAATTGCAACTGTGTTACTAAGTTTTCAAAATTTAATTGCCATTCAAAACTTCTGAACACACATTGTGTTTTATCCAGCCGTAGTCATTGTCCTACTGATTACACATAGTGTCATTTGTTTTTATAAAGTAAACTTAAGATGGACTAAGTATTGCTGCTAAATTAATTAAAAATTGTTGAGATACGTAACAGTTTTGTTCAGTTTTCTTTTGAGGCCCAGGATCAAGGCAATGTGCTTACATTAATTTTCAACATTAATTTTCATGTCAGTAGCTATAAATCATTGCTTGCTTGTATAACCTACCTGTTCTTGGTGCCAGGGAGATCTTTTACCTGTTCCATTTACTTTGACATAGCTACCTTTTCACTTTTTATCTCTGGGTTAATGCCAAGTCCTTCATGTTAATCCCTTTCCATCTGCAAATGGTTCAGGTCCATAGCAGTCTGGCTGGAGCTCAGAACAAAAGTGAAGAATGACTATCAGCATGAGTTGTGGAGTTTCTGTTGCTGTGCATATTAAAGGAGACAAAAACAGAGGGGAAGTATTACAATTTGTTACTCAAAGGTAGGATTATTCATTACCTGTAGTGCAGATAAATAATTTGGAGAATCTTTGAGGAGCCTGAGCAATAATCTTCACATCATAATTTTTTATAGATTAGAAGGTGATTTTAAATGTCTTCATCTTTACTTGTGGGCTGAGTTTCTGGCTTTATTGAATTAATATGTATAAGTTACATCTTTTTTTCCCCACTTGAGCATAACATAACTCTAAGGCCTATGTAATACAAATATTAGATTGCATTAAAGTTTAAAGTTTGGGAGTTTATAAAGATATATGACCAACAGATCTTCATCAGAACCATTGGTTGATATTATTTATTATAGGATGTTGCTAAACATTTTCTGATTGGGACGTTAATTATCTGTATATATTTTATTTTGAAATGTAATTATTTTCACTTTCTAAAATGCATTGCTTCCTACCATGCTAAACTTATTAAATTAAACATAAATCATTCACTGTGGTGTGATTTTAATCTATAGCTAGTAAGCGTGTCACTGGCATTCAGGTATATATATATATGTACAGAAAAGGCACGTTAGGTAACATCAACTAAAAAAACAAAGCAAAATACCGTAACAGATTGTTTAAATTCAGTTGTAAGATCCAACCAAATTCTTCTAAAACTTAAAACATATTTTTTTTAAATCACATTTTAATAGTGGTTTTGTTCATTTGTCAATAAGTTAATTGATATTTTCACCTTAGAACAGAAAAAATGACAGTTTAGCAGCTAATCATTAATATCACTAGTACGTTATTACACAGATAGTAGATACTAAGAATGATTATAATTTCTGTACTGTTTTGACATGATAAATTCTTAGCCATATATAAAAATGTAAAGAACTAAAATATACTACAATTATGAAAAGCTTGATTGATCAAACATTGCCTTACTGATGCACTAAAATAGTGGCCTCCTATTGTTCTCGTGTATTTATCACACTAATATTGTGCCTGTGGTTAAAGAAGGATTAAAAATACCTGGATTTAAATGTTATATAGATGTTATGCAGGCAAAAGAGACAAAACTTGGTTATCAATGCTGGTTGTGGCAGAAATATTAATGTTGTCACAAGCTTACTTCATGGCAAACTACAATGTCGAAAGTACTGCATGAGCTTTCATTTCTCAGAAATCTAGATAGTCTGAATACCATACCATAACATTACAAACACATGTTTAGGGTAGACTCTACCATATTACACAAAGTATACAGAATACATTTTGGCATTGGAAGGCATTTTATAAAATAGTATGCCAGTGTATAGCAAATTACTCAGTTTAAAATCCCAGATAGAAGAAATGCTTTAATAGTAACACACAAATAAAGCACTGAACATAGTTTGGATAAGTGTTTATTTGTACCCTACATCATAACAACATATTAGTGAATCTTTATCTTCAATGGTTTTGTTTCTTAAATCAACAATAATATTAGATATCCTAAAAGTTACCATAGTCATTAAATACCTTATAATGCTGTATCCCTGGGAATCCAATTTACAAAACTATATTCTCAGCAGAAACTCCTGTTGTATACAGTAGTTCTCTTCAGTGATCCCTTCCTGCTTTTTCTTGTAATGAAGCAGTGATGGTACATTTTTATCCTGTTGATAATTTGACTCTCTTTAAACTATTTCTTGTTTACCCACTGGACTAGTCTTTATTAGGGTGGAGGTAGCTGGAAGGTTGAAGGACTGCAGACTGTATATCATTCTTCTTTTTTTAACTGTACCTTAATAGTAACATAACATCATTATTCTCAGGCAAAGAGAGAAAAGCTGATCCATCATATATTCCACACATTGCTAGTCTTTCCCCTATGTCCTGCAGTGCTACAGAGGGGATTATTGCTGCAGAAAAAAAAATCTGGCCATACTGTAGGAATAATCACTGCAGTCCAGCTCACCCCCACACCTCTCTCTCTCTCTTTCTCTCTCTCTCTCTCTCTGTTCGAGGCCCCAGCTGATTCAGTCTGCATCCATCCATACATAAATCATTGCCCTTATTCTATTGGTTACATGGTACATGGCAAGTATTGATTTTTTTCGTTGCCTCATTGCTGGAGAACCCATGGTTTTTGTGAGACTGAAAATGCAAAATTTGTTGCTGGAGGTCTTGTTGAGGCCACAAAAATGGCAAGGCAGGATGGTGCAATTTTGAGGTTTGTGTCACTTAAAAATCTCTTACTTCTGTATTCCTACTCTGCATTTGCCTGTGCCTCCAAAAGTCGTGGCTTGTTTAGTCACTACTGCTTTAGATGGGCTCAGTGGCTAAACAGCAGGAGAATATGCATATGGAAACGGCCTAATTGTTCAGGGGAAGGCATCACTTAATTGACCATGGCTAACTCCAGATAGAAAGTTTAATTAAACCCAGAACTACTTCCAAAACATTAATAAATGGACAAAAAATATGTATTGAGAGGGAATGACATTTTAAGGACACAGAGAGTCCCAGGCGCAGTGTGATAATGTGCTGTGGGAAAATGGAAATTTGTTTCCTGTCTGCATTACATATAAATAGAACACTGCACTTAATTGTTGAGACATGACTTCATACATAGCATTTTGAAACAGATTTGCTGACATATGATTAATATGACTTTCTGTAACCTGTCAGCACTTCCCACATCCTAAACTGACTGAAATGTCTCGCAAAGATGGCACCTTGCTTCCTCAAAAAGGCCCCTTTGGAGACTGGTAAGATTGTATTATGAGATTTGATTATGAAGAGCTCTATCAAATATTACAGGATATCGTGGCATAAGGTTTTCTCTCAGAGGGTGCCTGATCCAAAGCCCACTGAAATCAATTGGAAGTTGTCCATTGACTTCAGTAGATGTTGAATCAGAGTCAGATTGCATAGAAGCCAGTATTTTACTTTGCTTGTTGCCCTCCTCACTCCCTGTTTTGAGAGGAGCCGTGGAAATGGACTGAGGTGGGTAGAGCATATATGGCTGTGGAGTATTGGTACACTTCTCATGTTTACATATTCTGCCGCTTTGTCATGAATTGTAGACATATTTTTATATATCCTTTCTCTGAAATTTCTACTGAGAAATCAGTCCTGGAAAGTGTCTGAAATGATAAATACAAAATTACTGTATAGTTCTTTGAAAAAGTTTCTCTTGTTTAAGAGCCAATGGAAACTACTGTGTGTCTACCCCATTTTTAGACCCCAATCTTACAAATGCTAGCCCCATTGAAATCACTGCATGTACATGCTATCAACTGCGGGATTGTGGCCTTAGACTGTAAGCTCTTGTGGTCAGAGGCTGGCCTTATTTTTTTGTGTATTGTACTGTGCCAAGTATAGCTGGTGGTAAATTAATAAATAAATTAGTAATAATACAGCTACAGTGCTTTTGTACTGCTAGAGTGGTGCAAAGAGGGCATAATGCTGTCCTAAAATGGGCATATGGAGAAAACCACATCACCTTCTTTGGCTTAGGAGGCATGTTGAGGTCAGGAGAGGGTTGGGGCTGGAGCTTTCTAACATTAATTTGGGCCGGGGGCCAAGCCAACCCTCTGCAGCCCCAGTGATGTGCAGAACATGGTGTGCTAAGCAGAACTTTGGCTCACTTGAGGATCTGGCCTCTGCTTTTTTTTAGGTACAATAAAGAATTTCATTGAAGTAAATGAATCCTTACCAAAAATACTAATTTTGTATTGTTTTACCTTGTAGCTGTTTTAATTAGATGTATATTAGATTTAAGCTGTATCGTATGTTTCTCTTGCCCAGGCCATTGCCTTAAGCAAATGAACTCTTGGTTAACCAGAAAATTATTGCAGATGATGATGTGCCAACCAACTGGCTGAAGATTGTAATAACTTTTCCCAGTGCATTTTACTATATACATAAAGGTCAGACCCCATTAAATTAGGCCATAATTTTTGCAGTAACTCAAGTTAGGGGTGTCCTTCTTTTCTCCTTGTGAAAGTGGTTACCTACTTAAGGGCTCTGTTTTAGCTTTCACGCTTCAGATCATGTATATCTCCTGCATATCTCCTGTTGGACTGGGGGATGCTGTGGTCAATATGACATACAGCCAGCGCACATAAAAAGCTCACATCAGTCCCTGGGTGGGCTTTGCCTGCTAACACTGGATGGAGTACTGAGAGACAGATTTCCAATATGGGCATGAGGATGCCCCTTTTTATCAAACAAGGTACAGTGCAGGTCCTAGTATGTTAAGTTCACTTTAACTCATAATCACCTACAGAGAGACAGCCCATCTATTTGATAATCATAGAATCATAGAATATCAGGGTTGGAAGGGACCTCAGGAGGTCATCTAGTCCAACCCCCTGCTCAAAGCAGGACCAATCCCCAACTAAATCATCCCAGCCAGGGCTTTGTTAAGCCTGACCGTGAAAACCTCTAAGGAAGGAGATTCCACCACTCCCTAGGTAACCCATTCCAGTGTTTCACCACCCTCCTAGTCAAAAAGTTTTTCCTAATATCCAACCAAAACCTCCCCCACTGCAACTTGAGACCATTACTCTTTCTTCTGTCATCTGGTACCACTGAGCACAGTCTAGATCCATCCTCTTTGGTACCCCCTTTCAGGTAGTTGAAAGCAGGTATCAAATCCCCCCTCATTCTTCTCTTCTGCAGACTAAACAATCCCAGTTCCCTCAGCCTCTCCTCATAAATCATGTGCTCCAGCCCCCCTAATCATTTTTGTTGCCCTCCACTGGACTCTTTCCAATTTTTCCACATCCTTCTTGTAGTGTGGGGCCCAAAACTGGACACAGTACTCCAGATGAGGCCTCACCAGTGTCGAATAGAGGGGAATGATCACGTCCCTTGATCTGCTGGCAATGCTCCTACTTATACAGCCCAAAATGCCTTTAGCCTTCTTGGCAGCAAGGGAACACTGTTAACTCATATCCAGCTTCTCATCCACTGTAACCCCGACGTCCTTTTCTGCAGAACTGTTGCCTAGCCACTCGGTCCCTAATCTGTAGCAGTGCATGGGATTCTTCTGTCCTTGTTGAACCTCATCAGATTTCTTTTGGCCCAATCCTTTAATTTGTCTAGGTCCCTCTGTATCCTATCCCTACCCTCCAGCATATCTACCACTCCTCCCAGTTTAGTGTCAGAATACCCGAGAACTGTCTGCTAAGATTCACGGCAAATAAGTGGTAAAACTGCCTCTACAAATTCTTCCTTATATTGGCTTCTCATGATGTCAGAAGCCCTTGACAGCTTGATGCTTCCATCTCTTGGGTTGTTGAGGCCAGTGTGGACACTTGTGGGGTGGGACAGGGTAACAGGGATTTCTTCATACCAAAATGACTACAGATCAATCTCAATCCTTCCCCAATAGAACTAAGGTTGGAAAATTACAATAGTGTTACCATTTACTTCTATGGAAATGTGGAAGATGTGAATTCAGAATAAGCCAATGTGCCATCATTATGCTAAGCTATTATAGGGGTAATCCTGCTCATTGCTATGCAGGTTTATTGGCAGATACAAACAGATGGCAGGATTTTCCCCTAGCAAGCCAGAGATTGCTAGGAAGGGGAATTGACCAGTGTGCCAGCAAAAGCATCATATGACTTGGGTGGTGAGATCAGCTGGCAGGAAATATGTGTAGCTCACTAGCCAGCCAATAGGAATTCTGTGTGGTTAACTTTCCTGTGGGCCCGGGGCTATTAGATTTTGTGGGGCCCCTGTATACAAGTCTTTTTCCTAATTTAAAACAAAATGATCACAATTATGGCATCAAGGTTATTAACGCTATACTAAACTTGCCTTTTAATTGACATAAAGCTGCTCTGTGGTTATATTTCAGTCTTAAAACATGTAGAATATAGTTAAGTTAATTCAAAATAGTCTGCTTCTTACCTTAGAATAGCTGTTATATTAGTTTCTTTCTGGGAGGGAGTTTGGGTGCAGGAGGGGATTCTGACCTGGGGCAGGGGGTTGGGGTGCAGGAGGGGGTGCGAGGTGCAGGCTCTGGCCAGGAGGTGCTTACCACAGGCAACTCCCGGTTGGCGGCACAGCAGGACTCAGGCAGGCTGCATGCTGTAGCCCCACACTGCTCCCGGAAGGAGGAGGAGGAGGACAGCGTGTCTCAGTGTGCTGCCCGCACCCGCAAGCGCTGCCCACACAGCTCCCATTGGCTGGTTGCACGGACAGTGCTGGGGGCAGAGGCAGCGCACGGAGCCTCCTCCCCCCACTGCCAGGGGTACGGAGAGACATGCCAGCAGCCAGCCGCTTCCGGGAGCGGCATGGGGCCATGGCATGCAGGCAGCCTGCCTGAGCCCTGCTGCGCTGCTGGACTTTAAGCGGCCCGGAGATCACGATTGACTGGCAGAGACTCCAGGATTGAGCAGTTGATCGCGATCAACAGGTTGGTGACCACTTTTGATTGGTGACAACAGGTTGGTGCCCCCCTTAGCCCGAGGCCCTGCGCTGCAGCCCCTAAAGCCCCTGCATTAATCCGGCCCTGTACTTGGATAAGGGTAAAGCTTTGCCCTTTACGATAGAAATGGGAATGATAAATTATTATGATGAAAGGGATATTCCTGTGATAACCACTAATGACACATTTGCTGAACAAATAGATTGAAATAACAGAGAGGCATAACTGCTGCTTAGTAATACAGGCTAAGTACCCTGATTATCCCAAGGAACTCAAAACCTTTGAATAACAGAAGGTTCACGTAATTGGGAGGAGCTGGCTCAACAGACTCCCCTGAGTGCAGACTTCAAAATCTGCTTGTCCATTTCCCCCCTATTATAGACAGCCATCCAGCTTAACTAGGGCTCCCAGCTTAACAGGATTCAACATGGTGTTAGAGCAAAAGTGTTGGAACTAGAGCTAAGATGCTCTGCTGAGTCAGCCAGTCTTGGAGAAACCCTCCAGCTGTCTTTCTCATCCACCTTGATTTGAAATCCTCAGAAGCATGACTGTATTTTAGATAGTGTGGTATCAGGTAGTTGTGATTCTCCTTGACTTGTCACTTATTTAGTGTTTTTCCTCTTCAAAGAACTGTATAAACATGAGCTAATTAATTCTCATGACATACCTGTGGGGTAGAGAAGTGTTGTTAGTATCCCCATTTTATAGGTGAAGAAACTGAGGAGCAGAAATTAAATGACTTATTCAAAGCCACAGAAGGAGCTGGTATTGGAGATGAGGTTATATTGGAAAAATTGCTCAAGAACAGTTCATATTTGTGGAAGTATGACCCCTATAATGCTGTCAAGGTCAGTAAGCTCTTAGTGATTAGCTGAGTAAGCATTAGTCACACAGGCATCTGGGACAGCTCTAATCTAGACCAATTTTTTCTAGTCATTAAAAAAATGGTAGAGAAGAAAATACAAGCACAGAGTCTTTTTTGTAGCAGGGCCTCTTCCTTTCTCTGCTTTTCCCAGATGCTTGTGTATTTACTTCTTCTATACCGGGCAAATTAGCCAAGCTGCACACTGAAACATGCTGCAGGAGGTCTACTGCAGATTCTGAATAACTTGAATAAGAGTGTCGCATAGTGCTACTACATTTATCTTGTACTGAATTTTGCAGGTGATAGCGGTGTAGATCCCAGGTAAGTTATTTTGTAATAATCATAGATTCCTAGCCCTGCATGAAAAAATTTCCTTGAGCTATACAATTGGAGCCTATAGTTACAATAAAATCTAGGAAAGGGTTATTTTACCTGAATTTATCGCTTAGCAACCAAGAATCTACCTCCAGAGAATGCTGTTCTGTGGGTTACCAAGTAACTGACTGTGACAATTACCAAACAGCTGGCCCATTAATCTACATACCCTTTAACCTTAGTCAGCTGAAAGATGGGCCGATGACAGCTAACAAACAATAGAAACACATCCTAATATTTTATTTAAGAGCTGAGGGAAACCACAACTGTATGGATCATACAGCCAGTTGGATTTAACTGTTTCAACTTATGTGGCTTGCCTTCAAGAAACTGTAGATGAGAATAAATCAGACAATGTATTTTTAAAAAAGCGTATTTTTCATCTCCAAGCATTGTATATACTGATTATATCTGCTTGATCAAAAAGATATAGTCATATTTTAATATAGGAATGCAAAACAGCAAATTATAAACAATTGGATTATTTATATACAAAATCATCATCTTACTGTATTTTGCATGTATGTAGTCAATGCTCAAAATTTGTCATAGTAAGTTTTACAAAATTTAGTTGTTTGACTGACAGCCATCTATAAATATCAGGAGAGTGTTAAATACCAAGGTGGAAAAGAAGTTATTTAGGATGGTACAAGAGGGCAGAACAAGGAATAATAAAATGAAATTGAGACAGAGAAAATTTAGGCTGAATAACAGGGAAACTTCCTGATAATGAGATGTATTATATTGTGACCTGGTCTCCCAAGGGAAATGGTGAAACTATAATCACTTCAGCAATTTAAAAGTAGACTGGACAAAATACCAATCCTGCGGTGGTGGGGCAGTGGAATAGATGACTTGGTCTTTTCCATCTCTAATTTCTATGACTTTGCAACATACAAAGACATACAAATAATAACATGTAACATTTTATTATGATGCTTTAGGTATGATTCGCTTAGGCTGTAACCCTGCAAAGACTTATTCACACACTTAACTTTATAGCCTGTGAGTAGTTCCATTCAGTGTAAAATGAATCATGTGCAAAAGCTATGCAAGATCAGGACCTATTGCGCATATAGGAAAATCAAAGACTTAAACCATGGGTAGAAAGGCACCAAGCTCAATTCCTCTCTGTACTGAAGTCCTGCTTAGTTCAGGCAGGGGAAGAGTATCAGGGAGCTTACTAGATCTCACTTATTCTCTACCAGCCATGCCCTGAATATGGACTACCTGACACTTTATGCAGATTGGCATAGCAGGGCTCTGCCTGCAGGGCCGGCTCTAAGATTTTTGCCGCCTCAAGCAAAAACAATTTTGGCCGCCCTCCCACCGTTTTTTTCTTACCCCACCCCCCGCCCCGCCTCCACTCCGCCCCTTCCCCAAATCCCCAGACCTGCCTCCTCCCTGCAGGCTCTCAAGCTTAGGAGGGAGGGATGGAGGGAGGGGGAGAAGCGGCGCGCATGCCACGGCCACTCAGAGTCTCCCCCTCCCTCCCAGGCTCTCAAACCTGGGAGGGAGGGTGAGCAGCTGTTTCGCACGCCGCGGCCGCTCGGGATCTCCCCCTCCCTCCCAGGTTTGAGAGCCTGGGAGGGAGGGTGAGCAGCGGCGCGCGAATCAGCTGTTTCGCACGTTGTGGTGCGCGAGCGGCAGCAGCGGAAATGAGCTAGGGCGGCTGGGGCACATTTTTAGGGGAGGCAGGGGCGGCATTCTGGCGTTGGCCATGCTGCCCCTAAAAATGTGCCATCCCAAGCACCAGCTTGTTTTGCTGGTGCCTAGAGCCGGCCCTGTCTGCCTGTTTCCTCTCCCCACATGCCCTGTGTGTTGGGATGGCAGTAGCTGGCATAGAAGCCACCTTTACCAGGTTTTCACAAACAGAGAGTTCCCCTACATAAGGTTTCAGAGGGGTAGCCGTGTTAGTCTGTATCAGTAAAAACAACAAGAAGTCCTTTTGGCACCTTAGAGAGTAACAAATTTATTTGGGCATAAGCTTTCATGGGCTATAACCCACTTCATCAGATGCATGGAGTGGAAAATACAGTAAGCAGGAACACCTTCTTGTCAGGGTGTGGCTGGGAATGGGCCACATCCACTTTGATTGAATTGACCTCATTAGCACTACAAAAAGTAATTTTCCCTCTGTTGATATTCACCCCTTCTTGTCAATTGTTGAGAATGGCCCACATCCACCCTAATTGAATTGGCCTCGCTAGCACTGACCCCCCCACTTGGTAAGGCCACTCCCATCTTTTCATGTGCTGTATATTTATTCCTCCTTACTGTATTTTCCACTCCATGCATCTGATGAAGTGGGCTATATCCCACAAAAGCTTATGCCCAAATAAATTTGTTAGTCTCTAAGGTGCCGCAAGGTCCCTCCATAAGGGAAATTTTCAGCTGGCTATTTATGGCTAGAATCTTCCCTCTTCACACTGACTCACTGGCCCATATAATTTTTAAAGCACCATCTCTAAAGATTTTACTTACTAGATTGATAACATGCACCATTTCACCAGAGACTGAGTTGGAATGATTGCCCTACCTTCAGGTAGCTAGAGTGGAAAGCAGTTTTCTGTTCATCCAGAGGTTAAAAACCTACAACCAAACCTACCTCATTTTCCACTGATGTAGGTGAGTCCCAGTGGCATAAAGATGTTCCCCTTCCCCCACACCCTTCAGAGTGGGCCCTTGGTCCTCAGGGCTGGAGGTGGTGAACATGTGCTAGTAAACAGTTCCTAGGGGACCATTCCAGGTGGCATGAGCAGCCCCATGGCTGCAGTAATTTATGTGTGGGGTTGGTTTAGTTCCAGATCAGCTCCAGCATTGTGGGACCGGGAGAGAAGCAGAAAGGTGGCTTATAGTTAAGCTGTGCATTTTGTTTGCTTTTTTTTTTACCAAAACTGTGCGTTGAGAGATGTGCAATGAACATACTACGACACCCAGTCTTTTTCCTGAATGGTTAGAGTTAAATCTAGCAAGCTCTCTCTCTCTTTCTTTCAAATTGTTCCATCCGTTATATATTAGGGCTTGTCTACATGGGGACACTCAGGAGGTGTGAGATTAAAGTGGATTAATTAAACTGTTTTAAACCCCTGTGTGTACACTGTCATTGAGAATTAATTGGTTTTAATTCAGTTTATCTTAATTCACTTCCAAAGTGAATTTACATTTGCCATCATGTTGCCCATTTGCCATTTGCTTAGCTCTGTTATGTTCCTCTGAATTTCCACACAGTTTTCTCTAGTGTTGACTTTTCTAAGTAATTTTGTGTTATTTGAAAGTCTTCCCACATCATTGTTCACTCAGTTTCCAGATTATTATGAAATAAATTAAAAAACACTAGTCCTAGCACAGAACCTTGGGACATCCCATTGTTAACAATTTATGATGATGAAAAATTACTGTGTATCATTACATTTTGTTTTCTGTGTATTAGCCAGTTTTCTAATCTATGATCACACTGTCTGTGTATCTAATCTATATATTTATTAAACACAGAAATCTACATTATAAGTATGTTAGGGTTGCAAAAGTCAAGCACTGAAGTGTTTTAGTATGCCACAAATAAAGTTACCTGTGTGACCTTAATTCAGCCCCATTATGTATATGCATGATGATACAGTTCTTTAATTATGAGATAACACATTTTTTTCCATAGGACTCCCTCCTTTCTTCAGTACTGGATGGACAGTGATCACTGAATGAGCAGCTATTCGGTATTTTGTTTTATCCTCATTGCTCAATGTGTGGCCCTAGGCCTTATTTGCTGCACACAGTTCAAACCCTGTTCTAAATACAGAATTATTAATTTCTTCAAGGACCTTTCTATAGTGCCCATCATTATAGTATCAGAGTGCTTCACAAATATTGGTGGATTTATATTCACAATACTCCTGTGATGTGAGATGATCTTATTAGTCCCATTTTACAGATGGGGAACTGTGGCACGGATAAATTAAGGTCAAAAGGGTTCATTAAACTGAGATGCCTCAGGGCTGATTTTTTCAGAGAACTTAGCATTATATAATATTTTATATGTTCAGAGAAGAGCTCCCATTGACTTCAGTTGCAGCTATCAGAATTCAGCATTTCTTCAAATCAGACTCTAGGGTCTCAGTTTGGACACCGAGAAAATGAGGACCACACAATTAGTGATCATCTCTGAAAAAGCTAGTTTAAGTACCTTGCCTAACTTCACATAGGAACTCTGTGCCAGATGCAGGGATGCAATCCATTTCTACAGGGCAGAATTCAGCTGCTATTATCATGAGACCATCCCTTCTCTTCCTGCAATCCTTGCTTCATTCAGTACACACCTTCCAACTTTGGCAACAGATGAGGCAGAGCATCTACAGACAAGAGCCTTCTTCATTGCATCAATCTGATTCACCCCCAGAAAATCATCAATGCTATGCACTGAATGAGGCAGGATTCCTATGGATAAAATAATATGTGATCATGTAATTACAGACTATATCCTAATGCATACACACACGTAAGCTTAATTCTGGCATTTACTAAGTGTTGAGTTCTTGACTGTACAACCTTAGTGTTCTTTTAATATAGTTTTGTGTGTGCAATTTCCTAACTTTTTAGAAAAGCAAACTGAAAACATAGGAATTCCATTATGTGGCATCATATTGACACCAACATTGTTCATCTGCAGGTTTGGAATCTTTAGATTCACTGCACAGACCTCTGCCACCTGAGCTAAAGGAATAACTGATAGTAGTAGTATCATCCTCCATGATAGCTGTCATCCTCTGTGGGGGGCAGCCAGCAGAGGGAGATAAGACACATTTTGCCAGTGAGTTTCACAGATATTCAGTGACAGCAGAGGAATATTAAAGACTCAGGATTCTTAGGTTCCATTGCAGGCTCTGGAGGGGAGCGTGTTCTAGTGGGCACAGACCCTTCTGCCCTGTTACCTCAACCTGTCCCACTCCTCCCCTACTCCCATCTCCTTGTTCCAAGCCTGGTCCCAATCTCTTTAGGCTAGTCAGTCTCAGTCTCCACCCCCAGATGCTCTTCATCCCAGGTCCAACCAATCCCATATTTTCCACACCCTGCAAACCTGGATTCCTTATGCCAGTTACAGTTTCCTTGTCCAGTCATCCCCATCTTCCCAACCTGGATTCTTCATCCAAACTCAGTCTTCCCCAGCCACCACTAGTCCCAGTCTCTGCCCCCCACCCATGCTCCTCATCCAATTTCCATTTTCCTTTCCCTACACCTCTTTCCCCTCCCCTCCCTAAACTCCTAGTCTCCCTCCAAGGCTCCTTGTCCACATTTACTCCATCTGCCACCCTTCTCCCATGTCCCACTCTTCATAGAATCACAGATATGTAGGGCTTGGAAGAACCTCAAGAAGTCATTACTCTGGTCCTCTTTGCATTTGAATCAGACAGCTCTCGCCTCCACTTTGTGTCAGCACCAGCAGATGGCATGGAGAGCACAAGAGAGACAGTCCCTCTGCTCTTAGTTTCTGTGCCCCTGCCCCACATTGGTGCACAGCATTCAGGAGTACTAATTGCATCAAAAGGCCTGCTCATTCCCTGCAGCCATTGGCTTCAGCATGCACAATACAGACAATATCATTGGAGAATTTCATGGCCAAACTTTAACAAGTCTCTACAGAGCATGTATGAAGTGAGATTTATCAAATGCTTATAACTTGACAAAATGTGGGTGGATTAGCATGGGAACTGCAAAAGGTATATTTCTGACATCAGGGCAATTCCCATGCCAAATTTCAATTACTCCAAGGCCTGGAGGCACTAGAGCTTCTCATTATAACAATAGTAAGTATTTTTTGACATAGGCAAAACATTTGTATTTTTCCATAATCTTGTTTTCAGATGTAGTCTTATTTAAATAATAATAAAAAAAGAGTACAACCTGAGGCAGACACCCAGGATGGGAAATTTCAGCCCAAACTGAGCACCTTTTCGTCTCATTCCAGGACTGCTTAGTTTTCTTAACAGCCTCTTGTTGTTGTCTTTATCAAAGACTTTTTGAACATTCAAATAATTTATAGCAACCAGTTTTCTTTGATACATTTTTAATACTAGCACACTCAAAGAATTTGGGAATTGAGAGGCATGGTTTTCTTTTACACAAACTGTCTATCATGTAATTCTATTTTTTAATTATTATTTCAATGAGTTTACAAAGTACAAAAGCACAGGTGCTGGCTTCCTTTCGGCCCTGGGGGTGCTCAACCCCCAGCTTCACCCCGGTCCTGCCCCCTCTTACCCTCCCACCCTCACCTCACCTCTTCTTGCTCCCTGTTCCACCCTAGCTCCACCCCAGCCCCACCCCATCCGTTCTCCCAAGCCCCTAGCCCCACCCCACTTCTTCCTGCCTCCGCTCCACCCTGCCCTGCCTCTTCCTGCCCAGTTCCGCCCCCTCCCCGAGTGTGCCCCATCCCTGCTCCTCCTCCCCGCCCCCCAGAGCCTCCTGCACACCGCAAGCAGATGATCCTGGTGGATGGCAGCCACTAGGGGGTAGGTGGGGAGCTGGCTGCTATGGGTGCTCCAGACCAGGAGCACCCATAGAGTCAGCACCTATGTACAAAAGTAAGGCTGACTGGACTGTAAGTCCCAGGAGCATACCAGTGCCTTTTTTAAAACGATGTACAAAATGTATTACCTTCCAGGCTTTTTGAATAATCATGACATATGAAATAGTATATACTTTTGTTAGCAACTCAGCTATTTCATTTCTAAGTCCCTTCAGAACTATTGGCAGTATACCTGCCAGGCCCAGTGGCTTGTTGATTTTTAATTTATCAGTTTGTTCCAGCACGTTTTCTTCTGACACCACTGTCTGTGATACAGTCTCAGTATTTTTACCTGCAAACAGCAGGTATCTTCTCAACATCCCCTGTGGGGAAAATTGATGAAAAGAAGTAAATTTTGGGCTGTCTACACTGTGGGGGGGATCGATCCAAGATATGCAACTTCAGCTATGCAAATAGCGTAGCTGAAGTCGAAGTATCTTGGATCGAAATACCTGGGGTCCAGATGGCGCGGGATCGACGGCAGCGGCTCCTCTGTCGACTGCGCTACCGCCGCTCGCTCTGGTGGAGTTCCGGAGTTGACGGTGAGTGCGTTCGGGGATCGATATATCGCGTCTTAACGAGACGCGATATATCGATCCTGGATAAATCGATTGCTACCCGCCGATACGGCGGGTAGTGAAGAGGTACCCTTTGTGTATCTGAAATGTCCTTAGCTTCTTTAATTGTTCCCTTTACTCCATAATTGTTTTCCAGACCCAACAATTTTCTCAAACTTTTCCAGCTTCTGATATACTTACAGGGTGAAATCCTGGATCCATTTAAGGCAATGGCCAAACTCCCATTGGCTTCAGTGGGGCCACAATTTTACCTGAAGAATTTATTTGTTGGCTATTTGCTCTTCAAATTTCTACTTCCTAATTTCCATCTTAAATTTCACCTACCATGAACTATGCCTCTTTCTAATGGTTTGAGTAGGATTGGATTTCCATTTTCTGAAGATGTTTGGCTTGAATAACCAATTGGACTGTCCATTTAACCATAATAGATTTTTCCTTGCCTCCTTCATATTTCCTTTTTTGTTTAGGGGGATGCATACCATCAGTGGCTGTATCACAAAGTGCTTAAGTAGCCTTTGTGCTGAGTTTTAAGATTTTAATTTCTTCACTTTTGAATTTAAATGTCCTGTTTTACTAACTGCTGCTGCTTCCTTTTTTTAATTCAGATTTATAAAGTTTAGAGTTTTGTTTCCTCTTTTGATTTTAATTAAGCAGTTTATAGCTATTTTTTGGTATATTCCCTGCCCCAAGGAAGTTGAACTGAATTACACTGTGATTGCTGTTACTTAGTGGATCAACTATTGTTAGTTCCTGAACTTCTTGAATTGTCTTTGACCTGTTTCTTTTGTTAGGTGATGCTATAAAAAAAACATCACCGAGAAGCTCAAAGGCAAGAACAATGAAACATGAAAAATTGGTTGTCATCTAGTTTTCTTGAATACATGCCTTCATTGGAAGATGAACTTTTGCCTAAGTAGGATTTTGCAGAATGGTGTATTTAGTGCAAATCATGGCATCAGACATTCTTGGCAGAAAAAGTCATTAAGCTCAATACAGACCATCGAAACTCTTTATATAGAATTACCCTGGATGTGCTGAGTGGCTATTTCTCTTTATTTATAAACAATCCTTTTACTTTCTTTCAGTCTCTGGAGATTTTTTTAATCCATTGGAAGAAATAGTAGTGTAAGCATAATATCACTTCTGAAACGTGGTTACAATAATTATACTAAAATAATGGTAAGCTTTCCTCTCAAGTTAAGAACAGATCAAAGAAGGCAAACACACACCTCTTTGCTCACTGTGTTCTGTGCACCATAGGTGAAATTCAGCACCCTCCCCACACAGCCTTAGTGACTGGGCTTTGTGGGGGGATTAACTGAGCCTTGGAATTCACTCGACAGCCCTCAGGAAAGCAACCCTAATGCAGCCCCTGCTGCAAACCATATGCTGTGATAGTGGTTGTTGCACAGATATACCCTAATGGCAAGTTTTAGGCCACTGACTCTATTTAGGGCTGGTCTACACTGGGGGAGGGGGGGATCGATCTAAGATATGCAACTTCAGCTACGCGAATATCGTAGCTGAAGTCGACATATCTTAGATCGATTTACCTCGGGTCCTCACAGCGCAGGATCGACGGCCGCAGCTCCCCCATCGACTCTGCTACCACCTCTCGCTCTGGTGGAGTTCCAGAGTCGATGGGGAGCGCATTCGGGGATCGATTTATCGCATCTAGACGAGATGCGATAAATCAATCCCCAATAGATCGATTACTACCCACTGATCCGGCAGGTAGTGAAGACATACCCTAAGTCTCAGCTCCATTAGCCTCTCCCTTAATCCTCACCCAATACCATATAGCCTGCTTGGAGCTAGCACAATGCTTCACTCTCCTCCCACTTCAGCCTCTGGAAGGGTAAGGTGTTACTTCTGCAATGCACAGGACCTTGGGGAGGCCCTCCTAGATGAGTGAATTTTATCCCGCATGTGCTGCACAGTACCTAGGAACAGCCTGTTGGTACACCTAGCTTTTGATTTCCATGTTATTGGTGGTTTGAGTAAAAACCTTAGCAATATGTTTATATTCATATTGCTAAATTGATATAATTTGTATTATTTGCATATAATACAAATTAATATGCTTTGTATTAATTCACAAAGCATAGAAAACAAGCAAAGTGGTTGGTTAGACATATTTATGAAAAGCAAACAAACCAACTGTTATTTACATTAATGACTCTTGCATTGTCTTTGTAGTGCCTTATTGTTTCTATGTCAATACAAGAGTGTGAGCCATTCCCATAAAAAAAAAAATCCTTCCATTGACATTGTGTCAGGCTTGTGACCACGTTGTACCTAATAAGATGTCTGGATGGAAACAGTACCATTTCTGTGTACATCATCTCAGACACTCCATTGACAATATAAACTATCCTCTGGTAATTCCAAACCACAGCAATATCTATGGAACCATTATAATACATATCACTGCCTGAATGCTGATCATGCTTTGGCATATCTCTAGAAGATTGGCGCCAAAGATGAATTATCTCTGGGCTGCTGATTGGCTTAGACAGGCATATGGGAAGGGATGGGAGTTACATGGATTTCTGTGCTTGTATCCTGCTTGTTGCCTTTATGGATGTCCCACTGGAGCTAGCACAATGCTTCACTCCCCTCCCACTGTACTCTCCAGAAGGGTAAAGAGTTACTTCTGCAATTCACCGGGGATTGAGTAGGCCCTCCTGGGTGAATAGATTTTATCCCATATGTGCTGCACATATAGGCATAGCAATATTGAATATAAATTTCTGTTGGCCTTGGCAGCACATTCCTGCTCCTTGTTGGTGCAAAATCAAGCTTGCCCTGTCTCCTTTTTCTGCTCATCAGTCATCTGGTCACGGTAAGAGATGGTACAACTGTTCCCTGGGCAATGCTGTAAATAGTTGAATTAGTACTTAATGGTGTATCCAGAGTTATTGCTGATAGTCCATTTTGCAATCAGTTAGGAATTTTCCCTGACAGCAGGCTGGCCATGTAGTTTGTGTCTTTCACTTTCCCATAGAGCATGTGGTAGGTGTCAGATGGGTTTTTTATGGCATTGTGTTCAGATGATAACATATTATGGTAGTGCCTTTTGTGACATTCACATTTGTTGTGCCATAGTTTTCATGCTGTCTTGGTTTCCATTTTACGGAGCAGTCGGTTATGATTGTCGGAGCCAGTTATGGTTTAGTGCTTTGTGCTGGCCTTTTATCCTAACATGAATGGGGAGTAAGTGTTTTTTGGTGTGTGTTAAAACATGAAGACTAGTTTTACTATCTCACACACACATTTAAAGCACCATCTCACTGAAGCCCACTTCTTTCCACAGTAAAAGGGATTAGCTGGAAATTTCATCTGGTGAAGCTGAAGTGTATTTGACTAGGGAGCTTATTTTGATCTTGGAAGGCTGTTACGTTGAAGGAAAATGGGACAACCCTGGGTGCGATTTACTGCTGAGAATTTTAACTTGTTGGATAAAATTGTTTCCTAATATTTAACCAAATATAATTGGAGTCTTTATTTGAGATGCACAGAGTGACCGGGTCAATATTTACAGTGACATTACAGTTGCTCTGGTATAGGGCTGTTATGTTGTCCTTCAAAGAAGTGTACAATATTTGATCAGAGTATGCTACCCATGTTGAAAATACAGACAAATATATTTTGTGAAGTAGCAGCTAAGCATTCCTGATTCATTCTGAGAACACAAGGTTTGATCTGGTCATATCCCTTTCAAACCACTTCAGTGGGAGTTAATGGATGAGAAATGAGTGGCTGCAACCTGTGTGTGAAACATGCTTTGAGTCTTGCCAACATTTGGTGGCACTTTAGAGCTTCAGCTAGTTTGAGGAACGAAACTTTGAAGTGGAAAAAATGCTTTGCAAGAAGCCTAATTCATGTATTTGTGAAAAATACATTAAATTAGATATGGCTATTTTTTATGTGATGAAGAAAATTTGAAGTTGATGAAAACTTGCTAAGGTGGGTGAAGTTACAACATTTGCATGTACACACTTCTGTTGTACATACAAACCTTGTGTTTTCACCCACAAATTGTGCAATTGCATATATAAATACTTATTTCCATACACAATAAAATTGTTTTATGAGCACAGGAGATCCTATTTTTTCTTGAGTATATGAGGTCTGTTCACAGCTCACATGCAAACTATGCAATATCTATAAGATTATCAGGAAGGTGGAAAAAGGTGGTTAGATAGCAAGCCTTTGAAAACGTTATATCCAGAGTTTGGCACAAGAATTAGAGTTGGGAAGGAAATGTTTTTTTATACTGTGAAAGTTTGGATATCATGTCCCAAAGTGGGACAAAAGTCAAAATCGCAAATTTTTCACACACTGAAAATCTGAAGGAAAAAAATTCAGTCTGGATCAACTGAAATGTTTTGTTTTGATCATTTTGAAACATTTCATTTAGATGTTGACCATTTTATTTTGTCATAATTAGCTTACATTTCAAAACAAAAAGCCATTTCAAATGGGAAAACCAGACTTTTTCACTTTGATGGCAATTGGAAACATTTTTACAATTTCAAAACTTTTTACAAACTTTTTTCTGAGCTGAAAAATGTGTCAAAATTTACCCTATCCTGAGAAAAGATTTGGTTTTGATGAATCAGCATTTTCTGATGAGAAAAAATAAACAATAATTAGTTGAAGAACTCCTGACCAGCTCTAACAAGACTCCAGAAGGATCCAGTGCTGATTAGACACATCACACTCTACTAAAAAGTTAATTTATCTATTCAGGCATCTAGAGTAAAGCCACAAATATGGTGTTCACATTGTACATCTAAGAGGACAATTTTACTGTAAATATGTAATTAGTTGAGGTTTGATATCTGGTTTTCGGAGTGCTATAACTTGTTACATATTTTGATAGTTCTGTTGATTCCCTGAACTCCTTAACTTTCTCATCCTTTCTAGGTGGGTTTCTTGTCTTTTTAGACATCTGTTGGAGCTCACTCATCCTAATCTTCATTTGAGTAATTGACTTTGGGAGTTGTACACTCTTTCCAAATGCCCCTCAGAAGTGTTTGTTTACATTCTGGGTAAAAGTGCTTAATGCATTGCAGGAAAAGGGATTCATGCTAACAAAGCTTGCACTCTGCTTTTTGAGCACAAAGTAATCAAGACTTGTGTGGCAACAGGAAAACAATTTTAAAGAAGTTGGATCTATAAAAATGAAACAACCTTTCATTCAGATTCATTAGTGGCTTGCACACTCAGCTGGAGAACATGCCCTTCAAGCAAAGTATCATTTTACTTCAATGTATGCAAAAGATTTGAAGAGGCATAACATTTCTTCCTTATTTTAATAGGTTTCAGTCCAGACAAACACCTGGAAGCAAATGTGTTTGTATATTTTAAATGTTTATCGACATTGTCCACTCTCACACACAAGCCTTGGAAAAAACAAACTCTGTTAAAGTCAACAGAGAAAACAAGATACTAAGTGATCAGTTCTGGCTTCAGAATATACATAAGAACAATTTCCTTTGTTCCAGATTCTGATCTCAGTTATACTTAGTCCTGCCATGAGTGCAGGGGACTAGACTAGATGACCTTTCAAGCTCCCTTCCAGTCCTAAAATTCTACAATATTGGTGTAAATCCAGAATCTACATTTCAAGAATTGTTATACATGTGTATCTGAGAGCCAATTTTGACTAAGGGGCCATTTTTCTAAATGTGGGTACTTAAGCTATTTTTTCAAAACGTGTACCCCCTTCTATTGTACCTGTGAATCTCGTATGTGCATGCTCAAATTATGCAACACCATGTGTAAGTATCTATTTGCATGTACAGTTCCCTTCATGAATACAAGGTTCTCATCTGCAATAAATGCATGTGCATTTTTTTGACATAATTATTTTGAAATGAACAATCAAGGACAATGTTCAGGTTCAACTGGCCAGTCTTGAGAACTTATGGTGTTTGGATTGGTAAAGCTGTGCTCTTAGTGCTTCTGCTATTTGGGCTAAAGGGCTTCTCCTCTCCAGGTGTGTGGACTGGAGGTAGATGATCAAACAGAAGCAGAGACCCTCCCATTTGACATGTCACAGCTGCAATCTTCACATAAAGCTCCAGTACAAGTTGTGACTCTTCTCTGTGTTGATGTGCCACCAGCACTCTCCCCAGAAGCAATTATGTTTTCTGTTGATTGGTGACAAAATGGCTGAAGAAAAAGGAAATGTTTCTTCTGCACTACCTCTAGGCCTTCAGTCAGCTCTGCCAGAAGAACTTTGACTTGGCTTCCTCAACCTGAAATGTAAGGAGTGGCTTAAACCAACAGACCAAGGTGCACCTTCTCCAGCTTCCAAAAGGGCAGGCTGCCCACCAGTGAGCAGCAAATCTGAAAAAGGGAAGTCTTCAGGGAGAAAGGAGGTAAGTACTGATGGGAAACCTGACACCCCACATTAGCTTTTAACAAAACCCTCCTGGAGGCCAAAGGAATGTCTTCAAAGGAGCCAGTCTGTCACTTAAACCAAGGGATAAGTTCCTTTTTCCCCACCAGGTCACATAAATGGTCTACAGAGCAGCACTCTCGTGTACACCAATGAAATAAAAGCACAACTCTCCTGAGGAGAAATGTGACCTCTCCTCTCTCTCTCCTCAGAGACAGATTCAGAGTGAGAAGATACTTACTTAAGGGGCTTTTTTTTAATGAAGAGGAGAAAAACCACCTAATTACATTTGGCATCGTCCTCACTAAAAGAAAACTATGCCCAGACTCTCGCGCTCTCACGCTCTCTCTTAAAAAAAAAAAAAAAAAAAAAAAAGAGAAAGGCCAAAACCTTACTACCTGTGAGCTGGAAGAGAGAATAGTGGATGTATGGGGTACGTTAAAGCAATAGTAAGTATGCTTTACCCAAAAAATAACAAGCTGTGAATATTGCCATAGGAAAAAAGTGGGGCTAAGTGCTTAAAATTGATTCTCATGTAGCTGGATATTCTAAGGAATTTTATATCCCTTGAGAAAGAACTGCCTTCCATTCTGATCCTTCCAGCAGAAAGATGGAGAGTACATTATGAAAGGAGTAGAACTGTTAGTTTGAAGAGGTGTGATGACCATTCTCAGTAACTCTTCTGTTTACAGGGTTCTCCTTCTTTGCCTAAAAGATTTATCTGGAAATAATGTAGTTTAAAAGAGAATTGAAAATGGCCAGGCAGGAACTGGCCTGTTCTGTGCTAATCATAGACTTTCTAATGGATGCCATTTGAGATAGGATTAAGATATTTGCCAGACCCATGGATAACAGTGTTAAGACTCATAGGATGCATAACCAAGATCCTGAATTAAAAAAGTAAGCAAAAGCTGTTTTCCCAAGCCTTCATAAAGGGATTGATTGTTCAGGGATGGGCTTTTTCTTTGGATTTAAGAGTCCATTCTGCTACTAGGTGAGGAGAAAGTTGGTCTGACCTCATCTCAGCCCAGTTGCCCATATAAGAACAGACTATGTTTTCAATCATAACCTCTCTCCTTCAAGTGAAGTTCAAGAGGCTCAGGATTCTATATTCAATAAAACCAAGGACGAGCAACAGCCCCATGGTAAACCCCAAAGACTAGAGGTAAATTCTAATTACATTCCATCACTTCCACTCAGTCATCACCTACTAGGGGACTCATGGCTTAAAGAGCAAGTAAGATTGTTAGACCTGGTCTACACTACACGGTTAAGTCGATGAAGCTGCCTTGCATCAAACTAGCTGTGGAAGTGTCTTCATTTACATTTGTCTCTTGCCAACATAAGTGCCTCTCTTCATTGATGTAGTAACACCACCTCCCCAAGAGGCATAGAGTCACAATCGATGTAGTTAGGTTGACACAGTGTCAGTGTCAGCTATGCTTGCTTACTTCGATTGTTACTGGCTTTCAGGAGACATTGATTTAGTTGGGGATTAGGTCTTGCTTTGAGCAGGGGATTGGACTAGATGACCTCCTGAGGTCCCTTCCAACCCTATGATTCTATGACATCCCACAATGCCCCACAATGTCAACACAAATTGATACAAGCGCTCCTGGTGAGGACACACATCGCCAACACAAGGAGCCAAGTGTGCATACACACAAGTGATTTAATAACTGTGATGGCCATATGCCAATGTAAGTTAGGTCGACATAATTTTGTAGTGTAGACATGGTTTTACTTGCCCTACATGCCCACACCAGGATACTGTGGGGGAGGAGGGAATAAGACATTCCCTTAATCCCTTGTGTGGCTTACCTGCATTACTGTTAAGACCATGGGGCTGCTACTCCCCACTCTCTCCAGAGGGGCAGGAATGAGTGGAGCCTTTCCTCCATTTCCTCCATTTAATAGTGCCAGCTAATAGGTCAGAGCTGGATTCCAAGGATTCCTTCCACCCTGAAAAACATTATGTTACCTTTGGAGGAAAGGGGAAACCAGGAAACAAATTGTTACTCCTGGACCAGTTACAGCTACATGCCACTCCTTATTTAGGGCAGCTTGTGCGGCTACAATTTAATATGTAGCGAATAGCACAGACTGCTGCAACACATACAGACAAGAGAGCTGCTGTGATGACAGTTTGACAGCAAATAAAGTAAAAGGATCCAGTTAATAACTAGTGTGTAGAGCAACATAAATACAACAGAATCTACTTAACCAGGGCAACTCAGAGAGAAGACACTGTTTTAAAAATTAGTCCCCAAAACCAAAAATTAAAATAATATCCTGATCTTAATGCTATTGCATGAATCCATCATGTTTATATGATCTTTGTTTTTTTCTTTCTCTATGTTCATTTGACAATTTTTGTATGAAAAGATGGGAACTCAGAATTTCACATGTATTTAACACCTTGATAACCCCACTTATCCACTTGGCACTGGTTGGATGTGTCCCCATTAAGCAGAATTTATTTATCCCCGATTAAGCAGAATTCATTCTTATTCACTATCATTAGACTAAACTGGCTCCTTGGGAGATGTCCCACTTCAGCAGGCACACTGGTCAAGCAAGTCTTGATAAAGTAGCCACCTTGATAAAAGCAAATGTCTGGTAATATCAGATGGTATAAAGAAAAATACAGCAGAACTACAACAGCAGGGAGGGAGCTTAGAGGCTCCTGAGAAAAGGAAGATTCCTTGAGACAGGGGTTAAAGTTTTTTCATTTGAAAAGCTATCTGCACCTCGAGTCTCATCATGCTATGATATTTATTTTGTTTTCAATATAATAACCAGAAGAGCGCTTCTATGAATCTGAGTGTGACCTTATATTTTCCAGGTGACACCTTTATTGTTGTTGAAATATCTAAAGCTGCACTGGTGCCAAGTGGAAAACACTGTAAAGATACATTCTGTTTGTGGACAATTCTGCTAACTGATAATATTTTTTCTGTAGTTGTCTTCTATTCTTAATAGTACAGACATTTGCATGTATATAGAATGTTTGTTCCTGATGGGTTCATCGGCTCCCACTGTTTACTCTTGACCTGAAGCTATCACCTTTTGTAAAGTCATCTAGTTGCAGTGGAGATGATAATGATATTATAATTCTCTATTTGTGACATTGGAAGGTCAGCTGGATCAACGATTAAGAAACAAAGATTCTGCATGCATTCCTGGTAATTTAAAAGCATGGGAGATGATATTCTTTTTATACTAATTCTTCATTCTCTTGATTACATACAGCAAAATGACATTGAAAACATCAGGGTTGTACATCAGGTCCTATCCTCTGTGCATATACATTTTAATATAATCTTTAATTACACAACCATATGCTATGTTTCAAATAAAACAATAGCACATATGTAAATTCCATCATCTGGAACTATTTAGCTACAGACTACCACAAGGCCCTGGCTCACGAGAAGAGAGCTCCTGTTCTGTGCACGTTAGGAGGTGAGCAGGAGAGAACCACTGTCTTGCAAACATTAGTTGCTGTGCAGCTCCGAAGCTGTATCAGAGCAGGACCTCTGCCTGTGCAATTTAGCAAGTGTGCAGGAATGCCCCCCTCAGCTCCTTACAAGGGCCACAAGAACCCATCTTCCTCCCTTTTGTGGTAGTTTCTTTGACAGGAGCTTCAGCAAAATGGAGCCATAAAAGCATAGAGGCGAGACTGTGGGAGGAGGGGGGTATCTGCCCAAGCACTTTACAAATGCCTTAGGAACTCTAACTATGTATGAGTAGAGTTTTCAGTATACAGCTAAGCTAGCCATGTAAATCTTTTCTTAGCTCCATGCCTTACTTTCTTAGTGAAAAAAATCTACTGCACAAGCTGTGTATGCAACGTCATGGAGCATAACTCGGTCAACTAAAAAACAGATTTCTCTAGAACAAGCAAAAACAGTTCTCCCTAGTGAGGACTATTTCCAAGCCAGATTTCAACTCTCAGTCCCCAGAGGCTCCCAGAGTATCTGAGTGCCTCAAAGACAATAATGGATTTATCCTCATAACACCCCTGGGAACAGTGCTCAAGTCCTAAAAAGGAAGTGCCAGAACTCACTTCTCTGCTGGAGCCTTGTTGATATGGGTCCAGTGGACCAAGTATGTGTGGAACTATACCTCTGCCAGCAGGCCTGTTCACTGTTCATCATGTTCACTGGGGTCTCTGTCAGGACTCTTCACCCAGTGCAGCGGTAAAGGACATCCCTCCCCATCCCCACACCTGGGGGGCAAGAAGGGGTGACAGCAGCACTGACCATAGGGGAGGCAGGGACAAGGGTACAGAGAAGGAAGGGCAGAGGTCCCAGGCCTCTCCCTTGGTCAGCTCTGAGCAGAGACTGAGCAGCTGCCGCCTTCTGTCCCAGCCATGCCTCAGACAACAGCAGAGAGTGGCCCTGCAGGCAGGGATCTGCCTAGGGTGACCAGATGTCCTGATTTTATAGGGAAAGTCTTGATAATTTGGGGATTTTTCTTATATTGGCGCCTATTACCGCCCCCCCATCCTGATCTTTCACACTTTCTATCTGGTCACCCTAGAGCCGCTACCCACACAGGAGGTAACAGGCTGGGGCTCCTGCATCCCTGCTGAATGGGAGAGTCCCTGCTAGAGTGCCAGGCTGTAAGGGGTAACCCTGGCACTTCCTCAAGCCCCATGATCAGTGTGGGCAGCAGCGAAGAGGTGGGGGTCTGCAGCCTGGATGCAGATAGGGTGCTGGGGGTCCGCAGGGCTGGAAGCTATCTCCCTCTGCACCAGAGAAGGAAGCACTAGAACATTCTGAGCCCAGGCCCCCAGAGCCATGGCAGGAAGCAGTCTGAAGAGCTTAGGGGGAAGCCTTGGAGCCCAGTGCCTCTACCATCTGGCCTGAAGCCACCTTCCCTCCTTTCCTATCCCACAGTGCCAGAACTCAGAACTCCAGTAAGGGCTCCCTACTTTGAGCGGGGGGGAGCGGGGAGGGAGATTACCTCTGGTAGGGGCAGTGGTCCTTAGCCATAGGGCCGCCCTGCGTTGCTGTCTTGGGAATGGCCAGGAGGTCTAGGTCTCCACTCAGAGCTGGGCAGGATGGGGCCTAGGCCCCCCTTTCTTTGTGACCCTGTCAAAAGTACAGGATGTTGTTCCAGTTCCCCCCACACACACACACAAAAATGTGCCAGAATGCCATTTCCAAGCATGCCAGCACCACTCCAGTGCTGCCTGAGAGGTAGAGAAGTTTCATTATCTCCATTTTACTGGTGGGGAACTGGGGTACAGGAAGATTAACTGCCTTGTCTAAGAGCCACAGGAAGTCTGTGGCAGAGCCAGGAACTGAATATACATTTTCTGAGTTTTCCTCTTGGCTTCATCTGTAGAGATGTTCAAAAAAGGTTACAAGAATTTTTCTATAATGAGGAAAATTGGTGTGTGTGAGTGAGTGTGTGTGTGTGTACATACATATGTACAGCCCTCCCCCTTCCCTCTACAACATTTTTACAAAGAGAATCTTCCGTAGTTTTTCCATAGCTGTTAGTGATTCTTCAAGGTTAGCAAATACATAAGGAATTTTAGAAGCTTTTTCTGTTCCTGTCATCAATGCTTCTTCCTAGAGAGCTGGTAAAAAGTTGCACAGTATTTTTACTCATGTTGGCTTTCATTGAAACAGCATGTTGTTAAATTATTTGCCCAGAGTATAACTCTTTCCATCAACACTGTATGTCATAATGCTGAGGTTTGATCCTCTGGTACTGTTTTCCTCTTTGTTTGCAATGAGCTATGCTACAGGAGTCAGTGCTGAAAATTTATAGTGGTGTTTGAAATATAAAAGTCAGTGGGTATGAGCTGACTCCACTAGTTGCTTAAACCAACAGATATTCATCAAGATATCAGCATTTCTACTGAGTAGCCTTGCTGTGTTACCTGGATGATAACTGCTAAATAGATGGGAAAAGTCAAAAAGATGATTGTGGTCAAACTTATGGTGCAGCAGGGAAACTGATAAAAGGAAGTGTGCATTTTACAGATGAAACAGAATGTAAATGAACATATAAAAACAACACAGGTGAGTGAAGAAAGAGTATAAAGAGCTAATATGATGCACAATACTGATTAGCCCTAAGGAATATGAGGTTGGGGGAAGAGGGAGCAAGAAGACAACACACTTGGCAAGCTATGCAGTATCCCAAGCTAGTACACTGGAAGAGACTCCTACATGAATAATATTATTCAAGGTGTGGGGCTTACACCATAGGTATTGCTAGTATCATAAGACACCTATTGAAAATGTAATCTTTTAAAAATTGGATGGAGAGGGAGCACCAGTGGGTAAGCAGAAAAGGGAGAATAGATGCAAAAGGGCATGGAGGGAGCCAGAAGGTTGAGAGATGGAACTTAGATGTGGGGAGATGGTGGAGGGGGAAGATGGAGAGTGTTGGCGATTTGAGGATGAGAGTTTTTGGTATAGCATGCTGTCTTTTCTGCAGCTGACTAGCTCTGCAAAGTGCATGGGGTAGAGAGTAGACATGGCCCTGCCTTCTCCCTACTCCCCTTAAACTATTCTTTCCCCTGGAGCACCCACCCAAGAGCAAGGCACAAAGTGGCTTTTACCTTTTTCTAAACAAAGAAAGGTTTCCAAATAGTGATAAAAGATCAAATGACCAGTCTCACGGGCTTTGGAGCCAGAGCATTTCTATCAGCTGAATGCTTTCAGCAGTAGCTAAAACCAGACTAATTGAAGAGAGGTGCAGTCTATAACAGTAGCATATCCATGCACTTGGTTATGATGAGAGGCATGACATAGGAACCTGAATAAAACAACATATCTTTTACTGTTGCCAGGCCCTTCTAGCCAGTAGGAACACAGTAACTAACAGATTCCAGCTTGCTGAAGTGCATGTATTGTTAGAAACAAAGTATTTGAATACTGGACTAAAACAAGGATGTACAAAATACTGACAATGCACACATCACAGCACCTTGGAATAAGACATAAGGAAAAGCATGAGAGGTAGGCCTGTGTTTTCCTTTCCTATTCCAATACACTACTATACACAGATTACAGTCTAGCTGGGCCCAATAAATGAAGTAGGCTGTGTGTCAGAACAGGTTTTCTCAGTCTGGCCAATTAAGAGAGCAGGGCTGGACCTAGGGGCTGGGAGTGAATCAAAGCAGCATGGAACAGTCAGAAGGGGCAGGTGAGAGCTACTAGGGGTCTGGGGACTGTGGAAGGAAGTAGCAGGTGATTTCCCAGAAGATGGCTGAAGGCAAGGAGAGCAATAAGAGGGGTTTGCTGGGTTGCTTCCTGGAGCTAGGGCTAGGGAGGGCTGAAGGTAGGAGGAGGAACAGCAGCAGCAGCAGGAATTGTTTGCTGCCCCTAAGCTGGAGCTAAGGGCTGAAGGTAGGGGAGCAGCGGAGATTTATCTGCTCACTTCTTCCAGCAAGAGAGTTGGACCCAGGAGTGAGGAATGCTCCCTGGTAAGAATGATTTTCTAGCAGATGCTGTGGGGGTTCCCCCTGGGAACAGAGGAGATGTACTTTGGCTAGGGTGGCTTGTTGAACAGAATAGGGCTGACAAAGAGCCTAAGGCCTGGTCTACACTAGGGGTTTAGGTCGACTTTAGCAGCGTTAAATCGAATTAAGTCTGGACACGTTCACACGACGAAGCCCTTTCTTTCGACTTAAAGGGCCCTTTAAACCGATTTCTTTACACCACCTTCGATGAGGGGATTAGCAATAAAATCGGCCTTTGCGGGTCGTAATTGGGGTAGTATGGACGGAATTCGACGTTATTGGCCTCCGGGAGCTATCCCACAGTGCTTCATTGTGACCGCTCTGGACAGCACTCTCAACTCAGATGCACTGACCAGGTAGACAGGAAAAGACCCGCGAACATTTGAATTTCATTTCCTGTTTGCTCAGCATGGAGAGCACAGGTGACCACGCAGAGCTCATCAGCACAGGTAACCGTGATGGAGTCCCAGGATCGCAAAAGAGCTCCAGCATGGACCGAACGGGAGGTACGGGATCTGCTCGCCATATGGGGAGATGAATCAGTGTTAGCTGAACTCCGTAGCAGTAAAAGAAATGGCAAAGTATTAGAAAAGGTCTCCAAGGCCATGAAGGATGGAGGCCATAACAGGGACACACAGCAGTGTTGCGTGAAAATTAAGGAGCTACGGCAAGCCTACCACAAAGCCAGAGAAGCAAATGGAAGGTCCGGGGCAGAGCCGCAAACTTGCCGCTTCTACGTGGAGCTGCATGCCATTCTAAGGGGTGCAGCCACCACTACTCCAACTGTGTGCTATGACTCCGTCAATGGAGAAACACACAGGGAAGAGGGTTCGGGGAACGAGGAAGATGAGGATGGAAGTAATGTAGGTAGCTCACAGCAGCAAGGAAGCGGAGAAACCGGTTTCCCCAACAGCCAGGATATGTTTGTCACCCTGGACCTGGAACCAGTAACTCCCGAACTCACCCAAGACCCTGAGGGCACACAGGAGACCTCTGGTGAGTGTACCTTTGTAAATATTACACATGGTCTAAAAGCAAGCGTGTTTAATGATTAATGATTAATTTGCCCTGGAAATCGCGGCCAGTACAGCTACTGGAAATGTCTGTTAACGTGTATGGGGATGGAGCGGAAATCCTCCAGGGACATCTCCAGAAAGCTCTCCTTCATGTACTCCCAAAGCCTTTGCAAAAGGTTTCTGGGGAGGGCTGTCTTATCCCGTCCGCCATGATAGGACACTTTATCACGCCAGGCCAGTAGCACGTAGTCTGGAATCATTGCACAACAAAGCATGGCAGTGTATGGTCCCGGTGTTTGCTGGCATGCAGACAACATCCATTCCTTATCTCTCTTTGTTATCCTCAGGAGAGTGATATCATTCACGGTCACCTGGTTAAAATGGGGTGATTTTATTAAGGGGACATTCAGAGGTGCCCGTTCCTGCTCTTCTGAACAGAAATGTTCCCCGCTGTTAACCACGCGGTGGGGGGAAGGGTGAAGTGATCATCCCAGAGAATCGGGTGTGTGTGGGGGGGAGTGGTTTACTTGGGTTTGTGCTGCATGTTAACCCGGAAACCGCAGCCCCTCCTTTTACATTGAAAACCCATTTTAAATGGCCAACCCAATTCATCCTTGATATGGGAAATGCGCTGCTGTTTGAAACGATTCCCACATGTTAAGAAGGTTAAAAAAGCCAAAAGACTGTGGATTACCATGGCTGGCTGCAAGCCGAAATCTGTTGCCTGGCACTGCGTGAGTGATCTCTCATACCAAACCGGCAGGCAGAGGAAAAATGCGACCTTGTAACGAAAGAGTGTACCCATTGTTCTCTAAAATGTGTCTTTTTTAACCACCTCTCCCTTCTCCTCCACCAGCTGCAAATGTTTCTCCTTTGCAGAGGCTAGTGAACATTAGAAAGAGAAAACGGAGGACGCGGGACGATATGTTCACGGAGCTCCAGATGTCCTCCCACGCTGATAGAGCACAGCAGAATGCGTGGAGGCAGTCAATGTCAGACATGAGAAAAGCACAATATGAACGAGAGGAGAGGTGGCGGGCTGAATGGCGGGATGAAAAGAGCAAGTGGCGGGCTGAAGATGATAGGTGGCGTCAGCTTGCAGACAGAAGGCAAGAGTCAATGCTCCGTCTGCTGGAGCATCAAACTGATATGCTCTAGCGTATGGTTGAGCTGCAGGAAAGGCAGAAGGAGCAGAGACCGCCGCTACAGCCCCTGTGTAACCAACAGCCCTCCTCCCCAAGTTCCATAGCCTCCTCACCCAGACGCCCAAGAACACGGTGGGGGGGCCTCCGGCCACCCAGTCACTCCACCCCAGACGATTGCCTAAGTATCAGAAGGCTGGCCTTCAATAAGAGTTAAAGTTTTAAAATGCAGTGTGTCCTTGTCAAGGCTGGATCCCCACTTTGAACTTTAGGGTACAAATGTAGGGGCCTGCATGAAAACTTCTAAGCTTAACTACCAGCTTAGCTCTGGTTCCACTGCCACCATTTCCCAATTTTTCCCTCCCTGGGAAGCCCTGAGAAACCTTTCACCAATTCCCTGGTGAGTACAGATCCAAACCCCTTGGATCTTAAAACAAGGAGAAATTAACCATCCCCCCTCCTTCCTCCCACCAACTCCTGGTGAACACAGATCTAATCCCCTTGGGATCTAAAACAAGGAGAAATTAACCATCCCCCCTCCTTCCTCCCACCAACTCCTGGTGAATCAAGA
Source organism: Trachemys scripta elegans (assembly GCF_013100865.1). Taxonomy (NCBI): domain Eukaryota; kingdom Metazoa; phylum Chordata; order Testudines; family Emydidae; genus Trachemys; species Trachemys scripta. Next base: position 24,250,774 of record NC_048300.1, on the reverse strand, counting down.
TCCAAACCCCTTGGATCTTAAAAACAAGGAAAAATCAATCAGGTTCTTAAAAAGAAGGCTTTTAATTAAAGAAAAAAAGTAAAAATCATCTCTGTAAAATCAGTATGGAAATTAACCTTACAGGGTAATCAAACTTAAAGAGCTCAGAGGACTCCCCTCTAGTCTCAGGTTCAAAGTACAGCAAACAAAGATAAACACTCCAGTAAAAGGTACATTTACAAGTTGAGAAAACAAAGGAAAACTAACACGCCTTGCCTGGCTATTTACTTACAAGTTTGAAATAGGAGAGACTTGTTTAGAAAGATGTGGAGAACCTGGATTGATGTCTGGTCCCTCTCAGTCCCGAGAACGAATACATTCCCAAACAAAGAACACAAACAAAAGCCTTCCCCCCCCAAGATTTGAAAGTATCTTGTCCCCTTATTGGTCCTTTAGGTCAGATGCCAGCCAGGTTACCTGAGCTTCTTAACCCTTTACAGGGAAAAGGATTTTGGAGTCTCTGGCCAGGAGGGATTTTATAGTAGTGTACACAGGACAGCTGTTACCCTTCCCTTTATAGTTATGACAGTCCTTTTCCGTCCCTCCTCCCCCACCCATCCCAGGCTACCTTGGCAATTATCCCCCTATTTGTGTGAGGAATTAATAAAGAATGCATGAATGTGAAATAGCAATGACTTTATTGCCTCTGCAAGCGGTGCTCGAAGTGGGGAGGGGAATGTGGGGGTGGTTGGTTTACAGGGAAGTAGAGTGAACCGGGTGGGGGGGGCGGAGGGTTCATCAAGGATAAACAAACAGAAATTTCACACCGTAGCCTGGCCAGTCACAAAACTCGTTTTCAAAGCTTCTCTGATGCGCACCGCTCCCTGCTGTGCTCCTCTAACTGCCCTGGTGTCTGGCTGCGCGTAATCAGCGGCCAGGTGAGTTGCCTCAACCTCCCACCCCTCCATAAATGTCTCCCCCTTACTCTCACAGATATTGTGGAGTGCACAGCAAGCAGCAATAACAATGGGGATATTCTTTTCGCTGAGGTCTGAGCGAGTCAGTAAGCTGCGCCAGTGTGCTTTTAAACGTCCAAATGCACATTCCACCACCATTCGGCACTTGCTCAGCCTATAGTTGAATAGGTCCTGACTCCTGTCCAGGATGCCTGTGTACGGCTTCATGAGCCATGGCATTAAGGGGTAGGCTGGGTCCCCAAGGATCACGATAGGCATTTCAACATCCCCAACGGTTACTTTCTGGTCCGGGAAGAAAGTCCCTTCCTCCAGCTTTCGAAACAGACCAGAGTGCCTGAAGACGCGAGCATCATGTACCTTTCCCGGCCATCCCACGTTGATGTTGGTGAAACGTCCCTTGTGATCCACCAGGGCTTGCAGCAACATTGAAAATACCCCTTGCAGTTTATGTACTCGGTGGGTTGGTGCTCTGGTGCCAAGATAGGGATATGGGTTCCGTCTATGGCCCCACCACAGTTTGGGAATCCCATCTCAGCAAAACCATCCACTATTGCCTGCACGTTGCCCAGAGTCACTACCCTTGATATCACAAGGTCTTTCATTGCCCTGGCAACTTGGATCACAGCAGCCCCCACCGTAGATTTGCCCACTCCAAATTGATTCCCGACTGACCGGTAGCTGTCTGGCATTGCAAGCTTCCACAGGGCTATCGCCACTCACTTCTCAACTGTGAGGGCTGCTCTCATCCTGGTATTCTGGTGCTTCAGGGCAGGGGAAAGCAAGTCACAAAGTTCCATGAAAGTGCCCTTATGCATGCGAAAGTTTCGCAGCCTCTGGGAATCGTCCCACACCTGCAGCACGATGCGGTCCCACCAGTCTGTGCTTGTTTTCCAGGCCCAGAATCGGCGTTCCACGCCATGAACCTGCCCCAGTAACACCATGATTTCCACATTGCTGGGGCCTGTGCCTTGTGAGAGGTCTATGTCCATGTCAATTTCCTCATCACTCTCTTCGCCGCGCTGCAATCGCCTCCTCGGCTGGTCCGGGTTTCGCCTTGGCATGTCCTGGCTCTGCATATACTCCAGGACAATGCGCGTGGTGTTCATAGTGCTCATAATTGCCACAGTGATCTGAGCGGGCTCCATGATCCCAGTGCTAGCTATGGCGCCTGGTCTGAAAAAAAGGCGCAAAACTAGTATCTGATGGACCAGGGGAAGGAGGGAGGGCGGGCGGGCTGAGTGATGACATGACGTACAGGTACAGGGAATTAAAATCAAGAAAGGTGGCTGTGCATCAGGGAGAAACACAAACAACTGTCACACAGAATGGTCCCCCCAAAGATTAAACTGAAAACCATGTGTTTAGCAGGCCGTTGATTTGACGGAGGGAGGGGGAAGTAAATGAATACAGAACAAATCTATTTTTTACATCTTAAGACGACAGTGCAGAATGACTGATAGCCCTCGGCATTTTCTGGGTGCTTGGCAGTTAGTGTACTACGATGGCCTTCAGGCCTATTGCACGATCTGCTGCTCAGGGAAGACTCTGCTAATGTGCAATGATCCAACTTGTAATAGGACGATTACCAGTCGTAATACACCATCTACTGCCAAAAGGTAAAAGCAAGGGGCTGGTGCAATGCAGCTCTACGGCTGCCAGCCCCACAGCTGCCAGCACCCAGATCGCCGATGAAGGCTACCAGTCATGCTGCACCGTCTACCGCCAAAAGGCAGTTAGCTGCTGCTGTGTAGCAATGCAGTCCCACGTCTGCCGGCCCCCAGATGACATATGGTGACGGTGAGCTGAGCGGGCTCCATGTTTGCCGTGGTATGTTGTCTGCACAGGTAACCCAGGTAAAAAGGCGCGAATCTATTGTCTGCCGTTGCTCTGACGGAGGGGGAGGGGCCTGATGATATGTACCCAGAACCTCCCTCGACACTGTTTTGCATAACCCAGGTATTGGGATCTCAACCCAGAATTCCAATGGGCAGCGGAGACTGCGGGAACTGTGGGATAGCTACCCATAGTGCAATGCTCCGGAAGTCGACGCTAGCCTCTGTACTGTGGACGCGGTCCGCTGACTAGAGCACTTAGAGCATTTTATGTGGGGACACACACAATCGGCTGTATACAACCGATTTCTATAAAACCGGCTTCTATTAATTCGACCTAATTTCGTAGTGTAGACATACCCTAAGTGTAGTGGAAGACACTGGAAAGCAGTTTGGAAGGGCTCTCAGCAGATAGGTTGGTGTGGATTCCAGCTAGGAAGAGTGGAGTTTTAAGGACTATATACATTGGATGTGGGGAAACAGTCTATGTTTGGGACTTCTGGTGGGGATTATTTGAACAATGTTCTGTGTTGCCAAACTTCAGATTGTCACCTGGTTTTTGAATTTGTCTCAATTTTCCTAATCCCTTTCCTATTGGGAATAACTTCCATTTACTCACCTTGGTCTCATCATCTCCAATGAGAGTAAATTGCAGAATCAGTCTGAACAGCTCTAAAGCATAAACAGGAAGGGCATGTCTTCACTGCACTAGGAGGGTTAGCTGCCCTAGTATTTACGCAGGGGCTCCAGGCAGGATTGTACTTAGGCAGGTAGCCTGAGTTGCTGCCCATGCTCCCCCCAGCTACACTATTATTTTTAGCATGTTAGCTCAAGCAGAGCTTGTATATGTCTGTCTACCCATGCTGGGAAGAACCCTGCCACCTGCAGTGTAGACATATAGTAAGTTTCCATCTTCCTTCCAGAATGATCTATCGCTCAGTTCTGGAATGATGCACCACATCGCTCTGTCAGGAGTAGTGGGTTGCATTTAGCATATGATAAAGCAATACATCTGTGATGGCAAAGGCTTGTCTGCTGTTTTGGTGGATAGCATGGCCTGTGTGCAAGCAGTGCTCAGCTGATGTCCAGGCAAGGCTAGGGTTCAATAGCTGTAGAGATAAACAGTGAATATGGTGTCATGCCACCAATAGAACCAGAGATCCAGGAAGGATGGCAGGGTCTTGATGCCTATGGAGGTGAACTTGGTATGCCATGTAAGGGCACTGACAGAGCGGACATCCTGGGATAAGACACTGAAGGAACTTGCAGTGCAACTATTGTCTTTCTCATGCTGAATGGTAGGGTCAAAACAGTATGTTTCCATCTTTAAGCCAACAGCCTCTTTATTTTATTGAAATGCACAGGTTTGGTAAGCTCCTTGGGGCAGGGACCTTCTGTTTGTTTTGTGTTTGTATAGCACCATGTTGACCTGTGCTTAGAAATCCCAGTCATGGACCTATGATGATACAAATAATCTCCCATTCTGGACTGTGGAGACACTTTCCCCTCCATAACAGGCAGAGAAGAGAGCATCAAGGAAATGCATAAGGCAAATTCTGTTCTGTAACACTATTCAAAGCAAGAAATAAATGAATTAGCTGAAAAGTGCACCTCTGTTCAGGAGGTACTTAGAAAATTCAAGGTGAGAATCAGCCATTGGACTGTGTCTGAGATTTGTCAAGAGAACACCTGACACCATGGAAAATCAAGGTAAAGTACTCTATAATATAGCTTAACAGAGAACCCACAAGTAAATCCCTTTGTGAATGTACTTGTCTAATGTAGGATACTACAGGATTTGTACCTAATGTATTTCTCTGGGTATGTCTACACTACGGGATTGTTCCGATTTTACAGAAACCGTTTTTGAAAACAGATTGTATAAAGTTGAATGTATGCGGCCACACTAAGCACATTAATTTGGCGGTGTGCATCCATGTACCGGGGCTAGTGTCAATTTCTGGAGCGTTGCACTGTGGGTAGCTATCCCATAGCTATCCCATAGTTCCCGCAGTATCCTCCGCCCATTGGAATTCTGGGTTGAGATCCCAATGCCTGATGCGGCCAAAAACATTGTTGCTGGTTCTGGGTACATCCTTCCCTCCCTCCTGGAAAGCAATGGCAGACAACCGTTTCGCGCCTTTTTCCTGGGTGAACAGTGTAGACGCCATACCGCGGCAAGCATGGAGCCCGCTCAGCTCAAGACAGCAGTCATGAACATTGTAAACACCTCGCGTGTTATCGTGCAGTTTATGCTGAACCAGAACCTGCAAAACCAGGCGATGAGGAGTAGGCTACGGCAGCGCAGCGACAAGAGTGATAAGGACATGGACATGGAATTCTATCAAACCGCAGGCCCCAGCGCTTTGGAGATCATGCTGTTAATGGGGCAGGTTCATGCTGTGGAACGCCGATTCTGGGCCCGGGAAACAAGCACAGACTGGTGGGACCGCATAGTGTTGCAGATGTGGGACGATTCCCAGTGACTGCGAAACTTTCACATGCATAAGGGCACTTTCATGGAACTTTGTGACTTGCTTTCCCCTGTCCTGACACGCCAGAATACCAAGATGAGAGCAGCCCTCACAGTTGAGAAGTGAGTGGCGATAGCCCTGTGGAAGCTTGCAACGCCAGACAGCTACCGGTCAGTCGGGAATCAATTTGGAGTGGGCAAATCTACTGTGGGGGCTGCTGTGATGCAAGTAGCCAAAGCAATCACTGAGCTGCTGCTACCACAGGTAGTGACTCTGGGCAATGTGTAGGTCATAGTGGATGGCTTTGCTGCAATGGGATTCCCTAACTGTGGTGGGGTGATTAGATGGAACCCATATCCCTATCTTGGCACCGGAGCACCAGGGCAGCTAGTACGTAAACCTCAAGGGGTACTTTTCAATGGTACTGCAAGCACTGGTGGATCACAAGGGACATTTCACCAACATCAACGTGGGATGGCTGGGAAAGGTTCATGACACTCGTGTCTTCAGCAACACTACTCTGTTTAAATGGCTGCAGCAAGGGACTTACTTCCCAGACCATAAAATAACAGTTGGGGATGTTGAAATGCCTATAGTTATCCTTGGGGACCCAGCCTACCCCTTAATGCCATGGCTCATGAAGCCATACACAGGTAGCCTGGACAGTAGTCAGGACCTGTTCAACTACAGGCTGAGCAAGCAGAATGGTGGCAGAATGTGGATTTGGATGTTTAAAAGGTTGCTGGCACACTTTACTGACTCGCTCAGACCTCAGCCAAACCAATATTCCCATTGTTATTGCTGCTTGCTGTGTGCTCCACAATCTCTGTGAGAGTAAGGGGGAGACCTTTATGGCGGGGTGGGACGCTGAGGCAAATCGCCTGGCCACTGATTATGCACAACCAGACACCAGGGCGATTAGAAGAACACACCAGGAAGTGCTGCGCATCAGAGAAGCTTTTAAAACCAGTTTCATGACTGGCCAGGCTACAGTGTGAATGTTCTGTTTGTTTCTCCTTGATGAAAACCCACCCTCTTGATTGACTCGTTCTCTGTAAGCAACCCACCCTCCCCCTTTGATCCCAGCTTGCTTTCAAAGGAAATAAAGTCACTATCATTTAAAAATCATGCATTCTTTATTAATTGATTATAAAAAGAGGGAGAGAACTGAGAAGGTAGTTTGGGTGGGGTTTGGGAGGAGGATAGGAGGGAAGGAAAAGGCCACTAAAAAACTTCAAAGTAATGACAGCCTTTTGGTTGGGCTGTCCACCTGGGTGGATTGGGAGGGTGCACGGAGCCTCCCCCTCCCCCACGTTCTTACACGTCTGGGTGAGGAGGCTATGGAACATGGTGAGGGGGGAGGGAAGTTATACAGTGGCTGCAGCGGCACTCTGTGCTCCTGCTGCCGTTCCTGAAGCTCCACCAGACGCTGGAGCATGTCCGTTTGATCACGCAGCAACCCCAGCATTGCAGCCTGCCACCTCTCGTTTCGAGCGTCCCTCCTGTCCTCACGTTCACTGACATCTTTTCTGTACTTTGATACTGTGTCCTTCCACTCATTCAGATGAGCTCTTTCTTTGCGGGTGGATTCCATGATTTCTGAGAACATTTCGTCTCGCATTCTCTTTTTTCGACGCCTTATCTGAGATAGCCTTCGGGACGGAGGAGGGAGGCTTGAAAAATTTGCAGCTGTGGGAGAGAGGGAAAAAAAGGGAGAGAAGTATTTAAAAAGAACAGGAGTACTTGTGGCACCTTAGAGACTAACAAATTTATTAGAGCATAAGCTTTTGTGGACTACAGCCCACTTCTTCGGATGCATACAGAGTGGAATAAATATTGAGGAGATATATATACACACATACAGAGAGCATAAACAGGTGGGAGTTGTCTTACTAACTCTGAGAGGCCAATTAAGTAAGAGGAAAAAAAACTTCTGAAGTGATAATCAAGATAGCCCAGTACAGACAGTTTGATAAGAAGTGTGAGAATACTTACAAGGGGAGATAGATTCAATGTTTGTAATGGCTCAGCCATTCCCAGTCCTTATTCAATCCTGAGTTGATTGTGTCTAGTTTGCATATCAATTCCAGCTCAGCAGTCTCTCGTTGGAGTCTGTTTTTGAAGTTTTT
>NC_048300.1:24198554-24218552 GCF_013100865.1 Trachemys scripta elegans | reverse complement strand
GGGGAAATGGGCGTGGCCATGGCCCGTGGAGGGTCCTCTTTTTTTATTTATGAGATATGGTAACCCTAACTATTCATGTGAGGGAAAATTACACAGGATGAATTTCACCCCATTATAAGAGGGCTGGTAGGAGGCCTGTGGAACAGTTGAGTCTCATTTAAGATGTAAAATATCTGTACAGTGTTTATATAGTGCCTCGTACAGTGAGGTCCTGGCCTATGACTGGGCTCCTAAGTCCTATGGTCATACAAAAATCAAATAAGGCTTCAATGCCATGTTTGCAGATTTGGGGTCACTGGTCATATAATACACCATTGGGTTTTAACAACTACCTATTGAAGTCCAATGAGGAGTTCTGCTTAAAAAGCAATGGCACAATGTGGTCATTGTCTGAAGTGCTCTGGGATCCTATGTGATGAAAGGCACATGGTTAATGTAAAATACATTATGCAAAATACAATATTTTTGTATGTAAAATCCAAAATGTCTTTCCTTCATTTTAAAATTGCTATGTTTTCATATGTTGTTAAAATATAGTAATGAAAATAAACAGTTATGTTGGACCTTCACTCTACTGTGTATTTTTTTTTAAAGTGTAGCTATATGTACTAATGTTTAAATGGGATTCAGAGGAAACAAATCCTCATGCCCTTTGGTTTAGGGAACACATTACCTAGTGACTGGTTAACTTTCTGTGATATTTGTGACAGAAAGAGAACCCTGTACTGCATTTAAACACAGGTGTTTGTCAGTAAAAGTACCCTTCTTGACATTATTTAAAATACAATCCTTCTATACCTACATCCTGCAGCTGTTTGAAATACAAAATCCCTTTCTGTAGTGCTATTGGAAAGCATTAGTGGATAAAGAGCAGAGCCGGTCATGGTATTTCTAATTCAGATTAATGATCCATTCAGCCCTGTCTCCTTAGCAGGAAATTAGAAAGTGCTAGGAAGGAGAAACTAGTGATTCATAATGCGTGACTCTTTGTATTGGCAGTTGCACTCATTAAAAGCTAAAATATTGTTTGGATATAAAATAATTGAGTCTGACTTAGTTATGGGATATAGCTTTCTCCATCTCCCCCTACAGAGTCATTGAAAAATCTGCTGGTTCTAAACCCAGCTTGAGGATGAAGAGAATGATGCCCAGCATCAGTCCCCTATCATGTTGCTGTATACAGAAATGACCAACTCCCTTTCTTCATAAAGGCCTATTAGTGCAAGGCTTTCAGGGACATCAGTGAAAGTCATGAAGATTGTGTTTGATGCATATATTTCTGATGGCTAAAATGCAGGTGAAGTGCAATAGGTCCAGCCAGTCAGGTGGTTAAGGGAACAGTATGCCAGCACTCTCTCTGTAAAATGACACGGGGCTGGGTTCACACAGAGTAAGTACAAAAGCAGTTTTGTGTTCTTGCTCCAGTATCAGAGTACAAGCATAAGAACTGGATTATTTCTTCACAAATCAAAGAGCTGAGCCCTAACAGGAAGGAGCCACACAAGGCCCATTGGATATATTGAGTTTCCCCTGATGTTATTACAACAGAAATTGTCTCCAGATACCTCTATGAGCATAAATATTGCCTCTGGTACGTAACTGGTGTTCATAACTCCCCTGGCAGCAAGCAGTTCTTTTGGGATTTACATGCTGCTCTCTTCCCAGATGAGCATTGAAACCATCCTTTCTGGCACAAGAAGAAGTGCACTGTCTTGTTAACAAATAATACTATGCAATCTCCTCCACATTTGCTAAAAATCTCCTCCCTCATCCATAACTGAAAGTCAATAAAAGAGAATGTGTTGAAATATTGCCTAGATAAACAATCCTACTTGGAGAATATTTAAGGCTGAGGTGATATGAGAACAGAGGGATCTGCAGAAATATTCCATATGAGATTGGTGTAAAGAGGCTATGTCCTGGAAACCAGAGGACAGAATTAACTCATCCCCTATAGGCAGGATGGTCAGGCGGCTGCAGTGCCCCTGCTTTTCCAGGCAACTGACTGATGCCCCTCCAATGCAATTTGAATTGTGGTTGCTGAACCTCCCTCTCCTTATGTGGGGATTCCCAGCTTCTGTATCTGCATAAGAATGGATACAGTGCCCCTCAACCAGTTTCCCACAGCTCTATCTGTATCACTTGTGCCAGGTAAGAAGTATAGAGTCCTTCCTATTTGGCCAGTTAATGTACATCCTGCCCCCACGCCCGCCCCACTGTAGGGCACTTTGTAGCATAAAGGGCCTTGCATGGGCCCACTACAAGGGGGTGGGGGGATAATTTCCCCAGCCAAGACAAAAGAAGTCTCAGAGTCTATGGGTGATCCCCTAAAAATTCCCATGCCACCTCAAATGGGTCTGATGCAATGCAAGTTTAACCAGGGGCTGGACTTAAACTTTCAGCAGATGCTAGCAACTTCCTGTGTAAGCATCCCAGCCAACTGACTTGCTCTCCCTTTTAGGACAATTTTTGAAAAATGAATTTTATTTTTCAATCTCTGGCAGGTAGCAATTAAACAAGTAGAATTTTACTCTGTTGCCTTAACCCATCCAAGTCCAGATAGCAGAGGAGGACTCAGTCTTTAGAGCTCTTGCTACTACACACCACAAAGTTCATACCACCATCTCTCGCCTACTGCCAGTTTGACTGAAGCACTGAGGTCAGAGCTCTTTAAAAACTAAATGTACACACACACACACACTCTCCTGGCTCTTCCCTCTCAGTGTCATGAAGACAAATGGCATTTTTTAAAATTCTCCCACTGAAGCCACATTCATTTTCTGGCTTCTCCTCCTCCTCCTCTGTTGTTTCCTAATGAGTTGCAATCCCATCACCTAATGCTTTCAAATCTGCATCTACCCTGCTGCAAAGAAAAGATGGAAATTGAATTAATTGAGTCAATCAGCTTTGCAAATGAATTTGGCTCTGGTAACATGAGAGTTTCTGTCTCTTGCTGTTTAAACAGGTACTCTGTACTGGATGGCAGTAATCACTGGGTCTTTTGCTGGCAATAGAGTTAGGAGGGGGCACAGGAATTATCCTCCTGCCACATCACAGGTTTAACTGAGAAACATATTTCTTCCTCTTTGCATAGGTTTTTTTTTTTTTTTTTTTTTTTTTGGTAGAACTTTAACATAGCTGCCTTTTTAAAGGTCTACATGGAGTACTGCATACCCAGGGGCTCTCATCTCTCCCTGGTCAATATTAGGGGAAAGGGAGAGGTTCACAAAATATTCACTCAGCCCTTCATTCTGGACTGGTCTTGTGTTTCTCTCTCTTCCCCCCTCCCTTATTCCTCTACTGCTGCTTTATTCACAGCATGACCCTCTGCCACAGGAAACAGGAACTATAAAGTCAGACAGCATCTGGGTGTTGTGACAGAGCCAGACCAGTGGGGTACAGGAGTCTGGTCCTATTGGGATCCACTGCTAAAGGATCCCCCCCCAGCTTAAGGGGGGGGTCAACAGGGCCTGGAGACAAAAAAAATTATGGGGGACAACTAATAAAAGAACAGGGACAGGAGTGAGGTCAAAGGGTCAAAAGAAGGGAACCCGACGGGGACACCGAGCAGAGAACCCCGGACAGCGCCCACTGCTCCTCGAAGGTGTCAAGGGAGCCAGTGGACGCCGCCCACAGGAACTCTGCCCGGATACGTGAACGAACGGAGGACCCGAAATAGGCCCCACAGTCACAGGAGACTCCATCGGCCAACCTCCTCTCCCTGGTTTTATAGATGGCCAGTTTTGCTAGGGCCAGGAGGAGGCTGACCAGGAGGTCCCGTGACTTTGGGGGGCGACGGATAGGGAGTGCATAAATAAAAAGGTGAGGGGAAAAGTGCAACCAAAATCGTAACAAAATATCTTTGAGGAGCTGGAATAGGGGCTGCAGCCTGGCGCACTCTAGGTAAACATGTGCCAGGGTTTCCCTCACGCCGCAAAAGGGGGAGGTGTCTGGGATAGGGGTAAACCGCGCCAAGTACACGCCCGTGCTCACGGCTCCGTGAAAGAGCCGCCAACTGATGTCCCCGGTGGGCTTTGGGATCAGAGTAGAATAAAGGCTGGCCCACCAGGGCTCCTCACCCTCCAGAGTTGGCAGGAGGTCCTGCCCCTTCGTATCGGGGCGGGACGCGAGGGTGAGGACACGAAGAACGTGGAGCACGAGCGTGTATAGATGTTTCCTTGGCACGCTCCAGAACAGAACTGGCTGCATATCGTGCAGCCGGCTCATGACGAAGGGACGGGTGGGGGGCCGATTGGGTCTACGGGGCAGGGTCCCGCTGAAAAGGTCTGGAGGGCTTGGAGTGGAGGGTGGGCGATACGTGCCTTCTCGCAGGACCCGGTCGAGATAGTCCCGAGCAGCGGGCAGTAAAGCGGCCCTCACCTCCTGAAGCACCCGCCAGGGAGTACGAGATCTGGAGAGCCCCATGCGCTGAGCAAGTGTCAGGGGATCCAGCCAGTCTCCCCGGTCATAGTCCAGGATGTCTCCGACTTTGGTGACTTCTGCCAGGACCAACCTCTGGCGCACCATGGGGGATTCTGCCACCCGCACACGGAGCTGGGGGTTGTGTAGCAGGGGCTCCGCGAGGAGATCTGCCCCCACGGTGGCCTCCATGGACCTGGTCACTGAGAACAGTTTCCAGGTCCGGAGGAGGTCCTGGTAGAAAACCGGCAGCCCAGAGAGGTCTTGTGGAAGACCTCTCGGGTGGAGACAAATGAGCTGCCGGTCATATCGGAGTCCTCGGAAGCGGCGCAGGAAGGCATGCGCCAATACACTCCACGCCGGACTACCTGTACCATAAAGGATCCTCTGCAGGGCCTGGAGGTGGAAGACGTGGACCTGAGTGTGCCAACACTTCAGGCCCTGCCCTCCCTCCTCCAGGGGTAGATGGAGAACCCCCGCAGAGACCCAGTGCAGTCCTGGCCAAAAGAACTCCAGAATCAACGTCCAGAGATTGGCCAGGAAACCCGGGGCTGGGACCAGGGTGTTGAGCTGGTACCAGAGTATGGACAGGACCAGTTGATTGAGCACCAGTGCTCTCCCTCGAAGGGAGAGACACCGGAGCAGTCCTGTCCATTTCCGGAGCCGCTCCGACACCCTGCCCTCTAAACCTAACCAGTTCTCCGGCGGAGATGGATGCGTGGCAGAAAGGTAAACGCCGAGATAGAGCAGTGGACCCGCGCTCCACCAGACGGCCTGAAGCGCGGGTGGGAGGGAGCTTGCCTGCCACCTGTCCCCTACCACCAGGCCAGAGCTCTTGACCCAGTTAACCCGGGTGGAGGAGGCCGCCGAATAGATGGTCTGGCAAGCCTCCACCCGCACCAAGTCGCCCGGGTCCTGGACCACGAGGAGCACGTCGTCAGCGTACGCCGACAGGACCAGCCGCAGCTCCGGCTCCTGCAGCACCAACCCTGCCAACCTCCTACGGAGGAGACAGAGGAAGGGCTCAATCGCCAGAGCATACAGCTGGCCCGAGAGGGGGCACCCTTGACGTACTCCTCACCCGAAGCTGACTGGTTCGGTCAGGGTCCAGTTGAGCCTGACCAAAACACTCTGCGGAGGCGTACAGCACCTGGAGAAAACCCCCAAACTGGGGCCCGAAGCCAAACGCTCGCAGAGTGCCCAGGAGATACCCGTGGTCCACCCTGTCAAACGCCTTCTCCTGATCCAAGGACAGGAGGGCGAACGACAGACCATCCCTACACCCGAGTTCCAAGAGGTCCCGGACCAGATACAAGTTGTCGAAGATGGTGCGGCCCAGGATGGTGTAGGTCTGGTCTGGGTGGATCACGTCCACCAACATGGACCCTAGCTGCAGCGAGATGGCCTTCGCTACGATTTTATAGTCCGTGCTGAGGAGCAAGATGGGACGCCAATTCCGTAAATCGCAGAAGTCCCCCTTCTTCGGCAATAAGGTCAGCGCGGCTTGCCTGCACGAAAGAGGGAGGACCCCGCCCTGCAAGGACTCAGCCCAGATGGTGACAAGGTCCGGGCAGAGGACGTCCCAAAACACGCGGTAGAACTCCACGGTCAGCCCATCCATGCCCAGAGATTTATTGGTGGGCATGTGGCGGAGGGCTTCCGAGAACTCGGCCAGAGTGAGAGGCAGCTCCAGCCGGTCTCGGTCGCCCGCGCTGACCGTCCCAGAGCATTCTGCAAGCGTTAGAATCGGTCGGATCCGGGGAGAAAAGGCCTGCGTAGAAGGCCCTGGCCCTTCCGCACATTTCCGCCGGATCCGTGAGGGGGGTGCCGTCCTCTGCTAGAAGGCAGGTGACGTGCTTTTTAGCCCCCCTCTTTTTCTCCAGGGCGTAGAAGAAACGGGAACCGTGATCCATCTCCCGAAGGAGGCGGATGCGGGATCGAACAAAGGCACCTCGGGCCCGATGGTCCTCGAGGCTCCGCAGCTCTTCCCACTTCTCTCGGCACTCTCCGCAGAGGGATGGATCACCGGGGCTGGCGGCCAGACGCCTCTCTAGCTCTAAGACCTCCCGTTCCAACTGCCCTATCGCCGCATCCCTCTGTCGGCTGGCGCCCCGGGTGTAGTCACAGCACAAGAGCCGGGCACGCACCTTCCCCAGGTCCCACCACCGTCGCGCCGAGGGAAAGGCACGCCGCTGCCCTCGCCAGGCTAGCCAGAACTCCCGGAAGGAAGCCACGAAGCCCACATCCTCCAACAAGCTATTATTACAGTGCCAATAGGCCGGCCCCAGCCTCTCCGCGCAGAGAGAGGCTGTCACAGTGGCTAGATGGTGATCTGAAAAAGGGGCCGGCCGGACGCTGGAGGAGTGGGCCTGGGAAAGATGGAAGCGTGACATATAGATGCGGTCCAACCGGGAGTGGTACGACCGATGGACCTCCACCCGGACAAAAGTGAATGTCGAAACGTCATCCGGGTGGTGGTTGTGCCAGACATCCACCAGGGAGTGATGTTCGATGATCTCCCGGAGGATGTCCGCGGCGGCCTGGTGCTGCTCGGTCCCCGAGCGGTCCCGTTCCTCAAGGGTGGCGTTAAGGTCCCCGCCCAGGACCAGGCACTCGCGAGGATCCAAGGTGCCGAGGAAGGCGGACGCCTGCTGATAAAAACACAACCTCTCCGGGCCCAATGTCAGGGCGTAAACGTTGACGAGATTAACTACAAGCCCCTCCATGTGGACCCGGAGGTGCAGCAGGCGGCCTGGCACAGCCTCGGTAACCCCCAGCACCTTGGGCCGTAGGTCGGGGGAGAACAGGGTCACCACTCCAGCCGTACGAACTGTGAGGTGGCTAAAATAGACCCTGTCCCCCCACTCCAGCCGCCAGCTAGCTTCAGCGGCCGGATCTGTATGGGTCTCCTGCAGGAAAATCACAGAGTACCCTCCCTCCCAAAGGAAGGGGAGCACCTGGCTCCTGCGGAGACCCATCCTACAGCCCTGGGTGTTCAATGTTGCGAAGATGATCGGTGCCATGAGGAGGGCTGGGGGGGGATCCTCGCTAGCAGAGACACCCACAGCCTCCGTCGGGCCGCACAACAATCCGTGACCTACCCCATAAGCGATTAAGGAGTCACGGAAGAGGCGGACCCGTTGGTAGGCCGCGGCGGCCTGCCTCCCAGTCCTCTTACCCTCCCCCATGAGGGCCCTCGCGGCCCGGAGGATCTGATGGAAATCCCCCCATCGCTGGAGTGCAAGCTGTACCTTGTTGTGGGAGCCACGGATGTCCTCAAGGAAGTCCTGTAGCTCCTCTCTCAGTGTATGGGGGGGGTGGGCTTATTGATCTATGGCTATCCCCCAGCGGGGCCCCTGTCACAGCCCCGTGGCCCACTGAGACGGGCAAGCAGGGGGCAGACCCTCGACGTGGCGTCCAATGGGCTGGCGCCTCAGACCCTGGCTCAATGGGGGGCGGCGGAGGGAAAACAGCAGCCCCTGGTGGGTCGGGACAGGGAAAAACAAAGGCCACTCCTTGGGGGTCATCCTCTGGGATATGGAAGGAGACGGCCCCAGGGGCGGCAATAGCATCATGGGAAGTGGAGGGGACAGGGACGGGGTCGGTGACAGGGGCAGGGTCGGAGTCAGGAATAGGGACAGGGAAGGGGCGATAGTGGGATCGGGGGCCTCAGCAGCCAGGCCACTGGGTTGGGGGGGTGGCACCCAAGGGGCTCAGGGATTTGTAGGGAGGGAGGTGGGCCCTCGGCGATACCGGACTCGTGCTCCAAGGCAGATGGTAAGGCCACGGCATCCGTAGGTGGAGAATCAACGATGGGGCCCCCACCCGGAAAGGAGGTCAGCTGTCCCTCAGCCATGAGGGAGTCCCCTGGCGACTCGGGTCCCGGTTGCGTGGCACTGGCCGTCGCCTCAAGAGGTTCGGCAGCCGCTAGTGGGGTGCCATCTGCAGCTGGGATGGTGGAAGAGTCCAGGGGCTCCTCGGAGGCGGGAGTGGAAGCAGTGGGTAAGGGGACGGAATACGGGGAAAGGGGGGCCGAGGCGAGGTCGCTCAGATCGAGGCCCGCTGGCAGAGGGTCGTCCTCCCCCTGGGTAACCGGGGTCAGACCCAGGGCCTCGATCCCCTCATAAATGGAAGGGAGATCACCTTCCACCACCCCAGGGCTCTCCCCACCTGCACCCGAAGCGACGCTCGCCTTGGTGCATGCAGGGGCTTCAGATTGTAAGGGAGCGATAGGGGCTCCATCGGGGTTTCCATAGGAAGGGACACTGGAGGAGGGGTAGGGATTTCCTCCGATGCCGCCACGTCTTCCCCAGCCGGCAATGGTGGACAAACCCCACCTGGGGGCAAAGCGGAAGGCTTAGCATCGGTTCCCCCCTTCCTGGTCTTCCGGGGGGCTACCGCATCAGATGGAAAGAACGGAACTCGAGCCTGCCGCTTGCCCCGCTTCCTTGTACTAAGGACCAGCCCTCCATGGCATCATCCGGGGGCTGGCTAACAGGAGTTGGGTCAGGGAGCAAGAGCGAAGGCTTAGGGACTCGAGGAGGCAATGGTGGGGCAGCATGTAGGAGGGAGGATTCTCTCTGGGGCATGCCCTCTTCTATGCCCGGCGATATCCCTACCTCACCCTCCTCCACAGGCCCTGCCAGATCGCAGGTGGCAGAGGCGGAGCCCTCTCACTCGTCTAGGTGCACTGGGGGAGATACCCCTTGGGCCCGAGCGGGAGCATTGGTGGGCCGGAAAGGAGGAGGGGCGGCTTCGGGCGCCGGGCAGCTAGGGGCACCGGCGATGACGGGGCTGGCGCCCTGCTGGGGCTCGGGGGTCCCGGATGTCCCTCTGTGCCGGGCCAAAGGGCAGTCCCTCCGGACGTGTCCTATCGCCCGGCAGAGGTAGCACCGGGCCTCCCCCATTGAATAATGTACCCGGTAGTGGGCCCCCTGGTAGGGGACCAAGAAGGACCCCTCAAGCGCCTCACCCTCACGTGCTGCCGGCGGCAGTTGTAAGTGTACCTGCCGGCGGAACAAGAGGACGTGACGGAGGGCAGGGTCTTTGCAGCCCAATGGGAGAGGGCTGACCACAGAGATCGGCGTCCCCAGGGTAGAGAGGGCGGGTAACAGGGCGGCATTCGGAAGGAAGGGAGGGACAGAAGTGAGGACCAGTCAGGCGCCCAGGTCTTCTAGCGGCTCCAGGGGGACTTACACGCCCCCCACTGCCAGGCCCTTCTCCACTGCCTCCTGGGCGGCGGCCTCCAATGCTAGGAAGAAGACGACCTTTCCGTACATCTTGGAGGCCGCCACAATGGCTGTGGGCCCCACCACCCTCGCCAACGCCCGCATGTAGGTCTCCACGTGGGGCGAGGTGGGTACCAGGAGGCAACGGACACCATGCTTCCTAGTCAAGGTGGGGAAGGGGCCCCGGCCGCTATAGATGGTAGCAGAGGCAGTGGATGGGGAGATGACGTAGCGGCAGGCGGGGGGGCCGCCGCCACCTGGGCGTATGCCCTGGGAGCTGGGGGTGGGACACCCATAGAGCTGGTGGAGGGAACAGCAGGGAGGGATGCCGCGGCTTGTTGCGGGGCCGTGGCAGTGGGGGCACCCCCTGCCATGGAGGGCCTGGCTTTTTTAGCGGGGCCTTTACCCTTCTTCGTGCCCTGGCCCTTCCTGCCGGCTGGGGGGACTCCCCCAGAGTCAGAGGGGGCAAGGGACGTGGCAGCAGCGGAGGTCACCTCGTTACCCACCGCTGCCGGCTCTCCAGCAGGGATGGTAGTAGGTGGCTCGGCAGCGGCAGTTGAGGTAGAGGCTGGGGGGATGATGGTGGGGCGGGTGGAGGAGGGGCAGCAGGGTCTGCCCGAGGGGTCTCACTCTCCTCGTCCCCTGCCATAATGAGGATGGGGGGAGAGCAAACACTGGAGGGGGGGGGTAGGGAAAGAGGAAGCAGGTCAACCACTCCTCCCCGCTAGGCTGTAGGCAGGGGAGGAGGGCGCCAAAAAAAAAACGGGGGGTGGATGGGAGGGGCTATCAAGGGCTAGGGGTCAGTCACTGACTCAGGGAAGGTTTCCGGCTCCTCTTGTTGCACCAAGGAAGGGAGGAAATAACAGCATTGGGAGGGGGGGGTGCAGTGAGATAGAATTAAACTAAAACGGGGAGTGGCACAAGCACATAGGAGGGGACATGGGCGCACGAGGGGAGGGGCTAATCAGGGCAAGGGGACCGCAGGGGGAAGGGAGTAACCAGGCAGGAAATGGGGCAGAGGAACCACGGGGCTAGCTTCGGAGGCTGGAGCGGGTCAAACAAAGGCTGCAGAGGGAAAGGGCGGGGCAGGCAAACAAACTGGAGCTAGCAAGGGGCTGGGGCAAGAGGGAGGGGCAAAAGGCAGCAAGGGGCAAATGGGTAGGCAGCAGGGGCAAAGCTGGGGGCTTGTTGCAAGGGGGGGGTACGTGCACCCACGTGCGCTTGCAACAAAAAGAAAGTCCTTGGAAGCTGGCTGCTGTATCAGGCCCAATGGTGGCAACAGGGCGTAGCAAGCCTAGGTGAGCAGCTGAAATCCCAGAGGCAGGAGCTTGAGGTAGATGGTAAGTAGCCAGTGGGGGTGGTGGAGGGGGCAATGATGATGGTGGAGGTCAGGGGGACACAGACGGACCAGGGGGCAGGCTCCACACCACACCCCCTGTGTCCCACAAACACAGTCTAGACCCCCACCACAAGAGCACAGTTCAAAAGTTACTCAGTCCGTGAGAACTCCCTCCACGGTGGTATGTTCTTACGCGCTCCTCTACTGGCAAATGGTCCTTTTCTCCTTCTCCTTCTCCTCGGGGCTTCAGCAGCTCCCAGCAGCAAACAGCAGCTTTAGGCAGCAGTCTGGTGGCCAGCAGGAAGGATTCCTCTCAGGTGGTGGTCGATGGTGGTGGTGTCCTCAGTAGCAGGAGCAATGGCTGGCTCCCTCCCTCCCCTTCTCCAGGGAGTGGGCCAGCAGCCCCCCAAGGGGCTGTGACTGAGGAGCAACAACCAAAGGGGGGGGGGGGTCTAGCAGTCAGCCAGCTAGCAAGCAGGTAGCAGAAATGCAGGGGAGGGGGGATTAGTCTAGCCAGGGAAGTAGCTGGAGCAGCAGCAACAGACAGCATTTGTAGGGAAAACCCAGGGCCTAAAAGCAGAAGGAGCAGCTCCCTCCCTCTAGGCCAGTGAGGTACAGGAGTCTGTTCAAAGGCAAACACACTGGTCACTGGCTGAATAGTTGTCTGTTTCCTGAGTGACCAGAGAAGGGGCTACACTAGAGTAATCAGAAACCTGCTAGAACCAATTAAGGCAGGCTAATTAGGACACCTGGAGCAAATTAAGAAGCTGCTAGAATCAATTAAGGCAGGCTAATCAGGGCACCTGGGTTTTAAAAAGGAGCTTATTTCAGTTTGTGGTGTGAGTGTGAGGAGCTAGGAGCAAGAGGTGCAAGGAATGGAGAGTGTGCTGCTAGAGGACTAAAGAGAACAAGTTTTATCAGACACCAGGAGGAAGGTCCTATAGTGAGAATAAGGAAGGTGTTTAGAGGAGGCTATAAGGAAGTAGCCCAGGGAGTTGTAGCTGTCATGCAGCTGTTATAGGAGGCACTATAGATAACTGCAGCCCATAGGGCCTTGGGCTGGAACCTGGAGTAGAGGGCAGGCCCGGGTTCCCCCCAAACCTCCCAATTGACCTGCACTGTGGGTTCTTCCTGAGGGGAAGGTCTCTGGGCTGTTTCCCCAGCCCACATGGTGAATCTCTGAGGCAAGAAAATCTGCCAATAAGTGCAGGACCCACCAAGATAGAGGAACAACTTTGTTGCAGTGTCTTACCTGTTTGGAACAGATGTGAGAGCTGCTACCCATGAGGCCATGGGCTAGCATCCAGGCTGAGTACATTTTGTAGATTTCCTGTTGAATCTTGGGTCTGGATCTGATCCCACTTATACAAGTTGTTCCACCAATATTTCTCCATGGGACTGGATTCCACCAATCTTAAATCTGTGAAACTCTATTGACTTCAGTGGAGCTATGTTAATACCGTTAAAACAGTAATGCCTCACTGTTGACCTCAGGTAAGTTTCAGGTAACCTGTTTCAGTGTGCCCATCTGTAAAAGCATATGGCACCTGGTGTGGATAAGTTAATTTAATATCTTGATTGCTTTGAAATCCTCTGTTAGGTTCTGGAGAAGTACAAAGTATTATATTGTAATTCCTGAGGGTGCAGTTTCAGAGGTTGAAAACACCTCTAAGAAAAGACTTTTCTACTCCCACCATTTCCTAATATTTGCTGTTGTCTGTGCACACCCACTGAATATAAAACAATCAATGTGGTAAGCCTATTCTCTTGTAAGAGACCATGCCTTTATCATTAGATGGTGGTTTATGCCTTGAGAGGACAAATAATAGCTACTTATTTGTTTTGTTAGTAACATTTTGTCATTCATTCTCACACACCTCCTTGGTTGTATATTAGTTTTCCTTTTATTAGTTTTCAAGTGTCACTGTAGATAGACAGTACTAATGCTTTGGCTCTCTCAATCTGAATTCTAAAAGAGAAACTATAATCCAAGACTTGTAAGCGTTGTTTCCTTACATAGTAACCATATTATCAGGTGAAAATGTTATGACTTGCTTCCAGCTATGCAAATAATTTTGAATTACTCTGTTGAAGCTGCCTCTTCTGAATCTTTTCCCATTTCTTCCTGCTCTGTGTTTTCACTCTGAAATAATAACTATATGGAATAGCTAAATATCCAGCTATGAAAGTTTACTAATTCCCCCACACCCTTCGTTCCACAGCTCATCACTTCACTATAGCCACAAATATATTTCTTCCCAGTGGAATACAGATTATATAAGACATAGGGGTGTCATTTTATATTTGTAAAAGAATTGTACCTGAAACTCCAAATAGTGTAAATAGAAGGTATAAAATTCCATGCACTGAAATGTTGCTGTGGGCATGATTTTGATCCTACTTGCATTGCTGTAATTCCATTAACTTTAGTGGAGTTAGTACAGTGGTGTGAAATAAGACTCTGCCTCTTTAGTCATCTTTCAGCACCTTCTTAATCCATTATGTGCCAATATAACAGAGGATTGGTATGCTAGTTTGTTCTGGTTTCTTAATGTATACAGAATATCCTATATAAGTTTACCATAATACAATTATAATATAATGCAACATACGGTATCTTTCAAATGTGTATTTTATGCTCCTGCTGTAGTATAAAGAGTGTCAATGAATATCATTGAACTCATTTGCTAGGTCACTAAAAATACTAAATATTTTCCACCTTTATTCTTGCTTACAGCATAATGGTGATAATGTAATCAATGTTTAGAACTTTGCTGGGCTTTTTTCCCCAAGGATCTCCAAGTAAGTTGCACATGTTAGTTGATTAAGCATCACAACAGCCTGGAAAGTTCTGAGGTAGGTGTGATACATTTTATCCCCATTGTATACCTGATAGTGGTGAATGGAGAGGTGAAGTGAAATGAATTGCCAAGATCATGATAGCACTGCAGAAGTAATGATATTTGCAATCACTGAATTACAATGTCAGCACTCATCTGAGAAGCTGACAAAATGAGCTACATAAGGGGTGCCCTGATGCATAGCTCCTACGGTCAGGAAAATCAGTTGAAAAAGAAGTTGGGAATTGATGGTGGCATGGCTCAACTCCCCTATGCACTGGCCAGCAGAGTTGGCTGGCCAGGAACAGGGGAGCACACTACACATCTTAAAAGGATGCAGTAAATTACTTCTCTCCCAGTACAACTGGGCAACTGCACATTACCCATAGCTTAAAGCTGTACCTATAAGGCACAATGTAGTTCATATTGATTTATTTTTATTCTCTAAGTACTGCATAAACATGAGATAATCACTCCTCACAACGCCCCTGAAAGGTAAATAGGAATTATTCCTATTTACAGATGGGGAACATGGAATACAGCAGGTGAAGTGTCTTGCTCAAGGCCACACAGTGTGCCATATCTGTTTTGTGGAGAAATAATGGAACTTCACCTTGTGGCCAAAGTGCCAGTCAACACTTTTAGCATATCGTGATGTTTTCATGGAAATTAAAAAATTTAACAAACACAACATGGGGGATATGATTGCTATCTTTAAATATATCAGAGGGATCAATACAAGGGAGGGAGAGGAATTATTCCAGCTTAGTACTAATGTGGACATGAGAACGAATGGATATAAACTGGCCGTGGGGAAGTTCAGGCTTGAAATTAGACTAAGGTTTCTGACCGTCAGAGGGGTGAAATATTGGAACGGCCTTCCAAGGGAAACGGTTTTAAGATTAAGTTAGATAAGTTTATGGAGGGAATGGTTTAATGGTAAAACATAGTAGCCAAGCAAAACCAAGCAATGGTACGTAAATAGCATAATGGCCAATAAGGGTCAGGCTAGAGACTCTTGCCTACATGCTTGGGGTATTACTGATCGCCATATTTGGGGTCGGGAAGGAATTTTCCTCCAGGGTAGATTGGCTGAGCCTCTGGAGGTTTTTCACCTTCCTCTGCAGCATGGGGCAGGGATCACTAGCAGGAGGGTCTCTGCCGATTGAAGTCACTAAAACACAGGATTGGGGACTTCAACGGCAGAGTCCAGGGAAGGGTCTTGTGGCCTGCAGCATGCAGGGGGTCAGACCAGATGATCATAATGGTCCCTTCTGACCTTAAAGTCTATGAGTCTATGAGAACGTTAATAGGAAGGCTACAAAAATTGGATTAGATGGTAAAGAAAATAACACACTATCATTTAAGTTTCAGCACCTTTGAAAATTAGGCCACTTCAGGTGCTTTATGCTGAACACTTCAAATAAGACCCCTAAATGTACATTGTAACAGTTCTCAATAGTTTTCTTTAAGTTCCATACTTTTGTTCTTGTGGCTTTTTTTATACACTTTATGGGGAGGTGAGGTGGAAATATTGTCAGTAGACCTGATTGGGGGGGAAAAACATATTTTAAGAAGGAATATGCAAAAGGTGAGGGTGGAGGGATAGCAAACTGGGTCAGGGAGGGAATCCAAGGCTGCATGGCATGGATGTGAGAGAGTTACAAGGACACAGAGGGAATTATGGAAAAAAGGCTGAATGCTCTTGTAGATTTGGTATGTGAAAGCCTGTGTGATGTGTCTTGTGTGGCCAGGAAAGATTTACAGTTGGCGTTTTAAATTCATTTTTTAGATAGTGATATCCAAGAACTCACATCTAATGATATAGAGGAGAGGCAACCAGGATGAACTAGAGCCATTTAGCAGTCAAATGACTGTTGGACAGGCCCATCAATACCTCCGGTGTGAATGTCACTGGCTCTAAGATTAATGACTCTAGGATATGTCCAGTGTCTCATTAGGACACTTGTTCTCAGTTCTTCCCTCTTAGCAGATGCCTTGTGGCCCAAGTGATGAGAGTTCAACTCGATTCCAAACACAGGAGGATATCACATGCCTCTGCTAGGATTGAATCTTGGCAGAATGGCAGTGATAAGACAAGGAGAAATACACAGCTGTAGATTCTATAGGATCTAAATACATGACATAGACTTAAAATCAAATAGAGGATGCAACATAAAAATAAGAGAAGGAAGCTTAAAACGACTGAATTATTTTAATGTCTAGGCAATTTTCTGTAAACTTACTAACATTTCACTTTCTTTTCAGTGGTTCTGAGGCTCACGAAAGACTTCAGCAGGGCTATCCCCATTTACACCAGCTGAGAATCTGGCCCTGGATTCCTTCACTGAGGGTATGTCCACACTGAAGCTGCTGGTGCAATTTCCAGGTTAGGTGGATGTACACATGCTAGCTTTGATTGAGCTAGCATACTAAAAATAGCATTGTAGCCATGCCAGGATGGGCTAGCCTCCCAAATAAAATCCCATCTGTAACCCTAGGTATGTATTCAAGTAACTAGCCCATGCCACTGCCCATGCTGCTGTGGCTACACTGCTATTCTGATGTGCTATCTTGATCAAAGCTAGTATAAGTATGTCTACACAAGCTGGAAATTACACCTCCAGCTACAGGGTAGAGGTACCCTGAGTCACAAAGCCAGTACAGCACAGGCAGTGTCAATGCAAGCTTCCTCACACTGCCATGTCTGTCCACCTCATCCTCACCCTGTAGCAGCCATTTCTGGAGTGTGATAAGTCAGTCTTCATGCTCATTTGTAGGGTTGGTATCCGCACCTATTACAATAAGCAGCTAGAGGCCTCAAGTGAGATCAGGGCCACATAGTTATAGACAAGACAGATGAAGTGTAGGAGGGGAAACAGGCAGAGAACAATTAAGTATCTTGCCCAAGGTCACCCAGTGGGTCAGTGGCAGAGTCGCCAATAAAACCCAGGTCTCCTGAGTCCAGCTCCAGTGTCCAGCTCTCCAAGCTCTCTGTTACATCCCTCCCTTCATGCAGCCCAGTACTCGCGTCTCTGGAAACAGCCTGGCAGTACTGCAGAAAGCTGTTCTTTACAAGCCTTTGGGGTTTTTTCTTTCACACGCTTGCTGCCTGCCTACTACCTAGCAGAAGCAGGTATGATTTTCACTCCTGTGCGGATACCAGTGGGGACTTTAGGGAGGGATTTTCAACACAATGTTATATTTTTCCATATAAAAAGAATACATAGATACTTCAATTTGCAAGACCCCTATTTTCTATTAAGGGACCAATCAAACAAGAATGGACATGAGAGAGCATTGTATGTGTCCTTTGATAGTTTTCTTTGAACTCTGCTCTGAACTGGCTGCAGATATAGAGTGCTTAAAGAGTTGAAAGTGCAGTACATGGGTAGGGTGGGGGGGAGATGAAGCATCAGAATTACACAGCTAAATGCAAGACTGTGTGACTGGTTTTGCCATGCAACTCTCCTTATGGGAGCTGGCCTTGTCAAGAAAATGTACCCCGTGGCTTGTGACATAGTGCTCTTCTTCTTAAATCACAAGGAAATATCCATGTGTAAATGTTTGCAGGATCAGGGCCTAACAATGTGAGCACAGGGCAGGGCCAGGAACTTCCAAGGTCTAAATTTGCCTCTGACAATGATTCTTCCTGTGACCATGGGCTGCTCACTTGACCTTTCTCAGTCTCCTCTTCTATAAACATAGTTATTCTTACTATACAGCAGCATGTCAGTGTTATGAGACTTAATAATTAGTCAATGTTTGTCCAATGCTTTTAAGATGAAGAGAGCTAAGTACTGTATTGTTCAAGATGGCAACAAAACAAAATATGTTCCGTGCACCTACTAAAGCCAAATCAAAACAAAAAGCCCAGCTAACTGGAGTCATATGATGTGAAACTTAAAACTCACTTAATTTTCTTTCTAAATAATTGTGTGGCAGCAGCACATAGCATTCTGGGCCATGCACTCTCCCGCACCAGCTAGAAGCTATTAACTAGGGTTTGCTTAGAGAAACTTGTTGCAGAAAATAAAACTAATCATGCCAACTGCATGACAAGTTACAGACCTTAGGAAACTCCCTGTGTGCCCTTTGAAAATGTGTGCACTTCCCCTATCATGTTACCTTTCTTTTTAATAATATAGAATATTAAAGTAGGGAAAATTATTTGACAGTTAGTAAAACTTGCCAGCAATTTCCACAAGAGCACTGCAGTGCAGAATTGCCTTCTCTCTCCAAACAGTACAGGCCCTTATCTACCTTTCCTTTCTTCCCCCCTAAAGGACTCAAAGCCATGCTCCTACTGGTGCTAAAACAAGTGCTGATTTCCTGTACCTTTTGACTTGCCTGACAGCTTCTGATCCATGTTCCACTACTTAGTGCAAGCACCAACATCCTTTGGTGATGTACGTTCTTATTTATTTGTATGCATTGCAGTTTGCATTGGCCCAAACAAGCAGATTTTTATGCTTGGTTCAGTCTTCATTGTGGAGAGGCAAGGTCATGATTGATTAAAGACTCCAGAATTCTGTTCCTAGTGTTGCCATTAGCTAAAATTGCACAGCCATGTCCCTTAACCTTTCTGTGCCTCAGCTTAGGGAACATAGGAATTGCTGTACAGGATCAAACCAATAGTCCATCTAGTTCAGCATCTAGTCATCACAAACAGTGGCCGGTACTAGTTGCTCCGAAAGATGTACAAGAAATCCTATAAAAGATTTATGACATAACCATTCTAGAGTTACATTTCTTCCTAACCTCAGGCTGTTGGTTTGTTAATGACCTGAAGTATGAGGGTTTGTATCTCTTTAAAAAATTGCATCTTATCTAATGTAACCTGCCTGTAAAATAGGCATAATAATACTCACCTACCTGAAGGGGTGTGTGAAGGCTAGGTAACTAGAGCACTTTTAGGTATATGGCAGTGGTTCCTCAGCTGGTGTGAATTGTCACAGCTTCATTTACTTTAATGGGGTTGTGCCAGTTCACACAAGCTAAGGATCTGACCCATGGATGAAAGATTCTATATACATACAAACTATTATTTTTGACCTTATTTTCCCAATGTGTTGAGCACTTCTCACTCTCATTGACATCAATGGGATTTGTCAGTTTTGCACACCTTAGAAAATGAGGCCATTTATTATTTATTCATTTTGACCGAACACTCTACTATACATTTAGCTGAACCACCCAATACTAGTGTGAGGTTTGCTTATTCCTTGCAAGGGCTGTACTTTCAAATCCCATTTCTCTC
This sequence comes from Trachemys scripta elegans, assembly GCF_013100865.1. Classification (NCBI taxonomy): domain Eukaryota; kingdom Metazoa; phylum Chordata; order Testudines; family Emydidae; genus Trachemys; species Trachemys scripta. The sequence continues at coordinate 24,199,466 of NC_048300.1, read as the reverse complement.
TTTTAAAAACAGATAGGGTGGGATAGCTCAGTGATTTGAGCATTGGCCTGCTAAACCCAAAGTTGTGAGTTCAATACTTGAGAGGGCTACTTAGAGATCTGGGGCAAAATCAGTACTTGGTCCTGATAGTGAAGGCAGAGGGTTGGACTTGATGACCTTTCAGGGTCCCTTCCAGTTCTATGAGATAAGTATATCTCCATATATTTGTTAACAAAATAGGAATCTCGTAAGATTTTTAGCATGCATTTTAGTTGGTCTTAAATTTACATTTGACTATTAAAATAAAATCACAGAATATTTTCCTGAGGAAAATCCAATGTTATAACTCTGGAAGCATTTCTTAAGGTTACACAAAGTGATTCCTACCAGTAACTTCTTTGTAAACAGCACTATATTGTACTGTATTATAGGTCATTTGAAGAATGTGCCGTATGGATTGCAAATGGGATGATATAGCTGTCATGCTATCTGGAATGGTTCACAACTGGGAGTGTTCGCTTCAAGGCAGACTGTAAAAAAGGAGGGCAGATGCCCCCTGGCTGAATGTTCCATAATTGGATTTCACCAACCCAGTCACAAATGCGAACTCTGGTAACACTTACCCTGGAGACATAGATAGTCCCCTTGGGCATTCTAGTCTGTGTTGCCACTCAGGCAAGCTGGATTTAGTGATAACTGGTTGCCATACACTAAAGATCACAAAAGATTCAGATTACTTCCAGTCTCAAAAGACCAGTCACTGACCCCAGCTCAATCTGTACCTCAGATCTCAAACCAAAGACAACACTTGTAGCCAATCCTCTAGTAAACTAATTAAGGATTAACTGGGAAAAAGACATGAAAGAGTTATTTGCAGGTTAAAGCAGGCATATATATATATATATATATATGCCTGCTTTAACCTGCAAATAA